>NW_005871064.1:6525191-6545892 GCF_000147115.1 Myotis lucifugus
TAAAAAAAAAAAAAGGATTAAAGGGGGGGGGCGGGGGCCTTCCCTCCCCGGGGGGGGGGGGGGGCCTTGGCCCGCCTGAAAAACGGCCCCTCAGCCCCTTCACCCAGACTGGGCCAAACCTTCATTGGGGTGAGGGTTCCCCCCTGGGGGGGAGGGCTTGACCAGCCTTTAAAACAACCCTTCAGCCCCTTCCCCCAGGCCTGGCCCAGGCACCCCAGTGGGGGCCCCCCCCCCCTGAAGGGGGGTGTGGCCAGCTTGCAAACACCCACTACCCCTCACCCAGGCTGGCCAGCACCCAGTGGGACCCCCCCCCTGATCCGGAACACCTACAGGGCAAACCAGCCGGCCCCCACCCATGCACCAGTCCTCTATCCTATATAATAAAAGGGTAATATGCAAACTGACCCTAACAGCAGAAAGACTGGGAATGACCGGTCAATATGACACACACTGACCACCAGGGGGCAGACGCTCAATGCAGGAGCTGCCCCCTGGTGGTCAGTGTGCTCCCACAGGGGGAGCTCTGCTCAGCCACAAGCCAGGCTGATGGCTGCCAGTACAGCAGTGGTGGTGAGAGCCTCTCCCGCCTCCTCAACTCCTTAAGGATGTCTGACTGCAGCTTAGGCCTGCCCCCCGCTGGTTAGTGGACATCCCCTGAGGGCTCCCGGGCTGCCAGAGTGATGTCTGACTGCCAGCTTAGGCCCAATTCCCCAGGGAGCGGGTCTAAACCAGCAGGTGGTCATCCCCAAGGGGTCCCAGACTATGAGAGGGCACAGGCCAGGCTGAGGGACCCCCCGAGTGCACAAATTTTTGTGCACTGGGCCTCTAGTATATATATAAAAGCCTAAGGGACTGGCCGACCAGCTGGTAGCTATGATGCACACTGACCACCAGAGGTCAGATGCTCAACACAGGAGCTGCCGAGCTACAGCAACTTTGCAGAGTGCCCTCTCTCACTCTGAGACCCCCTCTAAGGATATCAAACTGCCAGTTTCGGCCCAATCCCCGCAGGCCAAGCCGAGGGACCCCACCTGCCAGAGGGAGGTTGGTTCCAGAGCATGTCCAGCCCATCTCACCCAGTCCTGCCCCACCAGCCACCCTCTAATTAATTCCCTTTCAATGTGCATGAATCCATGCACCAGGCCTCTAGTATAACCATAATTGCTCATTCTGAGGGGATCTATCCCCAGCTATTTGTACTGCTAGAGTCCATTCATCTATATTAAATCTTTTTAAGTTGTAAGTCCCTTACATTACCTAGCACAATACCATGCATTCACCAGTTATTTGATACTTATTAAATACCTAAATAAAGGAAATTAAGTGAATGAATATACTAATACATAAAAATATGTATGTTCCTTCTAAATAGGAGTGAATCATTCATTTCAAATCAACGACTTCAAATCACTGCCCCACAGAGTAAAGGGTATGAATTCATTACATTGAGGTTCTACTTGGAAGAAGGCCACTTTCCAAATGAATGTGTCCAAACTCCCACTATGAGTGCTTGGATATGGTGTCACGCTGTGTTTTCTACAGAAAGCAATTGCTAAGCGTGCCAGAAATGAACCACCGTGAAACCTGGTGGGAACTTAGCTTTATTCAGTCTCCAGATTGTAAAGTGATTGCTTTGGGTTTCTACCATTTCCCATTCTCATTACACTCTTTGTCACCAGAATGGATTTATGTGGTGCCATATTCTGCACATATTACAATGTTTGTCAAGATAATGAATAGTCTGAAAATTTGAATTTCCAATACAGCCAATGAATTATGAAGGTGGGTCTTAAAATATTTCCTCGTTCTGCTCACTTACCCAACAGCCTTGATTCTCCCTTTTCTCAAAGGCCTAACTGTTGCCAGGAAGAGGTTTGAGAGGTCAGCGAGGCAAAGATTAGAATTCTGAAAAGGTCAGTTTGGTGCGGCCACTTCTTTAATTTGCACCACAAAGTAGACTGTAAAATTCTAGGTTCTCATTCTTGTGACAAATGAGAAGAGAAAAATAGCATAAAATTAATCGGCAACACTTTTTAATGTGACAAATGGTTATTAATTTCCCTGGTATTTATTACAACAACATTAATCATGAAATACTCTTTGAATGTGAAAGTAGCTGTTACGTGCAGTTGCATAGGCATTTGGTGGTAATTTAGCATTCATTAATGTCCATTTACAATGAAGTGTTACTATATTAATCCACTTTTCTGTGACAAAGCCGTAATAGGTGGAAGACAAAGTCTGCCACCCCTGTACATGTTCCATTTCAATTGTGAAGCCAACCTATGTCTTTAGTTAAGACTGAAATTGTAAGTGGTCTTCTGATTATTATGGCTCCCCCCTGAGTCCAAGGATCAAAGAATATAAAAAGTTAGAATGACTCTGGATGCCAAGAAGCATAATACATTTTTGTAAATTTATATCATTGAGTTTTTGCGTTAGCTGCAGGTGACTCTAACCAACTCAACGACAATAAATATAGAATTCAATATTCTTATAGGTAGGTAGCTATTCCACACTTCAAACCCTAACCTTAATCTTGGCTTATTATCTTGCTGCAAGTGGTTAAAATGGAAGGGTGATATCAATTCTGGTTACAAAACGTATAAGTGAAAAATATTACAAACCCAAAGCAAAGAGGATAGTCTGGTAAGTAGATAAAGCTAAATCCCTTCAGATTTCATAGCCATTATTTACTGGTGGGAACTTAGCTTTATCCAATCTCCAGATTGTAAAGTGATTGCTTTGAGTCAAATTCCATTTAAAAAAACAACAACAAAAACTCCACTGGCGTAATAATGAACTTCTTGGAACACTAGTAACATCATCTTATTGTTCCTATTGATAACAATATCATCAATTAGTACTATTAGCCATTCTCTGGTATGCACTGTTGTAAGAAATTCACATGCATTAATCAATTAGTCTTCTCAAGAATCATAAGGAAACAGCATTATTATTGTCCCTATTTTATATAAACGAGGAGAGGAACACAGGTATACATCTAGCAAGCTGGCTGGGCTAAGACTTAGAATCTGTCAGTCTGACACCAGGGTCTAACTATGAGAAATTACACTTTGCTGCCTCTTATCTTGCCCAGTGGGCTGCTTGCAAAAACATTGAGTAAGATAGTAAACGTAACCTAGAAACCTTTAAACAGGAAGCTCAAGTTCCTAAGAACTCAGGGAAAACAAGAAACGTGTCTCTCTAAATTTGAGCTTTCCAAAAAAATGTATTCTGCAACAGGTACCAGGAGATACTGATCCCATTAGCCCTAGGGCAGCCAGATGATGGTGTCTAGGGGAGCCAAAGCCAACAGACCAGTTGCAACCACATCTGCCTCTGCCAGCCTCCTTAAAGTATGTTGGAGAAAAATTACACACCCAGGGGGTCTGAAGTATTACACACCCCAGTCCACTGGGAAGAGGAGTGATGCCTGTCATGGCCTCTGTGTGCCCTGGGAGCTGGTATGGACAGGGAGGTGCTAGGCTACTTGGCACTATACTTCAGAAGCCAGCTGCAAAGCACAGCACTGCTGCTGAGAAGGAGAACAGAACCTGTAAAGCTGCTAGAGGACGAGCTATTCTGGGTAAACAAGGAGCACTTCTATCTGTAGCCCAAGGTGTGGCCACTTGGGGGTGCAGTGGGGGCCCGGCTTCAAGTGCCTGGTGTGCAAAGTACCAGGCAGTGCCCTGAATCCTTGCCTTAATATATGTTGAAACTTCTGTCAATTAGCAACTGAGGTGCCCTTTGATTAGCAGCCAAGCTATCTGCCGAGGGATAGCTCTCACAATTCATGCACATCCTGCAAATTAGAACTCCACTACTTCTAAATACTTGGTACAAAAAAGTCCCATTAGATTTGAATCTTTTTCACATTACCACAAGAAATGTCAATACTGGTCCATGAAGGAAAGGAAGAGCTAGTGAAACCTTAAATATAATTTCAACTGTTGAAAATAAATAGAATAATTGCAAAAATTGTTTTAAGTTTTTTTGTGAAACTGTGGAATAAAATTTCTCTGTAGATAAAGACAATCAACAATTTGAAGCTATAATTAAAATTGCTTAATCAGAAAGTATATGTAGTCATTTTAAGCATTAAAAAGTTATTCCATGAAAGAAAGCTCAGGTTTCTCAATAAAAAGAATTTATCTGGAATTTTGTAAATATTTATTATTTCTTTTTTATATTTATTGTTTTTATAGAATACTAGAGGCCCGATGCACAAAATTAGTGCACTGGGGGGCTGTCCCTCAGCCCAGCCTGCACCCTCTCACAGTCCAGGACCTCTCGCTCCTTACCCCCAGCCTGCTCACTGCTCCTTACTGCTCTGCTAGCTGCTCCTTAGTGCTGCTGTGGAGGCAGGAGAGGCTCCCGCCACCACCACTGAGCTCGCCAGCCGTGAGCCTGGCTTCTGGCTGAGCAGCACTCCTGCGTTGAGCATCTGCGCCCTGGTGGTCAGTGCGTATCATAGCGACCAGTCATTCTGGTCGTTCCACCGTAATGGTTGCTTAGGCTTTTATTATATAGATACAGAAAGGGTAATAACTGCTTTCATCGTTTTTGAGAAAAATCCCTTCAAATCCCCATCAGCACTCCCCTTAATGCCACACACATACTCTCAGGGAAAGGCTGGGAGCACTGCTCCCGAAGGACCTAATGTGAGGACACCGCAGAGCAAGCTCACAAAACCAGAGTGAAGTCATCCCAGGGAGAAAAGAGCTTGAAAGCCCCTGACTTCCTAAGGTGTTTTTAAATGTTTGCCGTGTCCATGAAGACTTTTTAAACGTGGCAAATGCTAACCATATTACAAAGCAAGGCCAGCTGAGAATAGGCAATCAGTGTTGGAACTTGACAGGCCTGGGAATGCTGCCTGGAGCCTGACAAAACCATCTCTTTGAAGATGCTCACACATGCGAGCACCTGGCGCCTGTGCTGGGGGAGAGGGGCTTGTTGTCATTCTAATGCCAACACCCCTGCCCTGCTAGACTTCTGTGCTGCTCTGCTCCTCCAGCACCACCACCTCGGTGACCCCTTTAGTAACAGAATGAATGCATGTGTGTCCTGGGACTGTCCCCTGAGCCTGGGGGGCCTAGTTACAGGTATACTTGGGCTTCCCCAACCCATTCGGTGCCCCTGCCTCCCACCTCCCAGAGGTGGGCAGAGTGATCGCTGATGGAATCTTCTGGATCGAGAGCTCCTCCACGGTGGTTCCTGCCCTCACCATACTTAGCAGAAAGTCCAGATGGCATATGGACTCCTTCTGCTGCGTATTTGCTGAGTCTCATTGGACAAAGTTCTTAACCACACTGAAACTCAGCTTCCCATCTGTAAAATGGGAAAAGACTTACGTATGTTCTATGATCTTTGTAAAGATGAGGTTAGTTTCATTAGGGCTAAGACTGCAAGGGCCTCGATACATTTTAACCAGCTCTTATTAATGGTCGTTGAAGCAAATGTTGAAGGTATTATCTGAAGTGCTAACTACTTTCAAAGGGCTATTCCTACCTTCCATCATATTGTCAGAAGATAATGTGTTTAAATAAAAGTGAGGATTTTCTAATGAAAGCAGCAGGCTTTGTAATCTTCACTCTTAGATCTCAAAAATCTCTGGAGATTTTATCAGTTTATTCAGATCCCTCCCACTCCCGTGCCTTGAGGATGAGGCCAAGAGAACCTGCTTACAATACCAGCTCCTCTTTATCCCTGAAGTGAGTTGAACTGGGCACACCTGAAGCCCATGCCCTACCCTCCAGTATGCAGCCTCCATCCCCACTGATCTTAGTATCCAGAGCCCGAGGCCCTGATCTAGGAGCCAACTTTTCTTGCAGTTCTTCCCTCTGTTACTTCTTCCTTTTTCTGAGCTTATGAATCTTTGCATCTACTCCTGAGATTAATTTACTAGTTTCCCTGGTTCACTGTCTTCTATTGCTTTGCTGCCCCCTAGTCAGTGCCTTCATTTCCAGGTTTCCTGACCCCTGGCCTGCCACCAGTGTTGAAACCTCAGTTGTTATTCACTCATCAGCCACTGGCCTAACCATCATTATGCCATCATTACGGTGCAGGAAACTGGCATTCTGTACTGGACCCTTCCACCTCTCCTTCATTCCCATCTCTCCTCCACCAAGAGGGTCCTGAGAAAATCTTTGTTCTTTCTGAGATGAGGCATAAGCGATCAGGCATAAGCAAATTGAAGACCTCAGAGCTGCCATAGAACTATGGTTTCTTCTCCCCTTTGCCCCGTTTTAACCAGCCAGCCCAAACATGCACGAGGCCTGCACTACAACGTTCAATGAAAAGGTGGGGTGTAAAACTTTACAAAGTGTTTAAATGTAAAAACAAGTATTTTCTGTTTGTTTTTCTTGTGCCCAGCATAGTGCCTACATTTTATATACGCTCTCTATATAAATACTCGATGTATAAATGTATTAGTTAATGAATGCATTGATTAAATACTAGTAGGCAATATGTCAAAATGGTTGTCTTTGAGTGACAGGAATATGAATGGTCTGTTATTTTTTCCTCACTTTTCTATACTTTTCAAATTTTATATACTGATCATGCAGGGCTTATATAATTGCAAAAGAACTTAGAAAAAGTAATAGTCAAATACAAATCATTCTTAGTACATGTGGAAGTTCCCTTACAACATGTAATTACTTCTTGAAGCCAAACACAAAATAGTACATACTGAATTATTCCATTACATAAATTTCAAAAAGAGGCAAAACTAATCCACGAGACTAGAGAATGGTAGTTACCTGTGTGGAGATGGGGTCTGGACAGTGGGCCCAGAAGGACTTCTGGGACCTGAACATCACTGATTTTTTTTCCCCCCCAACCTGGTGCTAAACAGGCTTGTTCACTTTGTGGAAGTGGAGATGTAAACTTACATGCAACCCTCTGCATATATATTAGACCTCAATAGAAAATTTACTTCTAAAAGTAAAACACTTAAAAGAAAAAGGCTTTATTTTAAAGTTTTGTTCTGTTGATTCTAACATTCTGTTCATAGACAATAAATGCACATGCACACACACACACACAACCCTTTTAATACCCACATGTTAGAGTTAGGAAAGACTAAAAAACACATTCCCACACCCTTATTAGTGGAGAAATGCTCATGCCAGACCTTGACCTTATGTCTATCACGTTACATTTTGTGATGGCTCCCAGTGCCTTATTTCATGTGGCTGTACAAGCATGTTACTCAATAAATGACTCCCTTCCCCGCCACACACACACACACACTCCATCACCACCCTGGAAACTGTGCCTGATTAAAAGCCAGCTGGGACTGGGGGCTCCTTCCAAGCAGAGCAGGCTGTGTACAAACCCCATTTCCCACAAGGAAAGCAGGTGCTAACAGTTGACATCTAAGGTCAAAGCGATAGAGGCTGAGGCAGTGTGCTCATCTCCAACTGTAAAGGCTGTTCTGTAATCTCCCCATGAAAAGGGAAAACAACAGGGGGCAAGGCCTCCCTTTTCCAGCAAAACCTCCAGGGAAGTCCAGGTGTACCTGGCTGAAGCACTTCCCTCTGCACAGGAATGGGAGACCCAGCAAAACAGGGACACCGCAGGTGTCCACCTGAGCCCTTGGCACAACAGATCTCCCAAAACAAACATGTATACAGATCTGGAGAATTATCCCTTCTTAGAGCTACTCAGTCTTACAGTTAATTACAGGGTCATCAAGAGTACAGGCCACAACCTAAGCTTTGTAATCCCTAGGATTTAGAAATGTTCAGTAGTTTGTTTAATAAAAATTAGTAGGTAAATTGGCAAAGAATGGAGGGGTACATTTATGAAGACATGACAGAGACATGAGAAAATTTTTCAGTTTACTAGTAATGAAAAATGAAAAAAAAATGAGATAATAGCTCTTTACATGAAAATTAACAAAATAATTACAAAATAAATAATTTCACTCTTAGAACCTAATGTTAGACCATGTCTACATTATTTACTATAAGCCTAGAACATAAGGTCAACCTCTTTAGAATAAAATATGGATATATGTAGCTTGACCCATATCAATATGTCTTACTTAATAGTTTCTAAAAATGTAGTTTTTAGAAAATAATAGTTTTTAAAGTAGTCATTGCAGCATTGTCTAAACTATATATTCTTAAAAAGTAGTTGAATAAATTATTAAACTCAATAGGATATGTACTTTTAAAAAGCAATGACAATGAACTCTGCAACTACAAGAAAAAGTGTTTATAACATTAAACAATTCAGATTCAGAAATGTATAATTCCTACTATTATAATTATATAAGTGATACATGACAACTAAAACTGAAAAATAATATGCTGAAATGACATTAGCTACTCTATTGGAATTGTGACTTAGGATAATTTATGTCCTAAAATCCATTTAACACTCTGTATGCTCATACTATAAATACATTTCACGAGACAATTAACTCTTGGGAATTACTCTAAATTCTATAAACAAAAATACATCTTATTTTACCAGACTAAAGAGATAATGAAGTCAAAATGCATTTTGTTTAAAAACTTAGAAATGATAGGATGATGGCCAAATCACTTAACCTTTCTGGCCTTCATTTCCTTGTTTGCAAAAAGACATTGTAATACCTGTCACTCTTATCTCACGCTGCTCAATGAGCTGATACACATACACGTGCTGATTAATCATATTGTCTCAGTCCATTGAGCTGCTATAACAAAACACCATAAGCCAGGTGACTTACAAAAAAAAACAATCATTTCTCACCATTCTGGAGGCTGGGAAGTCTGAGAATAAGGCGCCAGCAGGTTCATCTTCTGTGAGGCCCTCCTTCCTAGACCGCAGTCTCCTCACTGTACCTGCTCCTGGCAAAACGGAAGCAGGGAGGGTTCTCCAACGAGAACTCGATTCAAGGCAACAGCCAACACCTGGTTTACCTAGAATGCAAGAGAAAATCCCTGGTTCACTGCAAGCCCAACATCAACCAATTTTGTGACACTGTTTTTTTTATAGCTTCTAGAATTTTAACCTATATTTATAGAAGTGAGAAATTTTGAGTACAGGTGGTAATATCACCACCATACTCAGGGCTCATGCAAAGATACTGTGGTCATATGTGAAAGCCATTTTTGATAAGATAAACCTGTGAATCATGAAACCAGAAGAACAGACACGACTACGTATAAGGAGTTTGAAAACCATGCCATAGAAGTTGACGAAATAGGAGATTGTTTCGTAACCAGGAGGAGGCAAGAAGGAACTGCCTAAAACAAGTGCATCAATGGCATATTCCAAATGGACAGTGTTTTAAAGCCTAAACAAGACATTTATATGAATTCCTTTATTTTTGCTTTATTAAATTAGTCAAACTTTTTTCTTTTTCCTGGATTAAAGATATGTGCATGGTATAATTGGGACAAATTCATATAACTGAAGTTTTTAAATAATTATGTTTTCCCAATGAAAAATCCATTACCAAGAGTCTCATTTTATGATTAAATCTTTAGTTGTTTTGTATGTATGGGGAGGGTCACCCTTCTATAAGTAACTACTTTAGTGAATACACAATTATGTCAGGAGTTGAATTTGTCCCATGTGCTCTAGTTATATGTTCTCCAAATTTGCTATTGTTTTATGACAAGATGTAAAAAAAAAAAGATTAAAAATTGATTCAGTGATTTTGATGCCTTTACTAACTGAATTAAAACAAGCAAATGGTGAATAATTCAAACAACCTGGATTTACTGAGCACTTATTACACATGCTTGGCTTTGTGGAAAAGAGAGAAGACGGGAAAGAGAAGAGAAAGAATTCTTACAGGGAATCACTGTGGTGGTGCTTTGCCTACATTGTGTAATCATCCCATCGATCTTCTGTGGTAGCTATTATTATGCCTGTTTTCTGAAAGAGAAAACTAAGACAGGGATGCCCACTCTCACCACTCCTGTCCAACATAGTACTGGAAGTATTAGCCATTGCAATTAGACAAGAAGAAGAAATAAAAGGCATCCAAATTGGAAAAGAGGAAGTAAAACTGTCTTATTTGCAGACGACATGATACTATATATACAAAACCCTAGAGACTCCATCAAAAAACTACTAGACTTAATACATGAATTTGGCAATGTAGCAGGATACAAAATTAACCCCAAGAAATCTGAGGCATTTCTGTACACCAATAGTGAACTTTCAGAAAGAGATTATAAAAACAATCCCATTTACCATCGCACCAAAAAAATTAAGCTACCTAGGAATAAGCTTAACTAAAGAGGTAAAAGACCTCTACTCAGAAAACTACAGGACGTTGAAAAAAGAGATAGAGGAAGACATAAACAGATGGAAGAACATACCGTGTTCATGGATTGGTAGAATCAACATCATTAAAATGTCCATACTACCCAAAGCAATCTATAAATTCAACGCACTTCCCATCAAAATACCAACGGCATACTTCACAGATCTAGAACGAACTCTCCAAAAATTCATCTGGAATAAAAAAAGACCCCGAATAGCTGCAGCAATCCTGAGAAAGAACAAAGTATGTGGGATCTCAATACCAAATATCAAGCTGTATTACAAAGCCACTGTCCTCAAAACTGCCTGGTACTGGCACAAGAACAGACATATAGATCAATGGAATAGAATAGAGAGCCCAGAAATCGGCCTGAATCAATATGCTCAATTAATATTTGACAAAGGAGGCAAGAACATACAATGGAGCCAAGATAGTCTCTTCAATAAATGGTGTTGGGAAAATTGGGCAGATATATGCAAGAAAATGAAACTAGACCACCAACTTACACCATACACAAAAATAAACTCAAAAATGGATAAAGGACTTAAATGTAACACGGGAAACCATAAAAATACTAGAAGAATCCAAAGGCAACAAAATTTCAGACTTATGCCAAAGCAATTTCTTCACCAATACTGATCCTAGGGCATTGGAAACTAAAGAGAAAATGAACAAATGGGACTACATCAAAATAAAAAGCTTCTGCACAGCAAAAGAAACCATCAACAAAACAACAAGAAAACCCACCGCGTGGGAAAACATATTTGCCAACGTCATATCTGATAAGGGCCTAATCTCCAACATTTATAGGGAACTCATACAACTTAACAAAAGGAAGATAAACAATCCCATCAAGAAATGGGCAAAGGATCTAAATAGACACCTTTCAAAAGAGGACATTCAGAAAGCCAAGAGACATATGAAAACATGCTCAAAGTCACTAATCATCCAAGAGATGCAAATCAAAACAACAATGAGGTACCATCTCACACCTGTCAAAATGGCTATCATTAACAAATCAACAAACGACAAGTGCTGGAGAGGATGTGGAGAAAAAGGAACACTCGTGCACTGCTGGTGGGAATGCAGACTGGTGCAGCCACTATGGAAGACAGTATGGAGTTTCCTCAGAAAACTAAAAATGGAACTTCCATTTGACCCTGTGATCCCACTTCTAGGAATATATCCCAAGAAACCAGAAACACCAATCAGAAAGGATATATGCACCCAGATGTTCATAGCACCACAATTCACCATAGCTAAGATCTGGAAACAGCCTAAGTGCCCATCAGTAGATGAATGGATTAGAAAACTGTGGTACATCTACACGATGGAATACTATGCTGCTGTAAAAAAGAAGGAACTCTTACCATTTGCAATGGCATGGATGGAACTGGAGAGCATTATGCTAAGTGAAATAAGCCAGTCAATGAAGGAAAAATACCACATGATCTCACTCATTCATGGATAATAGAGTCCATTATAAACTTTTGAACAATAATAGATACAGAGGCAGAGCTACCTCAAACAGATTGTCAAACTGCAGCAGGAAGGCTGGGGAGGGTTGGGGGGCAGGAGGGAGGGGGGTAAGAGATCAACCGAAGGACTTGTATGCATGCATATAAGCATAACCAATGGACATAAGACACTGGGGGGTAGTGGAGGTCAGGGGATTGTCAAGGGTGGGAGGGAAAAAAAGGACACATATGTAATACCCTTTGTAATACTTTAAGCAATAAAAAAATTTTTTAAAAAATGAAACTCAAAAGAACTTTGATAAGTGACTCACACCAATTTTTAGGGAGTGATTCCTTCTCCCAAGAACATGTGAATTCTAAAAGAAGGCTCTAACAGCGGTTCTCAACCTGTGGGTCGAGACCCCTTTGGAGGTCAAATGACCCTTTCACAGGGGTCGCCTAAGACCATCCTGCATATCAGATATTTACATTACGATTCATAACAGTAGCAACATTACAGTTATGAAGTAGCAACGAAAATAATTTTATGGTTGAGTCACAACATGAGGAACTGTATTTAAAGGCCAGAAGGTTGAGAACCACTGAGAGGAAGCAGTGTTTAAATCCAAAAATTTAGTAGGCCATTTTACTTATAATTTCTACCTCCCAAAGAGAACCTCGAGGTTACTTGGAAGTTACAAAACAAATTGTAAAAATATCAGTTTGGGAGCAATTTATTTTTAGTTTTATGGAGGCAATACTGACATATAATAAAGAACATACATTGAAAGTATACAATTTGACCAATTTTAACATGTATACACCCATGAGACAATTATCACAACCAAGAAATTAACACCCACAATCATCATCTACAAAGTTCATTTGTGATCATCTGGAATTCTTTCCTTTTCTCCACCCCAAGCAATAACTAATCTACTTTTTCTCATGATAGATTAGTTTATATTTTCTACAACATTGCATAAATATAATCTTACAGTAGGTACACTTTTTTTGGGGGGGAGGGGTCTGGCTTCTTTCATTCAATATAATTATTTTGAGATTTATCCACGTTGTTGCATGTATCAATCATTTATTCAATTTTATTGCCAACTAATATTCTATATTCTTTTGTTTCCAGATTTTGGCTACTGCAAATAAAGCTACTATGAAAATTTTTGTGTAAGTCTTTGTATGAATGTATGCTTTATTTTCCCCTTGGGGAAATACTTAAGGGTGCGATGTTTGGGTAACATGAGAGGTACATTTTTAACTTTAAAAAAAAACTGTCAAAGTGTTTTTCAATGTAGTCATAGCACTTTACATTCTAAGGAATAGTATATGAGAGTTCCAGTTGTTCCACATTCTTGCTAATATTTGATACTAGAGGTCCGGTGCATGAAATTTGTGCATGGAGGGGGTTGTCCCTCAGCCCAGCCTGCACCTCTCCAATCTGGGACCTCAGGGGATGTCCTGCAGGGATCAGGCCTAAACTGGCAGTCAGACATCCCCCCCAAGGGGTCCTGGATTGTGAGAGGTTGCAGGCTGGGCTGAGGGACCCTCCCTGCCCGAATTTTGTGCACCAGGCCTCTAGCATATATATATATTCCAGATATGTCCTCTATATTCATTTTTCTATATTTTTCACTAGAATATGACTTTGCCTTTTCATTTCCATAAGAGCAAAAGTTTTTAGTTTTGATAAATTCAACATTTTTTTTTACTTCATTGCTTTTTCTTTTGATTGTGCTTTTTGTGTGGTATTTAATAATTCTTTGCCAAACTAAAAGTCACTCTGATTTTTTCCTATTTTCTTTTAAATGTTTTATAACTTTAGCTATTGCATTTAAGAAAATAATCCATTTCAAATTAATTTTTTATATGGTGTTATGCAAAAATTGATTTTTAAATGGTTTTTTTTTTGGCTTGCTTGTTTGTTTACATATAGCTATCCAAATGTTCCAGTACTATTTGTTGAAAAAATTAACCTTACCTATTAAATTTCTTTGGCGTCTCTGTCAAAATTAAGTTAGCCATATATGTGTACATCTGCCTCCAAAGAGAAACTCCCAAATTGATTTCTTTAACCATCCACACACCCTTTATTTTAAAAATTTACTCAAGATGATACAAGAGCACAATAAAAAAATACATAAACAGTGGCAGCTGGATATAAACCAAGAAGTAAAGAAAGAGCTTTAAATAAATTAAGAGAAGCCGCTTGGGAGACGCAGTCAAATGGCAAAGTCTTCATGTAGAGCGCTGTTTCTCAACAGGGACCATTTTGTTCCCTGGGAGAATTGGCAACATCTGCAAACATTTTTTATTTTCACAACTGGAGTGATAAATGCTGCAGGGATGGAGCGAGCAGAGGGCAGGAAAGCTGCTGGACATCCTGCAGTGCACAGGACACCCTTCCGGAACAAAGAAAACTGACTGCATGTCAATGCCTAGCACTGAGTCTGAGAGGTTCTAAGGTTGAATGTTATATTTCCTCTGCCTTGGATCCAGCCATACTAACTAGTTCTATATAAGTGACATCTACATAATTATAACAATGTTGAGAGTCCCTAAGGTTCTTTTAACGTTACAGAACAGATTGTGAAAAGATGAGTTTGGGCAATACTCTTTTTAAATACATTTTTTTTTCTAGACTAATTCATTAAAATGTCATATGCTGTCACGACTACTTTGCTTTTGAATCTGTGATGTTCGCTACAAATTTTACAAGTTTGGCACCAACAAATGGTGCTTCACAAAGCAAGCTCCAACCCTAGCCGGTCTGGCTCAGTGGATAGAGCCTCGCTCCATGGACTGAAGGGTCCCAGGCTGGATTCTGGTCAAAGGGCGTGTACCTCAGTTGCAGGCTCAATCCCCTGGTGGGGAGGCAACCAATTGATGTGTCTCTATCACATCGATGTTTCTCTCTCTGTCTCTCCCTCTCCCCTCTCTTCCACTCTCTCTAAAAATCAATGGAAAAATATCCTCAGGTGAGAACTAAAACAAAAAAAGGCAAGTTCAAGTTTTTGTCCTCCAGGAGGTCACAGGCCAGAAGAAACAGGAAACATACTTATTCATGCTCATCACACGTGGCAGGGAGTGGCAAGGGCCATAAAAGATGTACAGCCAGAGGGATTCAAGGAGATTAAGGAAGGTGAGAATATATTCCGCTGGGGCACGAGAGGATCTGTGGTAGACCTTAAGAGCATCAGGATTTGGACACAGAGACCAAGAAGAGTGAATTCCAGGAGTGGAAAGCATGAGCAGAGGCATGAAGATGAGAAAGCATGGGGCACACAATGGGAACAGAAATTTAAGATGAAGAAAACTGCTGCAACCTGCACAGCACGGTTCAGGATCTGAAGGAGGGGCCAATGCACAAATGAAAATGCTATACAAGAAATATGAATTTAGAAGGCATTGGGGGGCCAGGTGGAGACCTCTTTCCTGAAGAGGCACACCCACTTCTGGCCTGGCCCACCTTTTAGTTACTTGAATACATATTTGCCCTTTAGCAATGCATACAGGCAGATCAAAGGTAAAGTTTGGTAAACAATGTAAGGATTATCAAGTTAGGAAATTGCCTTGAGCCATTGAGCCCACAGCAGGGCAGTTTTATGCTGATTTTCAGGGCAGTTTTATGATGAATATCAAAGTCCATTGGCCTTCCAATGTTTCTTTTTGCATTTTCATGTTAACTTCTGCTTGCTTTAGCCTCTGGCAGAAAACCATCAGGAGCTGTATGTTTTTTATTCTAGAATGTTCTGTGCAGCTAGGGATATTTAAGAGTTTCCTCATCAGGGAGAAATGAACCAGAGGAACACAGAATTCCCAAACCCAATACTCCAATATTCTGCCAATGGAAAATGGAAAATTTAAAGAAAAAAAATAACAGATTTCTTTAAAACAGTTAAACATTTCGGGTCAAAAATGTACAAAAATAGATACTCTGTTAAAATCACCTTTCTCCACAAAGTATTCCCTGAATTTTTCCAACCTTGGAAACTGTGTTCTCCTCTGAACATTAATTCTATTACAGTGACTCACAAGGGAATACATTGGATTATTAGCCACCCTCCTATGTATTTACCTTGACTCCTAAATAAATGTATCCTTTTTGATTGCACATTTTTTGCTTGTTGATTGATAAAATTTCTCACAGTACATCCTAAGAAATTACATACATGCAAAAAAGAATTTCATTCAGAAATAGTTTTTGTTTAGTGGCTCCCCCAGCAGAGGCAGGGTATTGTTAGAATTAAGGTTATTCCTTGCAGCCTAATCTATGTGGCTTGTTTGAAACCAGCATGTGAACATCCTTGTTACAGCTCCATATCAGGTTTATGTATAATTCAATCCATACCATGGGGCATACTATTTGATGCTAAAAATAAATTTAAAAAATCTATTTCGTTGTTCTTTGTGAAGGTACTTTTATTACTACATGTCGCTCAGGTGCAAGGGTTTATGGGACCATTTACACCCAATAGATGCTCTAAACATATGATTTTTATGACAACTAAAGTCCAAAATAAATTAAAACATTTAAAAAAGATATTAGGACCCTTTTCTTGGTCTTTGATTGATATTAATTGGGGCAGTAAAAGGGTTTTCTTGGTTTTTGTCCTGCCTGTTACCAGGCGCTGGAGAAATGAAGCCGAGATGGCAAGATCAAAACAGCTAATGCCCACTCGCTACCAGCAAGGACCCCAGAGCTCAGAATAAAAAGTGAAAAACAAGCAAATAATTTCTTAACCAATGTACCAATAATTTAGGTCAATTAAACAAATAAAATAAATAAATAAATAAACAAATACAGGCAGTCCTCGGGTTACGTCAGACTCAACATACGTCATTTCGTGGTTACATTGCCATCTCCCATTTACAATATTTATAAAAAAAAAAAAGTTCCGTCATTTCGACGTATGTACATATGTGCTTTATGTTTTTTATTATTTATTTACCATAAGTAAAGGTCAGGAATTGTCATCTTTCTTTTAATTTTTTTTACTGTTTCACTTCATTACTGTTGTGTATGTGCTCCATGTGAGTGATGTAAGTGCTTATGTAGGTGGGTTCCAACTTATGGCAAAAATCGCATTATGTCACACCGTAGGAACGGATCTCTGACATAACCCAAGGACCTACTGTATTTATTGAACACTTTCCATAACACAGGCCTATATGTGGTCAGTGAGTCCCCCTCTTCTCTCCTATAATCTTTCATTAGCCAACAGGGTCATTCTTTTGAATCCTGAGACTATTTTGGTTTCAAGAGAGCCATTTAAAATGCAAGCCCCTACAGTGACAGAAATTTGAATATGTACTTCATATTGGATTATTATATCAATATTAAATTTCTTGATTTTGAAAAACAACTGTGGTTATAGTAAAAAAGTAAAAAAAAAAATCCATGTTCTTAGGAAAAATGTGCTGAAAGAGTGAAGAGGCATGACCTCTGCAAATTACTTTCAAATGGTTCAGCAAGGCGATCATAATCCTATATAATAAAAGGCTAATATGCAAATTGTCCCTTCAGGAGTTCTACCAGGAGACCGGGAGTTTGATCACTTACTGTGATGTGTGCTGACAACCAGGGGGTGGCATGGAACATGGCAGGTGACCAGCAGTGGCAGCAGGGTGCTGAGGGGCAAGGGAAGGAGGAGGTGGGGAGGCAGTGAACCTGATTGGACCTGATTGCTGACCAGGCCTAGGGACCCTACTCATGCACGAATTTCGTGCACCAGGCCTCTAGTTATTATAACAATTGTAAGAATAATATGGTGGATGTTTTATGTTACATAGAGAGAGAGAAAGCAAATTTGGCAAAATGTTAAAACTGGGTTGAATTTAGGTGAAAAATGTATGGGAGTGCAATGTAATATTCTGGAAACTTTTCTGAAGATATGAAAGTTTTTAATAAAAAATTTAATTTAGCAGGACTGAGGGTCTGTCTGCTCAAAGAAGAACCCATGGAAAATGGTGCCCAGTTGGTACCTAAAGGAGCAATGGGTCCCTTGATGCCCTTAGCAATTTCTCTCCAATAGTTGTGAACCTCTAGCACATGCTTCTGAATCCCTAATTCTACCCATTCTCATCACTCTCACCACATGACTTGGTGACATTTCTTCACCTCTAATCTATATAGATATATAGATGATATAGATATAGATATAGATATAGATATAGATATAGATATAGATATAGATATAGACACACACAGGGTAGTGCACAAGTAGGTTTACAGTTATTCATATGGGAAATGATACAATAATCTACACTAATAAAAGAGAAACATGGTAATTAGCATATGACCGCTACCCTTCCCATTGGCTAATCAGCATATCCTTATGCAAATTAACTGTCAGCCAAGATGGCGGCCGGCAGCCATGCACTGAAGCAAACAGGGAGGCTTGCTTGCTCCAGTCACGGATGACTCGAATGTTCCCCGCCTAACTTGCCAGCCTCTCAGCTGCAACTCTAAGCAACTATGTACTATGTTGCAAATAAGAAGCTAAACAAAACCCCAGAAACCCGCTTTCAGTCAGCCAGGTTCAGCCAGCCAAACCGCAACATTGTATCAAATACAGAAGGAAAAACAAAGGCCAGAAACCGGCTTTCAGCAGCCGAGGCCTCAGAGCTAAAGCTGGCCCAGAATAAAAAAGAAAAAAAAGAAAACAAGGAGCGGTTGGGAGCTTTAGTCAACCCACCAGCCTGAAAACAGCCCTCAGCCCCTCAGCCAGACTGGCCAGGCACCCCAGTGGGGACCCCCACCCTGATCCAGGACACCCTTCAGGGCAAACCAGCCGGCCCCCACCCGTGCACCAGGCCTCTATTCTATATAGTAAAAGGGTAATATGCCTCCCGGCACCGGGATCAGCGTGACAGGGGGCAGCGCCCAAACCCCCTGATCACCCTGAGGCTCTGTTCGTGACAGGGGAAGGCGCCCCAACCTCCTGATCAGCCCTGCTCTGTGCCTAATAGGGGGGAGCTCCCCAATCTCCTGATCGCCCTGTGGCTCTGTGTGTGACAGGGGGGAGCTCCCCAACCCCCTGATCGCCCTGTGGCTCTGTGTTTGACAGGGTGCGGTGCCCAACCCCCTGATCGGCCCTGCTCTGTGTGTGACAGGGTGCGGCGCCCCAACCTCCCCCCTCCCCCACGGGCCCTGCTCTGTGTGTGACAGGGTAGAGCCATAACCTCCCCATTGGCCCTGCCCTGAGTGTGACAGGGTGCAGCGCCCCAACCCCCTGATCCGCCCTGCTCTGTGTGTGACAGGGGGCGGTGCCCCAACTCCCCTATCAGCCCTACTCTGTGAGTGACAGGGGGGAGCTCCTCAACCCCCTGATGGGCCCTGCTCTCTGCGTGACAGGGGGGAGCTCCCCAACCCCCTGATCGACCCTGCTCTGTGTGTGACAGGGTACGGAGCCCCAACCCCCCTGATCGGCCCTGCTCTGTGCGTGACAGGGGGTGGCGCCGCAACCTCCCCATCGACCCTGCCTTGAGTGTGACAGGGGGCGGTGCCCAAACCCCCCAATCGGCCCTACCCTGAGCATGACTGAGGGTGGCATGGCAACCTCCCAATCCGCCCTGCTCTGTGCATGACAGGGGGCGGCGTCCCAAGTCCCCAATCGGCCCTGCTCTGAGCCCCACCAGGGGCTGCACCTAGGGATTGGGCCTGCCCTCTGCCACCCGGGAGCAGGCCTAAGCCAGCAGGTCGTTATCTCCTGAGGGGTCCCAGACTGCGAGAGGGCACAGGCCGGGCTGGGGGACCCCCTCCCCTCCGAGTGCACAAATTTTTGTGCACCGGGCCTCTAGTTAATAAATAATAATACGCCGAAACCGGTTTGGCTTAGTGGATAGAGCGTCGGCCTGCGGACTGAGAGGTCCCGGGTTCGATTCCGGTCGAGGGCATGTACCTGGGTTGCGGACACATCCCCAGTAGGAGATGTGCAGGGGGCGGCTGGTCGATGTTTCTGACTCTCTATCTCTCTCTCCCTTCCTCTCTGTAAAAAATCAATAAAATATATTTTAAAAAAAAATAAAATAAAAAAATAAATAAATAAATAATAATACAAGAGGAAATGAATAAATTCTGTGTTTCACATACTCACAACTGTAAACCTACTTATATATAATCTCCTTTCACAATTCTTAAAGTATAAAGGTAACAATGAGGTGTTCCTCACCAAGAACATGGAAGAGAAAAATGAAATCAGCTAAACTAAAATCACATGGGTCACGTGTCATGGAAATCTACATCACCTTACAGAGACAGAATGGTTGGAAGGTCACAAGGACTTGGCTAAAATATGATTAGTAATATTAACATAGATATAGAAACAATGTGGTTATTACTTTAAAAGGTTAGTTCAGAAATAACAGCAGAGGAAAAGCAAAGACAACACTATAGAGACAAAAGCAGATCGGTGGATTGGGAGGGGCGGGGCACATTTTAGGGTGATGGAAATTCCGTATATGTGAATATATGACTACACATTTGTCGAACTCGTCAAATTGCACATTTTAAATTGATGAATCTTACCGTAGGTAATTTAAACTCAACAAAGTTAACTTTAAATATTGAAGTTATCACGTATGCCAGTGTTTATCAGTAATAACAAGGTTGGGAGGACATACATCACAATTGATTGCTACACACCTGTGGGCATGAGACCCTGTGTGTCACGTGCCCTGCCCAGGCTGTGCTAGTTGTTCTGAAACCATGCTCCTCTGGGAGCCCCTAGCCCTGCACAGAAGCCTTACGGCTGGTATCACAATAAAAGTATCCTTTACTTTATTTGAATATAGTAAGAATTTCCCCCTTGTTCAGAGTGTTCTCCTGGCATTACAGCGTGTTCAGAGAGCTAACAGAACACACACAGCCTTTTATTTATCAGATATTAGCTCACCCACACTGAGCTTAAAATTACCAGTAACAGCTGTACAATTCTGTCCTTCACGTTTCTTC
>NW_005871064.1:6545992-6996625 GCF_000147115.1 Myotis lucifugus
ACCTTTCATAAACCTTCAGTGTTCGCCACCACAGAGGCCGCTGGAGACAAAACAGCGGCAGAAAAAGAAAGTTTTTTCTTTTGGCCTCAGATTTCCACGAAACTGCCCCCCCGGGGGGCCCCCAGTTTAAATCCTTTCCGGACCCGGATTCCCGGCCCCCATTTTTCCCTTTTCCTTTTTGGCCCCCCCCCCCCCCCCCCCCCGCCACACACACACACAGGCCCTCACATTCCGGCTACACCAAGACTAAACCCAGGCCCAGGCCCAACATGATTCAACTGCGCTTGTGATATTCGCAAATATGCTCACAGACCTACACTAATGCTTACATTTGCGCATAGTACTTCAGCATATTATTTCTGGCATAAAATGCACGAACTCTAAAGCGGGGTGGGGAACCTTTTATCTGCCCAGGGCCATTTCGGATATTTATAACATCATTCCCAGGCCATACAAAATTATCAACTTAAAAATTAGCCCGCTCTATTTGGTCAAACATTTAATTAACTCACCTCTAATGCCTTGGCAGGGCCAGACCAAAGTGGACCTTACATGGCCCTTGGGCCAGACCTTCCCCACCCCTGCTCTAAAGGGAAAAAGTTTGGTATCGCCTTCTGACCTCCGTTCTGAGACCTAAATGCTGGGAGGTCGGCCAGGTGCATACACAAACTAAACCACCATCACCTGACATTTGCTACCTGCTTCTCAGCAAGTGCAATTCACCTCCGTGCCTTAAACCAGGTGCAAGTGGCCAGGGAGCTCCTAGTCCAGTGGTTCTCAACCTTCTGGCCCTTTAAATACAGTTCCTCATGTTGTGACTCAACCATAAAATTATTTTCGTTGCTACTTCATAACTGTAATGTTGCTACTGTTATGAATCGTAATGTAAATATCTGATATGCAGGATGGTCTTAGGCGACCCCTGTGAAAGGGTCGTTCGACCGCCAAAGGGGTCACCACCCACAGGTTGAGAATCGCTGTCTAGTCCTTCACAAACAGAGAAGGCTGGGGCTGTTAAATCTCAGAACCCCGATGCTCTACACCACCACCTGTTACCTGTTATGCTCTCTACCCGGAGAGCAGCAGCTTCAAGCTGCATCCAGACCCCACAGTGGCCATCTGGTTCCTGAGCCCACCTGAATGGCTAGAAGGACATAAGGAGAGGGACATTAAACCTCTTCCTATTTAAAGGGAGGGCCCAGACTTCAGACACATGAAGAGACGTTTGTCTGAAATGGAATCATTCCAGCGGAGAAGGCCCATCACAGCTAGAGAGACAACGTTTTCCTCCCCTGAGTTGGAAATTTGTTAAAGTCCTTTTTGTCTTGTGATGCAGGACTATTGTTTTCATTGACATTTTCACTGAAAAAATGTGGCTTCTCCACCGTTTCCTCATAGGCCAGTTCCATCAAGTCACGATGGGCTTATTATACTCATCTTTCTTGGACTTTCATCCCAATCTCAACCCCAGCGGCCAGATAGGTACTAAAGCCCCACCTCTGTCTTCCCTTTACACTGTTATTGAGAAACATGGTGGATCCTTTGATCTAAAATATCAACTTCGAATGTCTTGGCCAGTCTTTCAGGGACCACCACCATCCTCCCACCACACAGGCCATTTCCCGGCACTTCCTTCGGCTCCTGCAGACAGGTGTACTCACTCTCCTTGTTTACTCTCATCATTCCCTGTATCTTTCCTTCCCTTCAGTTCCTTTTTTTCTCCCCCTAGTATAGAAACCACACCCAGAACAAAAGGTAACTTCTGCATGAAGCTTTCCTGCAAGTTCTTAGCTTACACTGTTGTTCCTTCCTTTTCCGGTGTGGCAATGCGGTTAGCACTTCATTTGGGGGAATGGACCTCAGGTGTGTGTTTCCCAGTGCTTCGAAAGGTATCCTGTACAAAGAGGAGGCTTCCCTGCCATTTCCTAGGCTGAAACACGTAGAGAAAGTTATGTCCAAATACGTCTTTGTATCTGAGAAATCTATGCCTAATCCACTCAGAGCAACGCTTAAATCCAATGATCACCTGTGAAATATCCCATCCCCTCTGCAATTTGATATCTTTCCCTGGGAGAATATATCTCATCTACACAGCTACTCTACGACTTGGACAAATAGAGTTCACCTAGAATCTCCCTTCAAACCATATTTAAACCTCCACCCTTTCAGCAAAGACTCCAGGCTGGATCTCGGTGAGCCAGTCAGCTTCGTGAATCTGTAACCAATTTTTTTATTTACTAAATGCCAGCATTCAGCTGGAGGACAGATGGGAAAAGCCCCAGGTAACTGTTGCCCTTCTGACAGAGAGGACTAAGATAACCACATCGCATTTCACACTCAGATATACAGAGGCGGGGTTGAGAGATCTGTCCCAGGGTTGGAGGAAGGAAGGCATATGGACCAAGAATAACATGTGGTTAAAGGATTTATGAATTAATAGAATCAAAGTGATAAGAAATATGCTGGTGCTTTTCTGAAAACTTGAATGCCATTCTGAGAAAGCCAGTTTGAGCAGTGGATGTTTATCCCCTGAAGAAGTGGGATGTACTGCTCACATAGGAGAATGTGCGCCTAAAGAGAGATACCGGTGGTTGCTATCACTAAAGTGTTGTGAAAGCCTGTGGCTGCTCTGTGGCGAGCAGGGCCAGCTCGAGGCAAAACTGGGTTTGGTTTGTTCTTCTCTGTCCTCCTCCATGTGTGCATACCTGTCCCAAACCCTCTCCCCGCTCCCTTCATGGGCATCTCCCACACTGTCCATCTCACCTCCGTGCCCCTTTTCCCTCCCTTTCATGCCACCACACTCATTGCAGCCCACGTGAGATGCACCCTGTGAGCGATGGAGAGATGACGTGACGTGTGCTCCCCAGGAACATATGCATTTGAACAGGGAGAGGACTGGCATATACCCCAGGGGAGCGACATATTTACAGTTGAATTTCCAAGAGGCATTTTGGTCTGAGAGTTCTCTAAATGCAAATCACATTGCAGACCATCTGGGTGCTGAGACAGCTCTGCAAATAGACTGAAGCGGGGCAGCCACAGACAAGGTGGGCTTGGAAGTGACCCTGAGGAGCAGCATCAGACATGAGTGAGCGGGAGCCTCCAGGAAGAGCTTCAACTCAGATAAATCAGGGCCAGCGGCCAGTCACGAGGACTTGCTGGTCCGGGGAGGGGCAGGGGTAGCAGGCAAGTAAAACTCTGGGGAAGAACCACTTGGTAATGAGTCATGTGGATGCCATGTCTGAGTCAGAGCTTTGAGAAGAGAGGTCTCCTGCCTGCTCCAGAGGGGTCCCTCGGAAAGTCCCCAATAGAGTTCACAGACTCTCCCTCCCAGCCATACTTAAAGCTCCTCCCTTTCAGCAAAGACTGATGGCTGGATCTCTGCGAGCCAGACAGACAAGGAAGAGCATCACACATCACAGCCTTGGTGACCAACTAAGTCTCTCTCTATGGATAGGTCAGCCAGAGAGTGACAGAAAGACACCCAAACTTTAACTCTTTTTGTAAAGTGACAATTGAATACTTCCTATGTACTAGTATGTATGTCCCCAGGAAATGCATAACTGTATCTTCAGTCACATTCAGTCTTTCCTTTTGTTAGAGTATTTTTATATTCACTATGAGCTAGTAATGTTTCCACTTCGCAGATTCTCTAGAGTCTAGACCAGCCGTGGGCAAACTACGGCCCACGGGCCGGATCCGGCCGTTTGAAATGAATAAAACTAAAAAAAAAAGAGACCGTACCCTTTTATGTAATGATGTTTACTTTGAATTTATATTAGTTCACACAAACACTCCATCCATGCTTTTGTTCCGGCCCTCCAGTCCAGTTTAAGAACCCATTGTGGCCCTCGAGTCAAAAAGTTTGCCCACCCCTGGCTAGACATTGCACTGTCATTAGAGGCTCCATGTATGTGGGAATAACATGGAGTACAGGTACCAGACAATGCCAAGGGTATTCGTGGACTGGAAAATACCGCAGCCCAGTAGAGCTGCATGAGATGAGACTGGAAGCCATGTCTGACTCTGCCTACCAGGAGGGTCCCCTGACGGATAAGGAGGTTGTTACAATGCTGGCCAAGCACCTTCCCTTGTTACCTCATTCAACCCCCAGAGCAGACTCATGAGGCTGGTGTTTCACATCAGCTCACTTACAGATGTAGAAGCTGAGGCTCACAGATACTAAGTACCTCACTCAAGATCAGAAAGCAAGCCAGCCCCAGAGGCAGGATTTGAACCACACCTACACTCTACCCAGTAGATTCTGAATGCTGGAGAAATGGGAAGAAGTGATTTGGAAACATATGAAGGGATGATAGTTGAATAACTGCAGGGCCTATGCCCTGGGTGGGATATTAAAAGCTACCTATGTCTGCTGCTTTACGGGAAGTTTTAGTTTGACATTACCAACAGAAACAGACTCTAAGAAATGATTTCATACTCTTGAATGGTAATGCCATCTTGTTTCCTGTTGTTCTCATGGTGTGCTGAGCCAGCACGGCCATGGGTAAACCTGAACTCAGGCCCCTGTTCCCCATCCTCAGCCCCACATTGGGCACCATATGTGCCACGCCAGCATGGCCAGGTTCAGTGAGCCTAAGAGGGGGCGGTGAAGGATTAAGAAAAGACAGACAAGAGAAGAAAGCTGGCTCTGGGTGGAATGCGGCCCTCTCTGATGGAGAGACAGTGCCACAGCCTGTAAGCCGCCTCTTTATTTTATAGCCAGATTCCACGAGGCAAAGTAAGGGCGTGGTCAAGATGTTTCAACATTCTCTTGGGTTTCGAATCTACTCAATTACATGCACCTGATCAAGCTTTGTTTACTTGCTGCACCTCCCACAGCCCATATCACTTAGCCACACGGGGCTACAGGTTCAGACCATAGGATCAAGCTTACAACTATAGCTGTTGGCTATAATTGTGCTGGGAGGCCTTCGCCCTCCAAGCTAGGACTTGCACGTGGCTTTGCCACGAGAGGACAGTGCCCTCTCATTAGTCTGAGGCTTGAACCTGTCCAAACACTGTAGCCGCTCTCCACATCATGGTTAGGTTTGCTTGTGTGTTGTCTTACTTTAAGTCCCTCTAGGTATGAAAAAATGCCTCCTGCTTAACTGAATGATAAGAATAATGCCCCCACTGCCATTTCTATTAATGGTGTAATCTGCTGAGCTCCCAAGAGCGTACCTTAGACTCACTGCCTTTTCCAAAGATAGACCATCTCAGCTTACACAGTAAGTCCTTGCCCAACACTGTCCAAAGGTTCTGTGATTCTAAGCAAAACAATGTATACCAAAACTAATTTTACCATAGGCTAATAATATAAATACTAGAAGTAAGTTCCTGTAGCATCTCATCAATGTCATAATCAAACAATGCTGAACAAAATTATTTGAGGACCTGCTATTCATGCTCAATAAGACTCTAAACATGTTTATTCAAGCACTTTCTTCCTAATTATTAAGTTCAAGTGCATTTCAAGGGACATTTTATCTTTCTTTGAGTCATTTGCTTTGAGCTCACTCAAATCATTCAGAAGTACCCTGCAAGAAATATTTGCCTTTTAGGTATCAGAGTCACCACAAACCTTAAAACTCGGTTCATTGGGCCAACATTAAATGAAAATGTCAATTTTCAAGTGTATTTTTTAATTCAAGGTTGAAAGAATAATTTGTTAGCAGACAACAATTATTCCCTAACTTTAGGTTCTGTGCTCAAAGTTGCAGTCACTCCACAACATTTAGGAGCATGCAAGAGGCACAAGAATGAGTTAATCATGTTGGCTGCTTAAGTACTCATGGCACCATCTCTTCTGCCTGGTATTCATGTCCCTGGGTCAGTATTCATGTTTTTGCCCTGAGGCCAAACTGTGCTCTTTTTTTTTTCTCCATGCAGCGCATCACCACACGAACCTCTTAGGAAAAGTCAGCATTTGATAAAGAATAGCCAAGTCAGAAATAAATCATAATATTAAGTTACAGAGGAACAAGGCTGCATACTGAACAACTGGTATACCATGATAACACAATTTAGGGCAGCTGTAAGCAAAATTCAGGTCAGCTTCAGGAAGCCGTGCAGGATGTTCCTTGCTGAGCAGAGGGCTACTATGTAAAACTGAAATCAAATAAGGACTATGTGCAGAATATTTTATCCCACCTGAAGATCAGTCAGTCTACCTAGAGCCACACAAATGATAGTTTTCCCTGTGATGTTGGCGCTGAGAAATAAAATTAGTAATCTCCCCACTGAGATGTATCCTCAAAGTTTATTATTGAAATAGTTGCAAAAAATATAAAAAGCCCTTACCAGAATCATGTAATGATCAGGGCTGTGAATCTCAGGATATTTTAGAGGTGGGGGCATATTGTAGCCTGAATTTCTGCTTATTTCTTTGTGTTTATGAACAGCCACAAACTTTCTAAAGGGCAAGGATGATTGTGTCATCCTAGGTTAAATTTTTCTGCTGCCCATGCAGGAAGCAATCTAGTCTCCCCAGATTGATCTATCAGGTCCTGAATGATCTGGCCTCTCCATAAATCTCAAGCTCTCCTATAGCCACTCACCTTCAGACACAGGAGATTTTCCAGGACTAACTAAGATCTTTTAGGATTCTGTGACTTGGCACACCCAACAAGGAAATCTTATTTTCTCCATATGCCATTATATTTTATTAATCTAATCAGTTGGAGTGACTGGATAGAGACCATGATGTAGGTATCTTTGTACCTCTAACTCCAAAGGTCCCAGAACCTTCTAGAAATTGCCAGATACTTGTTTTTAGTATGCCAAATATGACGTAGTAATTAAGACTTTCCAAAGCATACTTAATCAAAAAGAATATAATATTTTTTAAAGAATATAATGTTTTTAAGGCTTTGAATAAAAACCTACTTCCTCACTCATCTTATTGACATACCTGTTACTTGGCTAGGGGTGAGAACAAATTTTTTCACATATTTTAAGAAATATCATTGCAAGTCTAAATGGAGAGGAAATTAACATGCTCCCAGAGCTAGAGGCTGACTGATGACTCCTCACTTGATGCCTGCATATGAAGGGAGGGAGAGCTTGGAGAACCTCCAGTGCTTACTAGTAGACTCCATGGTTATATAGTTACACTTACTAGTAGGCAATAAAGACATTATGTGAAGTACCAAGCTCTAATTACTTGCTGTAAATGGATGCTGTATTGAAATGACTCATGAGGAATTTTAGCCTTTTATCTTGGCAACATATCCATAAGTCTGCAAAGATTCCCTGGATATATATATGTGTCTAGTGCAATATGGGACCAAACACCAAATTTTTTCCTACCCTGGTTGTCCCCAATATTCAAAAACTAAATGTTTTTTTCCGTAAAAATAGGAAACCAACTCCTTTTTTCCAGAAAGCACAAATTAAGGTAAATAGATCAAGTGGAGGGCCTTTACATTTTGAAGGAATTATTGAGAAAACCCTGTGCAATTTTGAAGTAATTTACAGACTTTGTACTGTAAGACACGCAGGCGTCCCCATCACCGCCCTCTCCTGAAAGAGGAAAAATCAATCCCCTTCCCTGCATCTTGTCTTCCTAAATCCTGCTGCAAGTACATGATAGCAATCATCTTTGGGGAGATTTTATCTTGGTAAGATAAAGGAACTTGGCTAATGCAGTAGCATTAATAACTATTAAAGAAATGTAAGCTAAAAGCCAGAAGGGAAATCTATTTCAACAAGCCTCTCCCCAGAGGAATTACCATTCACTTAGAGAGTTAAGACCCTCCCTCACTGCTCCATCCCCCACAGGTGGCCTGGCCCTGAGGAGCCCTCCACAAACAAGGCCTGATGGACTGATTAGGCCTTTCTCCAAATTAATGGTGGATTCTCTGGGCTTTGTCTTTCTGGTAAGCGAGGGAGGTTGCACGTTCTATCTTGCAGTAGGAAAATAAAGTTGGCTTTCTCAAGGATGTGCATCCCCAGGGCCTTTGTGATGAATCAGCTTTCATAGATTCCTTCTTTGACCTTATTAAGGACACACACAGCAGATAATTTTAATAACGCAGCCTTCAATAGATCAAGAGTATTGCTTCCAAAGACTGAATAGCTGAGAAGACTAATTAATGTTGTTTCTTTGGGGAGGGAGCTGGAAAAGTAGTAAGAAGATGGAGCAATTACCCAGAATTTGGACAATAAAATACTGGCCTTAATTTTTCTTTTTCTTATCTGGCTGCCTCACACTAGGAATTGAAAGGAGTACATTTAGCCGGGTATGAGGAACCATAACCAGACCACAATCAATGGATTGCTAATGAGAACAGCCAGCCGAGCAGCCACAATAATCACAATCAATACAGAAGGAAATGTGAAAACAGTTTGGTATAGGGTCTTTCTCTAATCACCCCTAGTCACTCCTAATCAGAGGGTTTGGTGTGTATTCCAGACACCTTTGATAAGTAGGCAGTATCGGAATCTTTTCAAATAATTGCATAATGAGGATATATGGACTACATGGCCTGGGATACATAACAGAGGCTAAGAATCATGTATAGATATTAAAGAAGGAGCCTTTATCCTTCCCTGGTACTGGATATGACAAATCAAGTGCCCAGTTTAACCTTACCAGAAAGAAAGGTTTGTGACCATGGCCAAGAACTTCATATTCCTGTATTCTATATCAGCCCATCTTCATCAAATAAGCACAACAAATTTCTGGACCTGATCATAAGGAACAACTTCCGTGAGTCCAACCATCAGGCTCTCTGACCTCACTAACCTCTCATCTGTCACCAGAGCCCTTTAGAGGAGCCCTGATACCTGGTAAGGAACGCAGGCCCTTCTGATTTGTAGGCTCACCATAGCCTATGGAACCTCACACCTTGTCATGCTGAGTAAGTAGGACTCAGTTGGAGAAAGTTTTAGCCACTAAGAAGGAAGGCAGCTGTCTGGAATAATCTGAGAAAACATCATCCAGCCCAAAATATGCCTGGACTTCCCCACTCTCCTTGTCTCTGGGTGTGTTGTGATCCCCCTAAGCAACAGGGTGTGGCTTTTTCTTTCTTAGTTGCCCTTCCTGTGCCTTTATTCTCCCTTCCCCACAGGTGAACGAAGGTTCTGGCAAGGTTAAGAAGAATGAGGACAATATTCATCAACGGATACAGAAAGGAAGCCAATAAATATTGTAGAAAAACAAAAACAAGACACAGAATGGTGTACATGGTCTTTGGGGAAAGTACATATAAAAAGAAACCCTGGAACAATAAACCAGAAGCTAATTATCAAATGATTACATGAAATTGGATAGAAGATTAAAGCAAACTTTTCTGAATATATTTTCTGTATTGTTTTGACCTTTGAATTATGTGGATATATTAACTTTTCAAGAAAGTTAAATTAGAAAAAAAAAACACACCTCAAATTGAAAACAAATTGAAACAAATGAATCTAACCATATATCACTTGGAGTGCGGGAAACGAGTTAAGTCGGCTCGCGTGAATTGCGCGTACTCCGCGGGAGCCGTCTTTAACTCGGTTCATATAGATTTGCGGTGGAGTTCGGGAAACGTGTAAACTCGGGCTGATTGTAACTGCGTATTACCAAATATTTGTTTGTAATCCACCCTTTTGGTGGATGGAACAAAACCAAAAGACAGAGCCATCTTATATTTTGGCGGGAAATTCACCCGCACTCCAAGTGATATCATATTGGTAATAGAAAAAATATTTCATTCAGAGGACATGAAAACATAGTATTTTGACTCTGAATACTTAGTGTGAAGTATTCTAAGGAAAAAAGAACCACACACACAAAAATAACCTCTCTCAGTAATTATATTGTTTACTGTAAAATTGGCATTTTTCAAACTATTTTTAATATATGCTAAAACAAGTAGTCATATTGATATTTAGAAATTTAAACTTTCATAAAAAACTAATATGAATATTTTTAAAAAGAGTAAGTGAAAACTCTAATGTTAGCATTTTAATTTAAATTATGAATATGAGCTCCTGACTTTTAAAATATATATTGGTATTTAAAGACCCTGGCCCAGCCGACGTGGCTCGTGGTTGAGCGTCCACCTATGAACCAGGAGGTCAGAGTTTGATTCCCAAACAGGGCACATCCCTGGTTGCAGGCTTGATCTCTCTCTCATCATTGATGTTTCCTTCTCTTTCTCCCTCTCCATTCCTCTCTGAAATCAATAAAAATATATTTCAAAAATAAAAATAAAAACGCTGAAAGGATCTAGAATCAATGTAATCTCAGCAGCAATGAACATCCTCATGCTCAGATTATGGCGTTGGTTACTGCTCCCCATGAAAAGAAACTAAAGCTCCTTAGCTGTTTCTAGTCTGGGAGAGAAAAGGAGACAGGTGAGCCTGGAACCTCTTGTTGGGTCAGAAAGCAAAGGAGCTGCAAAGATTAGTGGTGTCGTGCCAAACAGAACCAGGAGCCAATGTGGAGAGGCTATCACTGGTCAAAATTGTGACAATTTGGACCTCAAAAAGAATAATGACTGTAGGGGATTGAAACAGACTGAATCAATGTAAAGTCAATGAGTGCATAATAATATTATAAAAAAGAAAAGTCATGGAAATCTTACTTGTCACCATTTGAGATATGTATTAACACAACTCCTCTGAAAACTGAAAAATAAAGGGAAAAAACTTATCATCTATCTTGTCTTTCTTGGGGGAGCTGGGTTTAGGCTAATAACCCATGTAGTGAGGGAAACCTCTTTTTTTACATAGATATGCAGCTATAATTAAAGGAGTAGTGGGTTTTTAAAAACATTTTAGAAACTACTTTAATTGACTGCTCAGGCAAGGATTATCAATTGGTGTCAAAACCAGTAGGTGAATGGTTTGTACTGTTACACATTCATAAGGCAAAGGAATAGCACACAGATAATATTCTAGTCCCAAGAGAAAAAAGTAATTCTACAAAGGAAGGACTAAATTGTCCTTATTTTAATCTAGGGGTCAATGTTACTGTCATTAATGACAGGTCAACCAAATGTTATGTCTTGTGACAGACTACAATATTGTGTATCTGAAATCATCCAGAAATGTTTAAGTTGAATGTATTAAGCCTTTCAACATAACTTCCAGTATATAGCAAACACATATAAGATGTATGTGGGCAAATGACCCCCACAGCCAGACAAATGAAGATTACAATACATTCTACAGGACAACTGACCGATTTTCTTTAACACATCAGTGTCATAAGAAAAAAATAAAAAGGTGGGGTGCTATTCTACATTAAAAGATACGAGAGGCAAAGGCCAGCTGGTAAATGTTTCACAACCAGGGCAAGTAATGGGGAAGCCCCGAATTGCAGTGCTTGCCGGTGTTGCTACTGGAACACCCCTACTAGGGCAATTTCAAGCTACCCGTGTGACATCAAACAGCTAGCAGCATCCCTGGTGCTTAGTATAAGCCAGCTGTCCCAAGCCACTGCTTAGGGGACATAAGCTATTCCACGTGGTCCTGGGTTGACACTGGAGAAACCAAATGGACAAGTCATTTGAACATTATTTGGGAGGATATTTGATGAGTTTACAATTCAGTAAAATGAGACAATGGACATCATCAGTGAGAAAAGAAGCAGGTTGCAGAAGAGTATATACAGCATGGTCTCATTTGGGTGTCAAACATGGCACTTATGCACAGATGGGCTATCAACCGGTACCAGCAGTGTGATCGCCAGGTGATGAGTACATGCTGGTGTTGGGTTTTTAAAAAAAAACTTCTGTAAGATTCAACAATACACCTCTACTGATGCTAATACATGGGGATGTAACATTATAGTGGTATTTTTCAGAGAGAGATGACAAATGAGGCAAAACTGACATTTTGGAGCAGAAGGTACCATGATAGGTGGTGTTAGAGGAAACTTGGCTGCACTGGTAGAAGCTCACAGATAAAATGGAGCTCACAGCTCATCCGTTTTCCCTCCTTTGAGCTCTCGGTGATCCTTGCAGCCCAGACCACCATGAGCTCCCCCGTAGCTTCAATCTGATGGGGCACTTTTTCATTCGTTTATTCAGACACTCACTACTCCACTCCGCAAACTGTTCTTGAGCCCTGGCTTCTTGGGAGGTTGACAGAGAAGCTGGGTATGAAAGAGGATGCCTGTTCGCAGCCCTCGGTGTCTCACCTGGGATTCAGCTTGTTGCTCTTCCTCTTCCCATTACACAGTGTTTAGAGGTCGTTCATTCTTCTTAATTTATGTTGCAAAGTTTAGCACAGGACTATTTCCATACAAGGTACTCATAAAATAATTACTGACTACCAGATGGACTGACTCTGCTTTTGTAACTTCCTCAGGCAATAACTAAACACACAGCTAGTACAGGCTATTGGCTGGTTATCTCCAAATGTTTTTGATCATGTACTCTTCTCCTTAGTTTAAAAAAAAAAAGTGAGCATTATCTCTCAAAGTATGCACATTTTTATCTATAAATTATGTACACATTACATACCACCATGCTAACATAACATGTCTAAATGTTTCTTATTTTTTTTTTGACAGCACATTATTTCATTTCCACAACCTCTAGAAAATACTGGACTAAATGAGCCTTCTTGTTGTCCCTTTTCCTCTTCCTTGCTCTCCTTCCAAAATCCCCAAGGATGTGGGAATTGTCTTTACCAGAAGTTAAAGGCAGTTGTCCCAACCTCCTCCTATTCAGCCCCCTGCATCTGGAGAAGTGTCACGTGAGGGGTCTTGCTCATGGGACTTCTACTCACACACACTCACACCTTTTGGATCTGGAATGAAGCCAGGTGATTGCAGCTCTGTCACCCCCTCCGTAAGTATCACCAGCCTTGAGGCGCGTCCATGCCTCCAGGCCAGGGCTCTTCACCTGCCGCAGAGGAAATAACTTGGAGCAAGTGTGTCATTTCGGCCGAGAGCTAACCGGGTGAAGTTCGTCTGAATGAAATAGGAAGAGCTATCAGGGCTTGTCCATTACCCATGCAGGCGAGACAGGAATAGGAACATCCACTCTGTCACAGCAAGCAGCCGGTGCTTTCGCACTCTTAGGCTCCGGTTAACATCAAGGTGTCTCCAGCTCTAAATGAAATGTCAAATATAATTTGACTCTGGATTCCCAAGATATATGACTGCCCTTGGAGGAAACTTGATAACTCAGCATGCTTGTGTCAAATGTATATCTGCCTGATAGGCCACTCTATAAAGCTGGTCCCCCCTCCACTCTCCCTCTGCCACATAACACCCCCCAGCCAGCCTGAGGAGCCGTGCCCCAGTCCTCACTTTAAAGCGCCCGAGACCTCCTAAAGAAAAATTGTGTGTCTGTGAGGCAGAGGCCAGTGTTCAGAGTTCTCTCTGGGAATCCAATCTTCACAGAATATGACAGCCCAGCATTAAAATGCAGAGACTTTCAGAGTCTCGGGACACAATTGGCATAGCACACATATTCCCTCCTCCTCCGTCTTCTAAATTCCTCATCTCACTGTCCCTAGCTTGGCATTCACTTTCTTCATCTGTGGGAGAATCAGCCTCAGTGCCAAAATCTAACTGAAAAAAAAAGGTAAAGAAAAAAAAAATACAGTAGCCTGTTTCCTTAAGGCAGGAAACTCACAGTGTAAACTTGGAAGCATGAGGGGCTGGTATTTGCTCAGCAGCTATTGGAAAATAGTGATAGATTAGGTAGTGAATGCCATCAAAAGACTCACAATCTGATCCAAAGTGATTTTTAAAAACTAACACGGTAGGTAAAAATTTCTGACAGCCTTCGCCCTGAGTGTACATAAACCGTTCAGTGGAATTTGATCTGTAGAAAACGACCTTTCTCATTGAATTCCAAACCACAGTCTGCATGCGGAATGTAAATATCACCATGAGGCGTGTCTCTGGGAGGGCAAGGAGCCTTCCTCTTCTGAACATCCACACTGCTCCTCACTGAGCATTTAAAAGGAGCCTGGCCTAGCCAGGGCCCTGGCTAGATTGCTCAGTTGGTTGGAGCATGGTCCCATATACCAAAAAGGTGGTGGGGGCCATGCAGGAGGCAGCTGATCAATGTTTCTCTCTCACCAATGTTTCTCTCTCCTCTCTCTCTCTCTCTCTCTCCCCCTCCCTATTCTCTAAAAACAATAAAACCATATTGAAAAAAAGAAATTCGGTCCATTCTCCTTATCGGAGAACTGCCTATCATCATGGAGAGAGTAACAGCCTTGTTGGAAAAACAATGGAGTCCAGGAGGTGCCTGCCCCTTGCAACCCCAGACCAAATTGCCTGTAATCAGTAACATTATTCCCATTCTTATTCCTTTTGCCTACTTCCCTATGCCTGTAATTTGCCTACTTCCCTATGCAATCTTTGTCCTTCTACCCAATGTAAGCAGCTGGTTCATGGGGTGAAGGGGTGGTAGAGCAGATTTTTGTGGATTATCTGCTGCCCTCCCATGCTGCTGACAATATTGGAAAATAAAAACACTCATATCTGATTAAAAAATAATAAACAAACAAACAAACAAACAAATAAATAAATAAATAAAAGGAGCCTGGCAAAATACTATGGAGGTTTCTCAAAAAAATTAAAATGGAACTGCCTTATGACCCAGGAATTCCACTTCATATAACAAGGCTAGGGAATGTCTGTGAAAAAACTCAAAACACTAATTTGAAAGGATATATGCACCCCTATATTCATTGCAGCATTCATTGTGGCATTGTTTACAACTAGAGGCCCGATGCATGAAATTCGTGCAAGAGTAGGCCTTCCTTCCCCCGGCTGCTGGCACCGGCTTCCCTCTGGCACCAGGGACCTGGGCTTCCCTCGCAGCCCTGGCTTCGTCCAGAAGGTCATCTGGAAGGAAATCTGGTCTAATTAGCATATTATGTTTTTATTATTGTAGATAGCCAAGATAGGGAAGCAACTCAACTGCCCATCAAAAGACGAGTGGATAAAAAAGTTGTGGAACATATATACAATGGAATTTTACTTGGCCATAAAAAAGAACAAAATCTTACCATTGGCAATAATCTGGCTGGCCAAATGCATTGACTAGGAAGATGGAACCTCCCAAGTTGTCCTTTAGAAAGATGACTTCTCTGCACAACCAGGCCTATGTAAGGTCCCAGGAGTAAATGACATTTCTATGGGAGAAAGTGATGGTAAAGTAGGTGGAGGAGGCAGCTTTGGAGTCTTTTCCTGAAAAAACTACTTAAAGGGATTGTGCTAGTCATCTATTGCTATGCAACAAACTACCCCAAAATGTAGTCTCTTCAAATGACTATTTTGTTTGCTCACCCTTTTGTGGGCCAGGAATTTAGGAAAGGCTGAACCACGCAGCATTGCTGGGAGCCTGGGGGTGGGGGTGATGAGGGCGTGAAGCAGCTGAAGAAGAAGGGTTCACATCCAATATGGTATCTCCACTTACTGCTCTGAAGCCTGGGCTGGATGCCTGGCAGCTGATTCTGGCTGGTGGCTGGGAGCCCAGGTGTGGCTGTTGGCCAGAGAGCTGACACTCGGTATCACCACGTGGCTTGGGCTTCCCCTAGCAGGTGGCCAGGTTCCAGAGAAAGCAACCCAAGAGTGAGGGCACCCAAAGGCTCAGGCAGATTCTGGGTGACTTCTTATGACTGATCTCAGACAGCCTGGAACATCATTTCTGCCACATTCTTTAGGTCAACCAACTAGACTCCAACTCTCATTGAGAAGAATAACAAAGAGAAGAATAACAAAGACTCTGTAGCCAGTTTAATATATCACAGGGATGTTGAGATGAATTCCATGTGAAGACCTCATCTTTACATAAACGTGGTATAGAATAGATATAATAGTGAAATAAAAGCCAGGCCTTCCTTATGCCCGAAGTTAACTAATTATTATCACAATGAGCAAATCACGGAACCATTACACACACACATACACATATTTAAGCATATATCTACTTAATTGACGCATTTAAAAACTAGGTGATGACGCATGATCTCACTTATTTGTGGAATCTAATGACCAAAACCACTGTATGAAGGTGGGCACTAAATCTTGAGTCCCCTAAAGTATAAATCAGAAAAAAACACTGCCTGGAACAGTTGGCTTCGGCAGGATATAGCACTGGAGGGTACTTTATTTTTTTTTCCTTTAAGAGGGGTCTTCAGCCCTGGCTGGTGTTTCTAAGTGGTTAGAGCATCAGTCTGTGCACAGAAGGGTCATGGGTTTGATTCCCAGTCATAGGCACACACCTGGGTTGCAGGTTTGATCCCCAGCCCTAGTCTGGGTATATGCGGGAGACAACCAATCAATGTGTCTCTCTCACATCAATGTGTCTCTCTCACATCAATGTTTCTCTCTCTCTCTCTCCTTCTCTCTCTCTCTCTCTCTCTCTCTCTCTCTCTCTCTCTCTCTCTCCCTTCCTCCTTCTCTTCTACTCTACCTTCCATTTTCTTTTAGAAAAATAAATGGGAAAAATGTCCTTAGATGAGGATTAACAACAAAAAAAGAGGTCTTCAAAATAGGAAGGCGAGGGAGGCAGAGACACATTTTTCAGACCTTTTGAAATTCACTCTTCCATCTAAGAAAAGCCCCAAGTGAAGACAAGGCTGGGGTTCCCTTGGCTTTCTCGTTCTGCAGCCTCCTCCCTGGATTATAAATTGTGAAGAGCACTGAACTGGTAAGTCTGGAGTCTTGGATTTGGTGGTTCTTGCATTAAATAGCTCAGTAAGCCAGTAGAGCCCTTTCATCCTTGGAACCCTTAACAGCTGCCTCTGAAAACTAAAGAAAGTGGTTAAGATGTTCTCTCAGGACCCTTTCAGCTCTGAGGTTCTTTGAATCAAATCTGCTCCCCTGTAGAGTCCTACAGTTTTGTGATTAGATAAATTCCTTAGGAAATGCTGGGCAGAGGTAATAACAGACGTGGGAAGTGAGGCCATGTGGTTCAGAAAGCCTTCTCTCAGTGTTTGAAAACATGGGGAAGCACTGTCATTGAAATCTTAGGGTTCATGAATAGTGCTTGGTGACTACACACATAATTTGGGGGTCAAAGTTGCACCTGAAAGACTGACATCCAGTTAAAGGAAAGGGGAAAAAGACCATCTAACTTTAATCAATGATGTACTGGGAAGAAGAGGGGATTGAAGAAGTTAACAGATTGTGAGAGTTCATGAAGATGTAGAATATTCAAAAGAGCCAATTCATTCATTCATTTATTTCTTCATTCATTCTTCCAGCAGATATTTATTTACTCCTTCTATGTGAAAATAATTTAAAACTATGCTGAAAAATACTTCTTTGAATAGTGCTTTATAATGTAAACAGTAATGTATTTCATAGTTTCACTAGAGGTCCTGTGCACAAATTCATGCACCTTGGAGTCCCTTGGCCTGGCCTGTGGGATCAGGCTGAAACCAGCTCTCCAACATCTCCCGAGGGGTCCCAGATTGAGAGAGGGTGCAGGCCAGGCTGAGGGACCCCACCGGTGCACAATCAGAGCCAGGAGGGATGCAGGATGTTGGCCAGCCAGGGAGGGACCTTGGGCGTGTCCAACCCTTCTCACTCAGTCCCCATTGGCCAGACTCCAGGAGCAAGCTAACTTACCAGTCAGAGCATCTGCCTCCTGGTGGTCAGTGCACATCATAGTGAGCAGTTGACTGGCTTTAGCATATCATTAGCATATTATGCTTTGACTGGTTGAATAGTCAACCAGACGACTGGACACTTAGCATATTAGGCTTTTATTATATAGGCCTGTCTTAACTCTGTAGGGAATAAATGGCAGATTAGCATTATTCCTGCTTAAGAAGAAAACAAAGCTCAGAGAGGTTGAGTTGAATAAATGTCATAGAGATAATTCATTGGAATTAAAATTCAGGTTTTCTAGTTCAGCTGGCTCAGTGGTGGAGCATCAACCTATGAACCAGGAGATCTGGGTTTGATTCCCCCATCAAGGCACATACCCTGGTTGTGGGCTCGATCCCCAGTAGGGGGCATGCAGGAGGCAGCTGGTCAATGATTCTCATCATTGATGTCTCTACCTCTCTCTCCCTCTCCCTTACTCTCTGAAATCAATAAAAACATATTTTTTAAAAAATTCAGGCTTTCTTATTTTATTAAGTCACAGCCATGGCCATCTGCTCCTACAAGTTCCTAGTTTTGCCCTATCAAGGGGATGACCATGGGTCCACCATGTTAATGTCTGTTTTCCTTCATTTGGCTACTGAGAACATAGGCATCTAGATTATGTCCAATAGGAGGTGGGAATGTGTACACTCTTCCCTTGAGGTAACACACCCTTAACCCTGGACCACAGATGAAGAGGCTGAAGTTGGGCTCCTGGCTCTGACAATAGCTTCACATGAACTTCTCTGAACCTCAGGCCTACACATGCCACACAGGTGATAACACCTACCCAATCCAGTATAGAGTTTGTTTCTAGTCCCATGTCAGGTAGAATATGTAGAAGACTTTTGAAAACAAGAAGTGAAGCACAAATGTGTGGTGTGGTTGTTATGGTTGTTAAGTGTGTGGTTGGGAGCATAGATAATAGCCGATGCTGGCTTGACTTCTGGCTTGGAGATCAAATAAATCCAGAGAAGAGGGACTTGGAGACAATTCCTCAACAAAAAAGCAAAGTCCACCAGCAGCTCCATGCTTAGCAAACAAGGGACAGCTGGTCTCACAGCTCGGCCAGGCAGGAGCCTTGGCACCGCTCCTCAGATCACTGTGTCTGCCTGCTGAATCACGTGGGCCTCGCCAGGGGCTAAGCAGCAGCCTCCTTCTGGCTGGAGAGAAGCGGAGGAGGTTGTGACCACCTGTTCTGCTCAGGATGACACTGTACCTCTTCACAATTTGCTGCAAAGGCAAACCGGGCCTAAGCCAGGTCCTGGGCAAAATCGCAGAGTAAAAAAAACTTCTATCTTCATCCTCCCCATTAATTCTTCGATCTCCCCATTTCCCAAAGGCATAGTGCCCCTCGAGTGACCCCTGCTAGCTCACACCTAAGACTCTAGTCAAAGCCAGTGTGTGGGGACTTTGACATCTCTGCTCCCAAATCCACTGAGACTGTACTGCCCCTCCCTTGTCCTGTGCTCAGCAAATGGCCAGCTGGAAATCTGGGCTGATAAGCCGCTCACCCTGAAGACCTTAACATGATCAAATTTAAAAGTAACTTCTCTCAAAAATATGGGCATGTTGATAATAGGCTCTTAAATAATTTTCCCAAAAGAAAAAAAATCATAAGTGCCAAAAGGATTATCTGCAGGAAAGTCAATGGGATGTCAGGGTTGATATATTTTTTAAAATATTATTTTATTTTTTTAAAATATATTTTTATTGATTTCAGAGAGGAAGTGAGAGGGAAAGAGAGATAGAAACATCAATGATGAGAGAGAATGATTGATCTGCTGCCTCCTGCCCGCCCCCTACAGGGGATTAAGCCTGCAACCCAGGCATGTGCCCTGACCAGAATCTAACCATGACCTCCTGGCTCATAGGTTGATGTTCAACCACTGAGCCACACCGGCCATCCAGGGTTGATATCTTGAAGCTAAGGCTTGAATAGGGGCAGAACTCTCCTTAACTCTCCACCAAAAACCTTGCATTTTCTGGTCCTGATAAAGTTCTCTTTAAAAAATAGAATCATTAAATAAGAACCACAAAACGCCCCCCCCCCTCCCACTGGAGATGGAGCCTGCAATCACGGCATGTGCCCTGACTGGGAATTGATCTAGTGACCTCTTGGTGCATAGGACAATGCTCAACCACTGAGCCACATGGGCCTGGCAAAGTAGTGATTTTTAAATATTTTGACATGATGCACTATTAGAAACATATACATATATTTTAAATCAAACACTGCCTGTGTGTATGTGTATAAACCAAAATTTTCATGAAACAATATCTGATCTTATTATGTATAGTGTACTTTGCCATTGGTTCTAGTCTATCAAAATTGTTTAAATGCTGTCATTAAACTGATTTTATACCTGACTGAAGGGTTATCACCAGGTGCCTAAGAAACCCAATTCTAGAGGAGACCCTCTAAGACAGTGGTTCTCAACCTTCCTAATGCCATGACCCTTTAATACAGTTCCTCATGTTGTGGTGACCCCCAACCATAAAATTATTTTTGTTGCTACTTCTTAACTGTAATTTTGCTACTGTTATGAATCGTAATGTAAATATCTGATATGCAGGATATATTTTCATGTTACAAATTGAACATAAAGTATAGTGATTAATCACAAAAACAATATGTAATTATATATGTGTTTTCTGATGGTCTTAGGCGACCCCTGTGAAAGGGTCGTTGGACTCCCAAAGGGTTCTCGACCCACAGGTTGAGAACTGCTGCTCTAAGATTTCTTGTAACCTTTTAATTCAATTATTCTCTCACACTAACCTTTCTCTTATCTCTCAAGCTTCTCCAAGCAACTGGCCATTTACTTAATCTATATTTAAGCCCTTTGTGTCCGTGTGGAGTGACATTCCAAATCCAGAAAAGACCCACGTATGGAGTAATGTTGGCCACTTCTAACACATCCTGCCCACTGACTTCCAACAGCTTCGAAATGCCCTTGCCTTTGTTCTATCTGCTGCCTCCCGACCCCTCCTCCCCCCTGCTGCCCAATTTTATGCTGTCCTTTTTATTGGTAAAGAAAATCCACTTTCTTCCCAAACCTCAACTTCATATAACAAACCCCAGCCCATGGCAAAAGGTAGCTTCAAGAACAGCACAGGAACCGGGTGTTCTCAGGAGCATGCTCCGCCCCTACCCTTTCAGCCCTGGAGGAGCTGGGCTCTGAGAACATAATGGTTGCACCAGAACTGCCTCCAACAAAGGACAGGTGCTTGTGAAATAGAACTGTGCACCAGAATGAAAAAAAAAATTGCACTTTCTGATAAAGAAATAACATATTCCTGGTTTTCTGAAGAGCAAATTGGGCCAAAGATGACCCTCCGTTGCTGTGTTTGGTTCATTTCCCAAGAGAAAAGGAAATTTCTAAAGGTGGTGAATACAAGGAGTTTTTCAAATGTGTGTTATAAGAATGTGACTTGCTCATGTTCGAGAGGCCGTTAACTGCCTACTGGCCTTACTTAGAGAATATAATTTTGTGAAAATATCGTGGAATCAGAAGATAACATTTTAAGTCTGGCATCTCTTAAATGCAGGTTGATACAAATGGTGACTAAAAACCTACACTCCTCACTGAGGAATCAGCAAAATATACAACATGAGTTAATAAAAGGTAAATAGGTAGAGCAAAGGGTTTTTGTAGGATTGCATAATAAACATGAAATCTCTACCACCTAGGAATTCACAAATGTCAGCTCCCTTTCACCACACATGTCAAACAGGTGGCCTGCCAACTACAGAACAGCAAAAGGTCAGGGGAGGCGTAGGGGGGACTGGAAGCATCATATTGATGGCCTTGGGCAGACTGAAGTGGGTGGGGTGGGTTTCCAGAGTGCATGAGGAGGGGACTCTGCTGATTATCTTACTAGGGAAATAATGAAAAAAATAATGTGGGTCAAGTGAAAAACAACAGTTTGAATCTCACATCTGCTTTCCAATGCTGATCTTGACTAGGGTTCATTTCATATGAATCTCAAACCCTTTATGTATCAAAAAAAAGGTTAACATTGCCTGCCTTTACTATGTAAACTTCATGTTTTATTAAAATAGTTCTGGCAAAAAATTTTTATAAAATTTAAAGTGTCATAGAAATAAAATTAATAATATTCGTTCCATAAACATGTGTTGAGAACCTGGGCTGGGGTGATTTCCCTGGCTTCCTTACAACTATTTGCAATAAAATTAAATGGGAGGAGAGAGCTAGGTGAGGTTTTATAAAAGATGATACATACCAGTTTCCTGAATGAGAAAATGTCACTCATTAGTCATAGAATGCAGCAGGGTTGGGGGAGGCATGGCTGGAAGGGAGACTTGAGAGAAAAGAAGACTCCCAAAGAAAAGAAGAAATAACATGAGCAGAGATCTGTAGTCAGTTCAGGAATCACATGCCTATGTCTTGAACTGGGGAACTGAGAAGAATGGAACACAGGTTCTGACCCCCACCCCCAAGGTCAATGTAATGTGGTACCTCCCATGAGAGGGGCATGCCCAGGATGCAGCAGGTGAGTCAGTCAGTGCATAAAAGTTAGCCAGATGACATGGGAGGAGTAGACCACATCTCAGACCAGGAGCCTACCTGATTCGAGTGTATGTATACCATTGCATGTGAAAGCGTGTAGCACGCAGGGGGGTGAACATGGCCAGTCTGAGAGAAAGCAAAGAGCCCAGCCTTTCTGTTTTATGTTAATGGGGATGGAAAATAAAGATGGCTTGTGCACGGCTTTCAATACACAGCGAATGAGTGTATTCTTTAGCCTGTGAGTGGTGGGGCACAGAAGTCTCCTGAGCAGACAAATGATGGTGTTAGGAAAAGTCATTCTGGCAACAGTGAGCTGGACATGCTGAGGTGGAGAAGAACCAGAGGTAGAGAAAACTGGTTAGCTGGCTGCAAAAACAAACCAGGCCCAAAATGGTGATGGCCCAGACTAAATTCATCAGGAGAAATGGAAGGATCAGACATGTTCTTTCATCGATCAGATGGAGGCGGAGTGTGTTCACAGTATCAATCAAAGGTATTCACTAAGATTTATTTCATTTCATTTATTTAATAAATTTATTTTTTAAATATATATTTATTTGATTGATTTCTGAGAGAAAGGGAGAGAGAGAGATAGAAACATCAATGATGAGAGAGAATCATTGATTGGCTGCCTCCTGCACACCCCCTACTGGGGGGGATCGAGCCCGCAACACGCTCATGTGCCCTTGGCCGAAATCGAACCTGGGACCCTTTAGTCCACAGGCCAATGCTCTATCCACTGAGCCAAACCAGCTAGGGCGATTTCATTTATTTATTTATTTATTTATTTATTTATTTATTTTACTTCTGATGTTTCATTTTTATTCTACTTATTTTAATAGATTTTTTTTAATTGTTGATAGTATTAGAGATATCTCCCATTTCCCCCTCTTTCAATGTCTTCAATACCCTATTGCCCATGTCCATGGGCTATGCATATCAGTATATAAGTTATTTGGTTTATCTCTTCTCGTCTTCCCAATCTCCCATCAAGATATGTCATAGGAGCAACTTTCTGCTCTTCACTAATCAGGCTGCATTGAAAAGATCAACCTCAGAGCCACCCAGCACTGGGAGCCCAGCCCTGACCTGGACCCATGAGGAGATGGAGGCTAAAAAAGAGAGGACTGTCTTAAATCGGCCAGTCTTGGTGGCAGATAAATGAGAACAGCTTCATTCTTGTGACCCCAGTGCACCTCTTGTCACACCAGAATGTTGCCCTAGAAACCATCCATCATTGTCCAGAGTGGACGAGGTACAGAGAGAGGGCTTGCTCCTGAGAGAGGCGGCTGAAGCTCTCAGCTCTAGGTTCTCCTTTGCTCAAAGAGAGAAGCACAAGTCCTTCATCCCTGGGGCACAGGCCTCCCCATCACACCTTCACCGACCAATGTTCACTGAACCCTGCAAAGAAACAGCCCTGGTGCTGGAAATGCAAACACAACGAGGTCTAAAATGAGTCCTGCCAAGGTGAGTTGCGTTTTGCTGAGGTGGACAGCTTGGGCCCACTGGTCAGTAGAGTTTGGCGTTATTTTTGCTGTTGCTAAGTCGGGAAATACTACTGATAGCACTCCATGCGTTCTCAGGAATTGAAGCATTGATTTGAAACTCGGTCTCTGTTGAGGAGATGCCTTCAAGCCTGCCTTGTCAACCTCTCGCTCAGGGCCAGCCACGTCCCTGAAATCTTTAACCGCTGACTGGTCGAATCCAGACAGCCTGCCATGGATCGGACTTCGGCAGCCCTGCTGACCAAAGACACTCACTGCTGTGTTACACCCATATCAACATTTCTTGAATTCTGCTTGAATTGAATCCCAACTTACCTTATATTTGTAGTCAGGTATTGTCACTGCAGGCCGCCTCATTAGGGTCAGCTCCGTTCATTTCTTAGTCCTAATGCTCCTAGTCCAAGGGACTCCTCTGCACATACTCCCTACTGCAATCCCAAAATGCCTTGGAGCAAAACCCCCTGAGAAGGACAAAAGCCACAGGTGTGGGAGCCGGCATTTTCCAGGAAACCCAGAATAAAATGGGGCCCCCTAGGTATTGGCAGCAAAGTACCAGGAAGTAGAACAGAGAGGGCAGGTGCATGCACAGTGCAGCGCCCCTGAGACAAGCGAACACCAGACCTGCGTGTGTTTGGTTACTGGTTCACTTTACTCAGAGTGTATTTAATCTGGCTGAACTGTCCCAATTCATCTGTTTGGGTTATTTATGCGGAAGTGTTGAGCTGTTGTGGCATTCTCCACCTACAGCTACCAGGTTTATTTGTGCTTCAACCTAACACCACGGTTCTCAGAACAAGATGAAAAGTAAAACAGAAATAAACCACCCGGAGCCATCGTAGGGGGGGCTCCTCCCTCCTCTAATGAGCCACGAAAGCCAAACAACGAGGCTTTCTGATGGTGCACACATATTGCTGTAGCCATGGAAACACACTTAGCAACAAAGAAACCTTGACCTTTTCCCATCTGTTTAGAATCCTCACAATGACACATTAGCTTCAACATATGAAAATAAAAAAGGGCATACATGTTACATTTCCTATGATTCCCAGGCAGCACCTAGCCCAGTGTGGATACAGCTCCTAGATGAGGAGGGAATGAGGCAGTTAGTTTTAGCCCAACTAACACTCTGAGGGGGGATCCGGGAGACATTCTACTTGCATTAAGCGAGATGACTCAGATCTGCTCTGCTGCTGACCGAGAGTCCAGGAAAAGCTCAAATACTGGGCCAGGGATGGGCAGCAACAGGAAAAACGCTAGCCAGCGTAAATATTCCCAAGAGACAGTAATGGAGAGCTCTAACACCGAATCTTCTGTGAGGGCTGGCGCTTTCTTCCAGGCAGCTGCTGTTAGCAGCCGGAGGCTGGGACAATCGAGACGGATGCAGTCCAGTTCTGTCCAATCCGATAAGCATTTAAGGAGGCTGTCTCTGTTTTCATGGACAGATAAGAACTGGGGATAGAAATACATAAGACAGGGTCTGTCTCTAATAGTTCTCTCTCTCTCTCTCTCTCTCTCTCTCTCTCTCTCTCTCTCTTTTGTGGTAAATAAAAAGATATTAACTCACTTAAATCAATTACAAAAACTCTGTGAAAGGCAAGATGGATGTTGCAAAAGTAATAAGGGAAGGTCAGTGAAGTGTCACTTGAGCTAAACTTGAAGACGGCAGAAGATTTTCAATAACTTAACTGTCATATGAGGAGAGAGATGAGTCCAAGAAGTATTAACTCTTTAATGAAGGAACCAGCAGGACGGCAAAGCCAATTTGAAGGCACTGAGAAACGGATAGGTGTCAATTGGGGGAGGGGGGGTGGAGAACAAGGGAAATATTGCAAACTTAGATTGGAAACTGGGTAATGCCCAACAGAACAATAAAAACATAGCTTGAAGGTATCTTTTCTATACAATAAAAATCATCTGCAACATATAAATCTTCCACAATTTAGCACCCAATTTTAGAGAATCTGAGCCCTAATCAAATAATAAATAATAAGCCAAACAAAGTTCCCTTCCTCCAGAGTGTGAGATGACCTGTGGGTGCCCTTGCTATGAACTGTTCTAAGATGACCTTGAAAGGGATGAGGATTCTTTCGGCCTTAGTTCCAAGTTTTGGAAAAATTTCCTTAACAAGAGTGGAATATGATTAGGAAAGCAACAGTGGAAACAAGCATCATTACAACTGAAGGAAGAGCTGGGATGACAAGGTCATTACTCAACCCTCCACCCAAGTGCATTATTAGGAGAAAAATAACACTCTAGGCTTTGGAGGGAGTAAGAGAAAATAAGATTCAGTTTTAATCTGAGAACTAGAGGCTGGAGTACATAATCTTACAGGAGTAGAAAGATGTTGAGAATTATTTATTTTCATTTGCTAAAAATCCTTGTGAATGGACTAGTAATGGGGTAGGCAATCACTTTTGAGAATTACTGACCCCACAGGAAAATAAATAAATAAATCAAGAGCTCCAAACAAAAAAGAATGTATTTGTTGCTGCTCCCCACTTAGAGAAATATGAAATGCTTAATACTTGCTATTTTTAATTCAGAGTTAACTAATACATTGAATGCAAGCAATGTGTATGAAAATATGTACTAACCTTCAATTCCATCTTTACAGAAGTTGGAATGGAAGAAAGTGGGGGGGGGGGAAGGTGGGGAAAAGCAGAGAAATGAAAGAGAGAATATAAAGGAGAAATGAGTGAAAGACCAGAGTAGGAATCAAAGAGTCAAAAAAAAAAAAAAAATGAAGGCTAGGAGGAACAGGGAGGGGACAACTGAGATGGAATCAGATCAAGTCACAACCAGGAAGGTGCAAGAGACATCAGAGATGAGTTAAAAGAGCAAAGTGAGAAAGTATAGGTCAAAACTGGGAATAAAGGCATGTTGAGATTTCCATTCTCTGATTATTCGCTTGCTCTGTGGGTTTCTTTGTGATGCTGTTAGAGGGAAGCAGTGATCAGCGCCTGACCATTACCCAACATTCTGTGGGGAAACCCAGAGGGGAGAAATAGCTCTCTAATCCATAGGGGGTGTCACGTGGTCTGAATGAACTCAAGCTGGACCCAGATTCCCTCAGGTGAGAGGTGTTTGCTCCCCAAGAAGCTTAGCAGCTAAGAAGAGGTGACTCATGTTCAAAGCCCCCCCAGACTTCCAGCGGATGGTGTGACCTAAGCGAGTCTCAAGCACTGGACACCACCTGGTGTGGTGTGGCCATAGTAACGTGCCCAATGGACTTCCAGGAGCTCATAGAGTTGAATGAAATGACAGATGAGAACACACTGGCAGGGGTTCCGCAGCCTTCCCAGCCCAGGTGTGGTGCCTGCTGTCTGGATGGAGCAGGTGAGGGGCCACGCCCTCCAGGCCACACACACACACACACACACACACACACACACCCCATGATGCTAAACCCCCTTTCACTCTCCTGTTTCTCTTAGTAAACCTTCTCCCACTTCACACTCAGTGCCCAACACAACCAACTCCGCCTTGGAGAGGTTAACACAAGTTAGAGAGCGGCTACTGGGCCGTTTTCTGCTTTTAATTTCTGTTTAATGATGTATTAGCCAGGGAGCTATCACATCGCCTTAACAGCCTTTCCTGGACGATAAACTGTGCTTGGCGCCCACCTCGGCCCACAAACCCCACAATTAAGTGGTCGTTTGTCCTCGAGAGCCTGGCAGGAACAGGAGTCGGAGGCGGGCTTGCAGGAGCCCGGATTATTAAAGTCATAAATAACCTGGGTGCCCCCACCCAGTCCCCCTTCTTATTTACTTCCTTTCTGTCGCTTTGGAGATGGGAAGATGGGGGACTTAATTGCTTGGAAAGAAAGTTGCCTACGGACTGCATAGCTCTGTCCTCCCAGAAACAACACCATAAACCTGGGAGGCTCAGGGGTTACAGCTCAATCAGGGCTCTGCTGCCTGGGTCTGGGCTTGGCGCTACCCTCACTCCGCGCACGAAAATGCTCCAAGAAGGTGCTCCATGAGGCAGAGAGCCGCCTCTAGGGCCAAGCGGAGGCCCTGGAAGACCAGGTTCTTATTCACCTTGTTCCGTCTCCTGCATTCAGTTTTTAGTAGGGTTTTCATTTTTAAAAATCATTTGGCAAGTATTATTTTAGGTGTAGAAATCACTGAATAGTACCTTGTATTTAATATTCTTAGATGTCATTGTTTTACTCAGATATTCTATCTCATCTGATCACAGATTTTAAATTAGTATTACAAAATATACATGGATGGCTAAATAACAGTTATCTAGCCAGAGCTCATCTCTCTACAGCATTCTTACATCCAAAACATTATATAAAAGCATTACATAAAGCACAGCAGTTTTCTAGAAAGTGGAAATTGATGTCATACATATGTATTTCACTTTACACACAAACCTCACAAATGTCTGTACTTTCCCAGTCCTCAATCTAGAAAGTAATAATCCTTCCAACGGGCTTATTTTTAGGGACCACTCAGTCCCCTCCCTACTTCTCTTGTCCAAATTTAAGCTTGTGAAATTCATGTAACATAAAATGAAGGGAACATTTCCGTGGCATTTGGCACATTCACAGTGTTATGCAACCACCACCTCTATCTAGTTCCAAAACATTCTCATCATCCCAAAATGAAACCCCATACCCATTGCTCCTCCACATCGCCCCTCCCTCCAGCTGTTGGCATCCAGTGATCTGCTGAATTTATGGATTTGCCAATTCCATATATTTCATATAAGTCTCATAACACGTGACCTTTTGTATCTGGCTTCTTTTATTCAGAATAATGTATACAAGGCTCATCCAGACTGTATTGTGTATCAGTACTTTATTCCTTTTTAGAGCTGGATAATATTCCAGTGTGTGGATATAACACATTGTTTTTTTATTTTTCAATTTTTGACCATTGTGAACAGTGCTGCTATGAACATTTGTGTACACATTTGTATACAAGTATTTATTTGAGCACCTGATTTCAATTCTTAGGGGTAAATACCTGGGAATTTTATGTTTAACTTTGTGAGGAACTGACAAACTAGTTTCCATAGCAGCTGAACCATTTTTCATTCCCCCCAGCAGTAGACAAGTGTTCCAATTTCTCTAATTTTATTTCACACATGATTCTCACAAATATGTTTGTATACTTTCCCAGCCTCTTGTCTAGAAAGTAGTAATCCCACTTGAGGGCTCACTGTTAAGGACTAGTCACTCCCCTTTTACTGGTATCGATGTGCCTACTTATACCAGCCCACAGTTTGGCCCCAAATCTGAAAATTCCCATTAAAACTTAGGCAAAGTTGCCGTGAAAAAAACGGTGGTTATTTTAAACATTAAGTTCTAAAAAAGGCTTTTCAGATACGTAAGGTCCCCAACATTTTTATGTACCTATTCCAACCTCCATTCCAGACAAACTTGCTCAGTGCCGTCACTATTATACTCATGGAAAACTGTGCTGGAGGCAACTGGAAGGAGAGGGAAACAATTCTGTACAGAGAAAACAAAGCCCGGCTATTTAAAGTCAAGGTAATTGTTAACTTAATCATGTAACAAGGTAAAAAGTGAGAAAGGGAACAACCAGAGTAGATTATAATCATAAGAATGTAAATACAATTATCAAGTTAACCAAGTCTCACAACATAATATCGAACATGTCAAGAATACAAGTGAAAACCACTCTTCATACCAAGGACCAGGACAAACACAAACTGAATGATAAAAGACAAACAACAGGTACCAACAGTGAGATGCCTCGAATTTTGGAATTATCTGACATGGATTTTAAAGCAGGCATCATAAAATGTCCTCATTTAACAACTATGAACACTCTCAAAACAACTGAAAATTAGAAAATCTCGTTTTTGTAAGCCCGTATTTTGTCTAGGATATCAAAGTTCTTTCTTAATACCTATCTCTATTTTGAATCATGTAAATCAAAGTTTTACCAAAAGTCCAATCTCCAGAAATTTACTTTATAAACTGTTGCCTCTAACACGTGTGTTAAGATTTGCACCATGATCCTAACGACGCTAAATTATGGTTGAGCAGAGAGAAGTTAAAAAGATTCGTGGTCGGCAAACTGCGGCTCGCGAGCCACATGCGGCTCTTTGGCCCCTTGAGTGTGGCTCTTCCTAAGTTAATAACAATGTACCTACCTATATAGTTTAAGTTTAAAAAATTTGGCTCTCAAAAGAAATTTCAATCATTGTACTGTTGGTATTTGGCTCTGTTGACTAATGAGTTTGCCGACCACTGCTCTAGGCCATACAGTGAGTCTTTCTTCTTTTAGTTATTTAGAGGGGAAAACTAGGCTTCTAAACTAGAAAACCAGCTCTGTTGACAGTGGGCAGGGCCCCAGGCCTCTAGCTTAGTGGGCATCGCCATCTAGTGGCAGCACTTTGTTTCTGGTTTCAGTGTTACTAGCATTAGCTGGATGGCTTCAGAAAAGTCACTTAACTCAAGCATCAGCAGTCTCCTGCATAAAATTTGGGATTACAGTGCTGGTACCTTCTCAGCTCCTGAGTGAAAAAAAAAAAGTATATATATGAAGTAATGCAGAGCCTCGGGGTCTTTATTATTAGTTCATAGTTTTGCTGGAAAGATGAAAGTTAGTTTTTGCTTTGATGCTAACAGAAAGCAGAATCCTCAAGGTCCTGTGAATTTAGATAAGTTTGGCTGAAAACTATTGGTTTTTTTCTCCTGCTAGAACTGTGGCATATGTTAACCTATTTAGTGTTTCTGAAAATGTATGAAGTGACTGCCCAGGACCTTTCTATGGTCTGTGGCCCACACAAGGCAATTACAAAGGAAAATTATGGGCCCAGCTCTGATGCCATCACTGGTAAAACTCAGAGGGGTCCATGGAGGGGACGCCATCCTCAGTGAAGAGACAGACAAAAGCAGACTTGGGCTTCTCCCTGGCTTGGTAACAAGGTCCTGCCCAGGACTCTACAGGGATTGAGGTGCCCTGTCTGAGGCCCACTAATTGCCTTTCCTAGCCTCTGGGTTCTTCTATTTCTCACTCTCATTCATATTCAAGACCATAATCTGAAACCTTGAACAGATATGCAAAGTGTTTCTTAAATGCAGACAATTGAAATAGAAATGTTCCTCCCTTGCGCTATTAATTATTTTATAGCTTTCCCCAAGCACCCTTTGTATAAATAGTGACTTAAATGGTGACTATAAAGTGTGCAGAAGATCTCCCCCCCTCCTTTTTCTGTCCCTGCTTCTCAGTTGCAAGTTCCATGGACACCCAATCCTCCCCTCTCTGAGTATTTGAGGAAGAACCACTTTCCTTTTTTTAGTGAGGTTATAAAGAACCTGAAGACCTTCCAGTACAACCCCTGCCACTAACTGCCCATGTGACCTGGTTCGGTGGCCCTCACACTTCGCTGTAGCATGGAATTAACTAGCTAACTCATGAAAAGCATCAGCAGAGCCTGGTACATAGTCAGTCCTCAATAACAAATACTTGAACAATGACAAGCTGGCTGACCAACTTGTTAGCCTGCAAGGAAAAAATTCCCAGACATCAATTCGACATCAATGCTTCTGACACCGTTGTAATAACCTGGTTATGTAACAGGAAAGGAGTGAAAGCCCAAATAATATAGGCATGCATTTACACAGCTTTGCCAAAAAGCTTCCACTAAAGGAAGTCCCTCCCTCTCTATCTTGGCTCCAGGGCGCCTGGCTCTTGTGACCCCTGAGGCAGCAGGCTGTGCTCTCCTGTGCCCACATGGGCTTCACACGCAGACTGATGGACTTTAATCTGGCCTGAATGCTGAACCACACCCACCTACCACATGGAGACTGGACACTGGCCTTATTTCTGACATTGCTGAACTCCCAGCTGCCCCTTTTCCAGGACTGGTATAAGGGGCAGGGGACTTTGGAACCCAAGAAGTGTAACTTCAGCAAATAAAGCCTTCTTCCACATTCCATCCTCCCTTGCCAGTCGTAAAAAATTCACTTTCTGAAGATAATGCAAGAGCCTCAAGCCCACTGGGATCTGAGAAGTCTGGCCCATTAATTCCTCCAGTACAACTTTGAGTTTGTTTTCTGATCCCCAAAATGCGTCCTCTGGATGGACGTTATTAGGCAGCCAAGGTGAGAACTCAATGAAGTGGGACTCTATCTCCACTTAGAACTGGAAAGTATCGATTAGCTATTTCATAACAGAAAAATCTTTGCTTATCTAAATTAGACCAGTTTTCTTTTTTTAACCCCAAACCAACTTGCGTGTAAACACTTGTATGTATGTATGTATGTATGTATGTATAGCCAGAACTGTCCTCTTATTTGAGCCTTTCTTGCCCCCAGGACGGAGAAAGCAAGTGTGAGGTGCTGATTATCAGCAATATCAAGTGTTGGTTATTCACTATAAGCCAGGAACATTATGTGCATCTCTCAGAGTCTCACAATTCTTCAGTCCTTTTCCATTCTACAGATTGTGAAACTAGGTTGAATACCTTGCAAAGATCACACAGCCAGCATGCTGCAGAGCTGGCTTGGAACTGAATTATCCTGACTACAAGTGGGTTCTACTCTACATTATTCCTCAAGAAGAGGTATAGCAGAGGTCATCCACAAGGGTCTGAGTGCTTCACCACCAAAATTCTCTCTCCCTCTTCTTCTATCCTCTGCCCAAAACTCCATCATTAGAGAAGATAGTGCTGTATCAGGGGAGAAAGACATTCAAGTGAGATAAATGAACCCTTAATCTGAGGACTGAGGCTTACTGTGGCTTTAAATCCCATGCCTCACTGAATATCACTTTTATCGCCTGTGAAATATACATAATAAAACCGGTCCTTCTGATCAAATAGGGCTTTTGTAGTTTAGAATGAAAAATCAAAATGAGGTAATATACGCAAAAGCACTTTTTCAGCCAGGTTTGCTTTTATTGTAGAAATTCTTAAGGAACTCCGTTTCTTTAAATCTTAGATTCTTAAGTTTTTAAAAATGTCCATTTAAAACTCTTGCCGGCACTGCTGGCTCCGATGGGCCCCGACGAGAGCAGGTGCATTTTACATGATAACTAGATGACAGCAGAGCACAGAGGATTAGGATACAGTTTAGTCCTGTAACCTGGAGGTAACGAGAGAGAGAGAGAGAGAGAGAGAGAGAGAGAGAGAGAGAGAGAGGGGGGGGGGGAAGGCTCCTATTTCACTAACTACTTATACCCAGCATTGACCCCAAAAAGTCACACTTCTCAAGTGCAAGCAAAACCTAGGACTGGCATGAAAAATACCCCCTGAGCTTTTCATCTTCATTTCAAATATTGATTTATTTTCCAAATAGAAGCTGGAACACCAAATCAACTAAGAGCACCCATCTGATAAAAGATATGCAAATATGTTTATAAATATTACAGTATCATCTATAATGTTGACAGGTCAGATAAAGGCACCAACCTTCAGCTAAAACTAAATTCTAAGTACAGGATGAAGATACAGAGTTTTTACACACACGCACTCAATCTACTTTATTTTCAGCTCCATAGATGGTTACAAATTGCATCTATTATTCATAGACTCCCCAACCCCCACCCACCTTCAGGTACAAACCAGACTCCAATATTGAAGGAACCTCCAATATTTGAATGTTAAAAATCAATAGGTCATCAGATTTATCAGAAAGTATTCTAGATGTGTTGCAAAAAAATGCAAACAAAATTCTATTTAACAAAAGCCTAATATGCAAATTGTCCCCTCAATGGGGAGTTTGACTGCTCGCTATGATGCGTGCTGACCACTAGGGGGAGGCGTGGGACATGTCAGCGTCAGCGACTCGGTGCTGGCAGCGGGCAGCAGTGGAGGCACTGCTGGCTCCGATGGGCCCCGACGAGAGCAGGACCATGGCGGGATGGTGGAGCAGGTGAGTGGGTGGCACCAGGCCAAGGCAGGTGGGAGTGGGGGCCTAATCATCCTGCCAATCACCCCACAGATGGCGACCAGCAGTAGTGGTAGGGGGCGGGGCTGCTCCCCAGCTCCCAGGCGCTGAGGGAACCGGGCGGGGGCCTGGACCAGATCCACCACCCTGCAGACAGCGACCAGCAGCCAGTAGGCCCTGATCGCCTGATCGGGGCCGGGCCCTGGGCTGGGACGAGGAACTGGGGGTGGGTGGCAGTGACCAACCTCCCACGGCACCTGGGCAGTGGGCGGTGACCTCTTGCCGGCTACCTGGGGGTGGGGGTGACGGGGATGGAGGTGTAGTGAGAATGCAGGTTGTCCACGGAGCTTGCTCTCACTTCCCCTGCTACCCTTCCCTGGGACACCAGGGCTCAAGCGCTGGGGAAGCCTCAGTGAGGAGCCCACCTCGCACCCATGCATCCTCTTCTGGGTGAGCCAGGCTGCAGCCGCCGGGATCGCAGGGGCCGGTTGGGCTCCCTGTGGGTTTGCACAGTAGCCGGTTTATGTGAGGCCGGCTAGGAGAGAGCGCACTGCCTGCCCAGCTTCCGTGTGCGGTGCCACTGGCCCGCGGTGTCCAGCTGCGCTCACTGCATCTCCACGTGGAGACTCGAGCGCCGCGACTCAGGCGAGGGGGATGTGTGAGGGCCTGTAGGCCCAGGTGCTGCCCAGGGGCCAGAGGTCAGCTGGGACCTGCCCTTCCTGCCAGATGCTTGTGGTTCGATCACAGGCCAGGCCTAGAGACTGCATCTGTGCACAAATTTTGTGCACTGGGCCTCTAGTTTAAAATAAAAACAAAAACCTGGTTAAACATTTGCCAAGCAAGAGTCCACCCCTGAAGCAGCAGCCCAGGGAGACCTCCTGCTTTCCCCAAGGGCTCCATCCACCATTCCTTTTTGTCTCTTTAATAAATAATTGAGATGTAAAATCCCTGAAGGCAGTGGGAGGGCCCATGTAGAGAAGGCAGGATGTCTGCACAAAGGTGGCCCTAGGATTGATCTGACAAGTGACTGCCCGGGCAGGTCTCCCTTGGACGGGCCAGCCCTGAGTTAGAAGTCCCTGGGAGATGATGGTTTTGCACTGACTTTCTGAAAGGAAGGAGCCTGTGGAGAGAGGTCCCAATTTGCAGTTCTTTTGTTTTTGTGAGCACTGACCTCTAGCTCCCTCCTGTCTCCTTCCTCCTCTCCTCCCCCACATAATTCTTTGCCTCGAGAGAATCAGAATAAAAATAAAGAATAATCAGAGTCAAAAGACCAGAGGGCCCATCTCTGATGTCTTGTGTGGCTGATGAGGCCTTGGGCTCCAGCATATCTGACAAGACATCGATGGAATCGATGAGGCTAAATGAAAATGTGCAGAACATCCGTGTTTTACATGCAGCCATTGGGAGAGAGGAGGCCCAGCCAGCAGGGTCTGGAGGAGCATGTAAAGGAGGAACTGGCCTGTGAGGCTCTGGGACAGGAAGCCAGCAGGAGCCGAGGGAAACCCAGGCATGAAATGAGTAGAAAGAACACTCAAACCAGGTAAACACTGAACACAGGGCTTCTTTGTTTAGGTTGGAGGGGTCTTTTATGAGATTGTCAAGAATGTGCTCATTTTATAAAGTTGGAAAAGATGGGAACCCTAAAACACGGTAGAACTTTTGCTGAATGGGTGAAGGTATGCAGGTGAGTCCTACATTCAGTGGCACGGGTTGAGGCCTCACTGCCAGGCATTACCTGGGCTGGGTATGCACACTCACCTTTCAGTAGCCTAAGGCACCTGTGTATAGCAATTCAGTGCCTGACCTGGGCAAATCCAACTGCTGACAGGCAGACACCGACTGCCCTGGGCTAACGGGTTGGCATGTTCATTCCTACTGGGCTTCAGTCAAGTCACTTAGACACTGTTTGAGGCATTGACCAAGATTTAAAAATTTTTCCGAGTTCACTGAATGGAAGATTAATTACTGTATATATTGAACCAGGCTTCAATGCTTCTTTAAATCCAGCGAACGTATAATTTGAATATTCCACTCTGACAATTCAGCATTTCGTCTTCATGAAGCCTCGCTCAAAGAAATTTCAATAATGCTGTTTTTAATTAGCTACCTCCTGTCCAGTTAATAAAGCTAAAGTACTCAAGTCGCCCACTACAGTCCCAAGTCTCCTGTTCAAGACTGATGTTCTTTGTTCCTCCCACCTCCACCTCCACCCCTCTGCCTCAAGCCCACTGAACCAGAGGGATGAACCAGAGGGTTCATCTGAGTGGCACAGTAATTACGATAATAGCTGATACTTACATGGCAATTACTACGTGCCAGGATCTGTTGTAAGTGCTCTACGTGCATTAACTCATTTAACCTTCACACGACACTATGAGGTAGGGACTATTATTATCCTCATCTTACGTGTCTAGTGGGTCTCTGGAGTGGCTTACTCAGGGGAACCACAGTCAAAGGAAAAGGGGAGAGAAGAAATGTCCTTAGTTCAAGGACATTTACTCAGGATTGGAGGGATGAAGAGATTCTGAGCCCAGCTGTGTTTCTCAGTCAGCTTCTCCTGTGGTCCAGCTTCTCCTAATCCAGGCCTGGAACTAAGTTTTAAGGGGATGAGACAACAAGTAACGCCTCGCTGGGTCCTTGCATAAGGAGAGTGCTCAGGGGGACTGGTGTCTCGCTCCAGTCTAGGAAACTCGGAGGACAAGAGGTAGTCCGTGCATGACTTTGGAGGAAGAGTAAGACGAGTCACTGTTTTGGTGAGGCAAAAAAAAAATGCTTAAGAATTTTTCATGGACTAGAGGTGGCCAACACATGAGAGAGAGCTGGGCTAGAACTATGCACGCTCCAGAAACAGCCTCAAACACTAGTGGACCAGAACATCACAGCTATGTCAGGGCAGTGCTTTTCAGGTAATGACTTTCTAGGCCCCTTACTCTCCTCCCTCCTTATCTCCCTGGTGGAAGGGTCAGAAACGGTATTAGCCAGGCAGTAAAGGAAAGGTCTACAGGAGAGAAGGTGGATGCATGGTGATCCAGAACTCATCTTCTCATCAAAATTCTGATTGTCTCAGAGATGGTATGCCTTCTCACCTGGGAGGTTTCATTCCTTTAGTTACAGACCCCTTTGCAGTATTAATCTTCCTTCTTTTGACTCATCACCATCATCTTATGGCTCTATTATTGTGTATGTTAAAAGAAAAAATCATCCCTTTACCCAACATCCTCTTTCCTCTGTCCCCTCACTTATCTCCTCTACAGGAGATGCAAATGTAACAAAAACACCCCACTTTACTAAGTGCCAATGAAAAAGCTATAATTAAAGAATTACAAGAATTCAGAAGGTTGGAGAGGTCACTTTCAACAGGGTTGTTTTGAGAAAACTTTGGAGGAGATGCCAATAGAAATAGAACTAAAACAAGAATAGAGATAAGTTAAAAGCTTGTAGGCAACAAAAATGATTTAAATATGTAAAGCAAGGAAAAGGCAAGGGAGAGGATGGAGCTTGCCTATTAGTTTGGGCATAAACTCTCATATGAAGCTATGCCAAGGACTTTTCATCTTTACCAATTCTCTAATCTGCACGTGTACTTTATAGAAATCACAGTCCAAGTGCCTCTAGGATGTCTCCTAATTACATGCTTCCTTTCTAGGTGGTAACTCCACTCTAGAGACAAACTCACAGATGAGAATTTAGGGACAAATAAACATTATAATTAATGGCATTTTCTGAAACGGTGACTTAAGTAAACCTTCTTAATCTCCTCTGTCACTTGATATTTAATATTTATTTAGCACCAAGAGAATCAACTATTCTTTTCCTTTCAAAACAAAGTCACAAGACTATGCAACACGTTAATTTGCAAGGATTATTATTGCATTGCTCTTCTCAGTTTTTGTTTATTCCTTTTTCTCAAAGTTGCCTGAGGCAAAAAAGCTAGATGGATTAGTGGGACTTCTAGTCTTAAAAGACAAAAAAAAATCACTTGGTTAAAGTCAGAGAAGATATATTAATAGTTCCAAGGGAGCTATTTCAAAAGTCATTTAAAAACTAAGCTAATTCAAAAAAGATTTACTTCAGAAAGACAGTTTATGCTTAAACATAAATGTAAAAATACCTTGGGCTCCATACTGAAGGCTGCTGCGGGTTACCTTTTGGCTACATTTTCATATCCTACTTTAAGTATTTACAACCTAGGAGAAATGGGAACTATAGTTTAAAAAACAACAACAACCCAAAACCAGTATTTATAAGAGAAAATGAATGTCTTATTTAAAATAAACTGTAAAAGAATGAGCTATAACATGTAAATCTTTAAGTATTGTAAATTAGGCAAAAACAAATACTGTAGACAGAAGGGAAGGGAGAGATGAACAAAACAAAAAACTTCTAAACTGAGACAATTCATCCAAATTCATATAACTGCTCTCCTGATGTGATAACGGAAAAAAAGGATATTTCAAACTCAAAGACTATAGTGTTTTACTATCTATACTAATAAAAGGGTAATATGCTAATTAGACCAGATAGACCAGACGTCTTCCGGACGTTTTTTCGGACAAAGCTGCAGCTGCGAGGGCCGAGGCAGACCGCCACGGCTGGGAGGGCCCATCACAGAGCCCCGGCCAGGTGGGCAGGGCAGGCAGGGCCTCCCTGTGGGCAGCGATTAATGGCAGAGCCCCGGCCTGGTGGTAAGGGCCTCCCTCTGCTCTGCGATTGATCCCAGAGCCCCAGAAGGGTGGGCAGGGCCTCCCTGTGGGCAGCGATTCCAGGTGAGGGTAAGGGCCTCCCTCTGCTCTGAGATAGCTGGCAGGCCCCGTCCACCCACCACAGTGTCACTGGCCGGTGGCCTTGGACTCCCTCTGTAGGGTGATGGATCACGGGGACCCCAGATCGATGACCCACAGAGGGAGGCCCTGCTCACCCTGCCGGGCTCTGCGATTGATGGCAGCCAGCACAGGAGGAGGCCCCACCCAACCTTCCCAGGCTCTGTGATCCATGCTGCACAGAGGGAGGCCCTGCCCATCCTGCTGGGACTCTGGGATCAGTTGCGGAGGAGAGGGAAGCCCTTCCCACCAGGCCTGGGCTCCACCATTGATCCCCGCCCACAGGGAAGCCCTGCCCACCCTGCTGGGACTCTGGGATCAATCACAGAGCAGAGGGAGGCCCTTCCCACCGGGCTGGGGACTGCCATTGATCCCCACCCACAGGGAGGCCCTGCCCACCCTGTTGGGACTCTGGGATCAATTGCAGAGCAGAGGGAGGCCCTTCCTACCGGGCCTGTTTTTGTTGTTTTCATATCATGTTTTTGTTGTTTTTATATCATGTCTTTTTGTTACTGTTTATTTATAAATAAATTTATATATTATTTTCATATACATTTTACTAATTTTCTTTCATCTCTGACACTTCTATTATAGTCATATAGCAATATTAAAATATTTCCTCTAATTAATTCCTTTTCAATGTGCATGAATTTCATGCACTGGGCCACTAGTCCTATATAATGAAAGGCTAATATGCAAATCGACCAAAAGGCAGAATGACCGGTCGCTATGATGTGTACTGACCACAAGGGGGCAGACGTTCAATGCAGGAGCTGTCCCCTGGTGGTCAGTGCACTCCCACAGGGGGAGTGCCGCTCAGCTGGCTCATGGCTAGTGAGCGTAGCGGCGGTGGCAGAAGCCTCTCCCGCCTCTGCTGGCTGCAAGTGGGCGGTAAGAAGCAAGGGGTCCCAGACTGTGAGAGGGCGCAGGCTGGGCTGAGGGACCCCCTCCCCATCCAGTGCACGGATGTCATGCACCGGGCCTCTAGTTTCAGAGCATAAAATTTCTCCCAAACTCTCATATGTACATGAGCCTAGAATTAGCTTCTCATGTCCTAGGTTATTAATAATGTGTATATTTGAAAATAAATATATACAATATTTTAAAACAAAACCCTTCAAGAACATATTTAAGCACTGACATCCAAGGGATTCAGACACCATGTAACATTTAGGATATATGGTATCTGGAAGATTAAACATTCTTGCTTGCTTGTTACTCTGAAGTCTTCATTATACACAGGTTGCTTCTTGGGGGACCAAACCCAGTTTCATTTTCTCCAGTACTATAAAAATTAACAACATAAAGAAACAAAGAGAACATAATTAGATTCAATGTTCACAAAGAAAAATAAACAATAGTTATCTAATCTAATAAAAGAGAAACATGCAAATTGACCATAACTTTGCTATGCCCCAAGCCACGCCCACCAGCCAATCAGTGACTATATGCAAATTAACCCAACCAAGATGGTGGCCAGCAGCCACGGAGCTGGAGCAAGCAGGAGGCTTGGTTGCTCCGGCGATGGAGGAAGCCAAGCTTCCCACCTGCCCTGGCCGGCTGTGGCCTCCGCTAAAGGAAACAAAGTTTCAATTATAGAAGATAAGTAAATCCCAGATACCTGCTTCCAGCCAGCCTCCACTGGGAGCTTGGGTGGCTGGGGGCCGTGATCAGCCTGCAAACAGCCTTCAGCCCCTCACCCAGGCTGGCCAGGCACCCCAGCAGGACCCTCCACCCTGAAGGAGGTGTGGCCAACCTGAAAACAGCCCTCAGACCCTCTCCCAGGCTGGCCAGGCACCCCAGTGGGACCCCCATCCTGATCCGGTTCACCCTTCAGGGCAAACCAGCCAGCCCCCACGCATGCACCAGGCATATAATAAAAGGGTAATATGCAAACTGACCCTAACAGCATAACAACTGGGAATGACTGGTCATTATGACACACAGTGACCACCAGGGGGCAGACGCTCAATGCAGGAGCTGCCCCCTGGTGGTCAGTGCGCACCCACAGGGGGAGCTCTGCTCAGCCACAAGCCAGGCTGACGGCTGCCAGCACAGCAGTGGTGGTGGGAGCCTCTCCTGCCTCCTCAGCAGCGCTAAGGATGTCCGACTGCAGCTTAGGCCTGGTCCCCGCTGGCAAGTGGACATCCCCTGAGGGCTCCTGGGCTCCCAGAGGGATGTCTGACTGCCAGCTTAGGCCTGATCCCCCGGGGAGCGAGCCTAAGCCAGCAGGTGGACATCTCCCAAGGGGTCCCAGACTGCGAGAGGGCACAGGCCCAGCTGAGGGACCCCCCCGAGTGCACAAATTTTTGTGCACCGGGCCTCTAGATTTATTAGATGCTTAGAAAAAGATAAACACATACTTTTCACAGAGAAAACCAAACCCTTAGCTTATTCTAGTCCTTTAAAAAACAGTCTTCTGTAGCATGGCTCGGTGGTTGGGGGGTCGACCTATGAACCAGGAGGTCATGGTTTAATTCCTGGTCAGGAAACATGCCCTGGTTGTGGGCTCAATCCCTCCTTGGGGGGGGCGGCAAGCGTGCAGGAGGCAGCCAATCAATGACTCTCTCATCACTGATGTTTCTCTCTCCCTCTCTCTCTCTCTTTCATCTCAGAAATTACAGAAAAGGAAAATTAATTAAAGACCCGAATAGGCTTTGATGACACAGTGGACACTGGGTGAGGGGGAAGTCCAAGCAGACCGACTTTGAGCTTAGGAAATTAGAAGTATTAGTAACTGTGTTAAGAAGTCAGGAGGGAGTTCACAAGGAGAGGCATGTGAGGGTGGAGAGGAAAGAGGCCTAATTTTTCTGTTTGCTAACCATTTTCCTAATCATCATTATGAAATCCATAACTTAAACGGGTTTTAAATCTGAGGTATATCATCATCAGCTAGTGTGGAAAGGTCTTCCCTCATCAGACATTTGTATGAAATATATTGTTAATAGCAAGTCTACAGATACACCTTTTCAGTGTGTGGTATGCATTGCTTTTCTCAGCCTCGAAATCCTTCCCTAAAACTTCACCATGCATCAAAACTTAACACGCGTTAAGTCTCAGTTGGCATGGCCTCCACTAAACCCAAAGTCATTTGCAAGAAGGGCTTATAATCATCACTGATCACAAAGGACGAAGACACCCAAGTTGACATTCCACTAAGAAAATGTAAGTGGAATGTTTGAGAGTTAACTGTGCATGAAACATGTTCACGTCAGATGGCCGGTGAGATAGCAAAAAAGGCTTCACCCCCCAAAACATCCCAGAAGAGTCAGGAGCTGGCATGAGGAGTGTGGCTCCATGAGGACTCTGGGCAGCAGGTGGAGAAGTGGGAAAATATGCTTCCCTCAGGGAACTGACCTGGGCAAACTTGTGAATCTGCTCCACCACTGCAGCAAACAGGGCGTGGACACTCTCGTCAATCAGACTCTGCATGTAATGCACCGCCTCCTCGTCTGACAGGTCCAGGCGGAATTTATCCTGAACCTACAAGGCCACAGTCTGTTAGTCTTCTGAACAAAGAGAACCAGGCATATTTCAAAGACATAGAATTAAACGGATGTAGACATTACACTACAGTATGAGTTATTTCTACGCCAAAGAAATAATTCATGACTTATAAGTTCTGAAAACTGCTCATTTGAGTGTGCAAGTTTACTGCTTTTGCTATATGCTCTTTTAAAAAATGTTTTTATTGATTGATTGGTTTTAGAAAGAGAGGAAGAAAGGACCAGTTATGTCAGAACTCAGGGTTTTTGATGCCAATTACTCTTTTCCACAACCAGAGAAATTTCATCTCTGACACTGTTGGTGCCCTTTAGAAAGTTTACAATTCAAGTTAAAAAAGCTATACTGGGGCCGAAAAAACAAGGGGAAATGGGTTGTTAAATCTTTCATATATGAAAAGTAGACTGTGATGTTCGAGGATATATAGAAATTACCTTTTTCACAGTTTTATCTGGTTCAAGAGCAATATCTGGAATGTTTGCATCCACCATCAAGGAAAATAAGTTCAAAATTAGATTAGAATACCTAAGGGTGATTGGGGAAAAAATAACAATTCGTTAGAATTTTGCAGTTCTTCTCATATCAAAAACACTCCTAGAAATAGTGGTACCTGAATCTCTATAACAATTACTGTTACCCCGAAGGAAAATGGAATGTGAGACTATTCACCAGCTGTCTCAATGAAAGCAAGCCTCGAAAAAGTATCTTACTCTAGGGGCTTAATATAATACCATTTCTAGGTCCTACACTATGGAACAAACTTTTGGAGTAATCACCAAATAATCACTTTTTTTTCTTCAGTTTTCAGGGAATACATTCTTTTTAATGGGGTGTAAGAGAATCCCTTTTATACCTAATTATCATTTGGCTAAGCAATGAATATCTGCCTTTGCTAAATAACGACAAGGATCTGCCACTCTAAGACCACCTCAGTGCCAGGGGTAAATGCATGAAAGGGAAACACTGCCATCCCACTAACCATTCAGGAGTACCCTCCAGAGACATGAATCACCCCTTTAGAAACCAGTGCCTGGGCTGAATAGAAGCAATGCTAAATGAAGGAGAAAACAGCTAGTACTCTACAGTATTAAAAATGAGCAAGATACTTAAATATCATCATCTTTGGATTATGCTGACCCCAACAGGAACTACAGGTTTATCCTCACCAATCCTCAAACTTTCAGCTTACTCCAAACAAAGAGGAGTGCTACTATTCCACATGCTCAGCCAGAGGTGGAGCCCGGGGGACGGAGTACATGGGTGCACAGAAGCACAATCCACCTCCTGCCCAGACCCCCTCCTGGAACAGCCATGCTCTCAGTGGCCCCTCAGCACTCTAGTGATGAAAGGAGGTTCAGGTTAGACTTTGGAGGTGGGTGTGAGTAAGACAACTTTGGTTTCAGAAGAAGGGCCAACACAGGTGCCCTGCACTGTCCTTTCTAGGGCATGGAGGCCAGGATGCAGGAGGTGCAGAATCCTCATTTCAGCCATCTGCCTATCCATAGTGTGAAAAAGCTCAACCTGTGACATAAAAACCATTTACTGCTGGAACTGTGATGATAATGGAACTAAAGACAAAAATGACTATACACATAAACCTCAAATTACCTAATATAAATATTTTATATTGCCCATGAAAGCCAAGAGGGACTATAATGAAAATTTCTACCTTGATATAATCCTCTCATCAAATTAGGCCCTAACTCACTGATTCTCTTTGGGAAAAAAAAAAAAGTAAGATGATATCAAAACAGTTTTAACTTAGCTTGAAGTTACTGGTTTCTTGTGAGAACTGATAAAAAGCATATCACAGATGTCACTTTACTTCTACTCAAATAATTTTATTCATTCAGCCAACAAATATTTACCGAACACTCACTCTATGCACTGCTCTAGACACTAAGGACATAGTGGTGAACTGAACAATCAAGGCTCCTACATTCACGAAGCTCACATTCTGGAAGAGGTTGGGAGCTCATACAATAAGCTGTTTAAGAAAATAATGTCATACCTGGGTGACTGAAACAAGATTTAAAAAATAAAGTAAAACAGAAAAACGGTCAGAGATTGAGGGGTGGGGAGTCACCTTAAGGAAGTATGATTTTATTTTAAATGCACTGAGAAGCCACTGAGTTTAAAGAGTGGAACAGCACACTCAGATTTGCATTTCTGAAAGCTCACATTGGCCACCTTGTGGGGAATAACAATGGAGGCAGGGGAACTTTCACAGACTCCAGGGTAAGAGAAACAATATGGAAGTGATGGAGCTATATTCTGGGGATGGAGTGGGTGACACACAAGTGGAGGTGGAGAGAGAAAACAGGGACTGAATCTCACCGAGGATTTAGCCTAAGAAATGGGAATGCGTGGTTACCCATCAAAATAATAATGAATGAAGAACAGGATTTAGGGCAGGGAATCAAGAATTCCATTTTAGACATACTGAGTTTGAGATGCCTCCTAAATTCTCAGCAAAGATATCAAGTAGGCAGTTAGGTATACCTCAGAGGAGCTATCAGGGCTGATGGGATTAGTTTGATGTCATCAGCATTTGGATCCCATTTAAAGTTACAAGTCTGGATTAAATGCTTATGGAGAGAGTTAAGGGAAAAAAGATCAGAACCCATAGACTGATAATGAAAACTGTAGACATTCATTGTGTAGAGGTAGACAGAAGAGGACAGGAACCAGCAAAGAAGAAGTGACCAGTAAGGAACAAAGAAAACAGGAGAGAGGGCTACACCAAATATAAGAAAGGTTTTTAGAAACAGAGACATGGTCAGCTATACCAAAGATGCGAGGAGCAAAAATGGCAATAGATACACCTGTATATCTTGATGAAATTAGTTTCAACAGCCGAGTAAGACTAGCAGCCTTACTAGAGTAGGCAAAGGAAGGAGGCAAGTGGAAACAGTGAAAACGGAACTTTCTGAAGTAGATGTTTGAACAACTCTACTTTTCTTGCTCTATAAAATGAATTTACCAAAATTCTCTCTGCCGAGCAAACCCACTTACCTTCGCAGGTGGAGGAAAGCCGTGTAGCACTGCTTCCGGAACTCCTGGTACTGCTCCCTCTGCGTGCCCCCCATGCCTTCCACCATCTCTTTATTCAGCTTCATTGGAGGAGGAAGAGGCTTCGGATCCCGACCCAAGATATATCCAAAGTCTATGTGGAAGAGTTTGCCTAGGTGTTGATAAGAAACACATTTGTTTCCATAATTATCTTAAGGAACTAGGAAGTGGATATGTCATACATTTGGTAAAGTGGTTTCTCTTCATAAAGTCTATCAGTTCATGACAAAGTCTAGTAAATTGATGACCCTCTAATCCCAGGCTTGGAAGTAGCCTTCAGAGCATATCTTGGTTCATTAAACTCACATTCATCCAGCTAAAATTATGCTTAAAATCATTCCACAGTAATATTAAAAATTTAAATCCTACTTTTAGATCTCCATAATCCAGTTAGCAAAGCCTGAACAACTTCTTTAAGATGTTAGTATAAATAAGTATCTTGTAGCAAGTTTCTCATGCTAACATTTAAGCGAGCTACCCTTCATATAGCAGAAGACCATTTCTTTTAAGTATTTCTAGGACAAAGCCACAATCCCCTGCCAAAAAAATCCCTTATATTTCACATTATACAGTTAGCTTCTTCTGAAACATTTCCAACTAATCTGTGTCACTCGTTACCTGCAGACTAAGAAACCAAGCACAGTGTTCATGTCAGCCAAGAGCTGAATACAGCTGCACTGCCCATGAAGACAAACCTGGAGCAGTCATCTAAACTCACAGACCAGGTATGTAAGAATAGGATCGTTCGTTCACTTTAGAGCAGCGGTCGCCAACTTTCGGACCTCACGGATCAACAGTAGTCCGTGGGCCACCGGTTGGCAACTGCTGCTTTAGAGAATGCTTCACCATAGAATTCATAAACATCTTGTGATTTACAAGAAGTTGTATAAGGCAGGGATGCTACTATTTGTTTTCAAACATTTCAGCTAAGTGTATATTAAAATTATTTATTTACTTATCTTTCTTCTCCACACTAAACTGTTAAAGAACCATTAAGAGTCTTATAATAAAAAACCTTGTTTCATTTATTTTTGTTATAGTTCTAAAACCTGGGATAATGGAGAGTCAATGTAGCTATTTTGCATTTATTTAACCAAAGTCATCTCAATCTCACATTTACAGCTTAGACAACTTTCAATAACATTGTTGATGTGAAAAATTTTCTTCTAGAAATCTGAAAGTTCTTATAATGGGTCGTTTTGTTTTAAAATTTCCTGCCTTCATTTCCATGAAGATCTATAATAAAAACAAAAAAGGCCGCATGGCCGGGTAGCTCAGTTGGATGAAGCACTGTCCTGTACACTAAAAGGCTGTTGGGTCGATTCCCGGTGAGCAACCCATAGATGTTTCTCTCTCACATGATATTTCTCTCTCTCCCTCAAATCAATAGAAACATATCCTTAAGTGAGGATTAAAAAATAACAACGAAAGAGGCCAAATCTGGATCCTCTGGATGCTACCTTACTAGTAGTACTTTAGTGTTATTTCAGTGTTCGTGATTGAGTTAGTATCCAACAGCAAGGCAACTTTAATTGTTGCAGGCTGATACTAACAGAAGCAGGATTAGTTCTACCTTGAAATTACATGGCAGCATCTTGACAACGGAGGTTATGAAGTAGGTTCAAGTAGAGAAAAGCGGTATAAGAATATTCACATGGGATATATTAACAACACTCTGAACTCAAACTTCCACTATATTATCCATACCATCATCACACTGCAAGTGACAACTTCAATTTACTTTTGTCATATTAATGTTGCTAGATTAAATTTTGCAAGTTTGTAACATGATTTAATTCATAAATCTGTTTTTTAGTTATGGAAGAGAACATGTACAAGAAGTTAATACCAGGTTTTATGTGGTACATATTTAAGATTATAAAATGCAGTATGTCAACACAGGGGGTTTCATTTCTGTTTAAAATAGTTTTGTGTATTACTCATGATTGAAAACCACATTTAGAATTCTAAAATAGGCTCCAGAGGTCTCTAAACATAATAAAATCAAATTTTTGGAAAATCCTGAGTTCACCAAATTCCCAAATGAAGTCCATGATTCCAAAAAGAAAAAAACTAGTTTTAGAATAAGATTTGGTAATTGCAGTACTCCCTGGGAAAGCATCATCTCCTAATCTCTAACTTCACTTTTATTGTTGGCTCTACGACATCTGTTTCCCCCCTTTTGCCCACCTCCACCTAGCCCCACCCCTCCTTCCCTCTGGCCATCACCACTCTGCAATCTGTGTCTATGGGTTATGCATATAAGATACATTCTTTAGCTAATCCCTTTGCCTTCTTTCATCCAGTTCCCTCCCTCCTCTCTGACAGCTGTGAGTCTGTTCCATGTATCCATGCCTCTGTTTTTATTTTGTGACAGCATGGATGGACCTGGAGATTATGATGCTACATGAAATAAGCCAGTCAGAGAAAGACAAATACCATATGACCTCACCTACATGTTGAACCTAATGAACAAAATTAAAACAGAGGCATCTCCTAATCTCTTAAGGTTCAAGGGAATAGGCTATCTTTGAATTGTCTAGAATTTGGTGAAAAGTCCATGGTCAACTTCTGTTAAGGATTTTACTGCCTTCAACTAAAAACAGGATGGGGAAAAGGTGGGTTTAAAGTTGTTCATATGGAACATAATACAATGATTAATAAATCATAATATAAGAATAAACTCTGTATTTCATATACCCACAACTGCAAAACCTGTATATAGCCTCTGTCCAACTAAGTTGAGCACTTCATTTTGTGCTTTATTCTCTTTCTGGAGTTACCATTTATTTTCTGCCTTGTTAGACAAACACCATTCTACCTTTATTCGTACAGGTATAGCTAAAATTCCCTTGGTTTTATTTAATTATGTAAGTGATGCTTTGTTTTGAGTATAATTCTTAATGGTACTCAGCACTTGAGCAGATAACCTATCTGACCAAGCTTTGATTCAAAACTGCACCCTTAATGAATCACGACATCCCAGTATCAAAAGCTATCAGCCATCATACATGGTTTATTTAATGTGCTCTCTGCTTTTAATAGGAAACCCAAACCCAGTCCCACTTTTCTTCATTTCATTACAGGCATTATTGGAATTCCAATGTCAACTATGCCTCGCTGCTTTCAAATGAAGAGTGTATTTCTATTCTTCTTACAAGAAAACTCTCAAGGAACAGGATTACTGCTTAATTATAAGGCATAAAAGATTCAGTATCTAACAATGAAACCATTATTATGCTTTGCAAGTTCACAGAGTCATGTATTTTGAAAAGAGGCTATTAATGCTTCAAGAAAATGTACCTCTTAAGTAGCAAAGGGAATGAATGGCTCTTTTAAAGTTAATACCTGTAAAGGAAACTTGTAAGGATTTAAAAAATGCACTTCAAAAAATTAAAAGTTTAATTAGGAAATTCAGGAAGATTATTCAAATCTATTACCTTAAATAGTCAGGAGGTAAAGTGTACATAAAACAAACTGAATGTTGACTGTAATTATCTCCTATATACAAGTGGTAAGAGGAGTTAATTAAATTTTCCTGTTTTTTGCATAAGTGACAAGAACTTATTTCTAAAATTATAGTTCAAGACATTTGCAGATCTTGGATTAAAGAGAATGTATACTCCTGAAATTAATAATATTTAATAGAGTTTTTAAATTTCCATTTTGTCTATCTAATTAAAAAAAACATACAGCAATCATTAACATTTTCTTTATAAGATTTCAGTAAATACGAGAAGACTTCTTGATACTAAATATTCAAGAAACTTTCAAAAGATCAGATTTTAAATAATGTCTAAAAAGAAAACTATTCACATGAAGATAAGTCCTTCTTATTATTTAAATAACTAAAGGAATGATCAAAGACTTAAAAAAAATTTATGGCTAAAAAGTGAAGGTCTTATGGGCCTGGCTCTGTTTTGTATTGAGGAAAACCAATCAAATTGGTAGATAACAGTATGTCCAGAGTTTACAATGAAAGTTTAGACAGGAAACAGATTTTCCTGGAAACCCTAAGAATGGATAAAAATGACATTAAAAAAAAACCCACAAAAAAACCCTAGTTCATTTATTCATTGTAAAAGCACTTACTGAGTGCTTACTAAATACATAAAAGTGTTTATAGCCCTTTCTCTCATTTCCCAGAAAATAAACAAGCACATTGAGAAAATAAGTCTGTAGTTTTAGGTTTTGCAGCATACTTAATCTACCAAACTAACTTAAATACAAACAGCTGACGAGGCACCACTATTTGAATAGTAACTAAGTTCTTTCCATATCAGAAGATTCTGAATATCATAAACTGTATTATGTCTTGAGGAAAAAAATAAGACAAATATAGTATAGTTTTAAATATCAAGCTTTACCTTAAAACACAGAAAGGATAACATTAAATCAATGAGCAAACTGTTCTCTTCTATAACTTCCTATGCTACTAAAATTAAGAGTCACTCAAAAGAGAATTTAAAGGCGGTAACTTTAAAATGTTTGAAATTTAGAGTGGTAAAAAGGAATTTTTTGAAGTAAGTTAATTATTTCCTTATCTCTAAAACTAGAGGCCTGATGCACAAAATTCATGCAAGGGGCTTGGCCCTTGCAGCCCCGGGTGGCTGCCCCAGCTTCGTCCGAAAGGTTGTCCAGACGGTCGTCCTGCTGTTTGGCCGTCCAGTCTAATTAGCATTATGATGTTACTATAGATTATGATTCCAAATATCAGCTACATAGTCAAAAAATGGAAAGCATTCTTACTTCCTGATGGTAAAGCAAACTAAACCATAAAAGCTAGCCAAACTCAAGAATTATTTGTTACTAGAGGCCCAATGAATGAAGATTTGTGCAAGAATAGGCTTTCCTTCCCCTGGCTGCCGGCACCGGCTTCCCTCTGGCACCCGGGACCCGGGCTGCTTTGCTCCAGCTGCCGCCAGGAACCCGGGACTCGGGCTGCTTTGCTCTAGCCACTGCCCCCACCCCTGATGTGTGTCTGCTGGGGCTGGGGGCGGCATGCAGTACCCTACCGCCCATGTGCACACGCAGCTCCTCCTGAGCGGTCATGATGCAGCATCCTCCTGAGCCGGTTGTGATGCCTGGCTAATTTGCATATTACCACTTTATATATAGATGTGCTCAGTACTATGGGAAATTCTATTATGTATCTAATTCAACCCTCACAACACTACCAGGAGAGAGGTTCTATTATTATTTACACATTCAGAAGAAAAGACTGAGTCATAGGTATATTAGATAACTTACCCATAGTCACAAAATGGTAGAAAGGCAATTTAAACTCAACTAATCTGACTTTGAGACTGACATATTAACTAATGCAATGCAAAACTATTCCTAAGAATTAAAAAACAAAATGAATCAACTTCACATAAAATTAAAGAATGATAAATAAGATCAGGATAGGAAATATATTTAAAAATTATGATTAGGATAACAATAACTTTTTCTTTACTTGGCTCAAAGGGTTATTACTCTGAAGTGTCAAGACAGACAAAAAAGCCATCATTCCTCACTATAGAAATGTGTAAATCCAGATTAGAAGGGCCATCCTTAGGACTTAACTAACTTCTTTGGTACTACACACTTAGCTCCTTGTTTTCATTTGTGAATGTTTTTCCGTTATTTACATATTAATTCTATATGTTAATTCTATTATAAAGTCTATACCATAAACAATGAACAGGTTTTTCAGTTATAGTGGTCCTTTTTTCATCCCCTCAAATTCTCAAATATAAAAATAAGCCTTTCTTCCTTTCTTCAAAGAGCTGGGATAAATCCAAATCATGTTTCATTTGAGTCCTGTCACAAATGATTACTCTGAAAGTTTCCTCAAAGGACATCAACTCAAAAAAATCCACTTGCTTTTCCCCATGTCACACTTACATTTTAAAATTTCTTGCTCAAATAATGCTATATCAATGCATTAATAAGTGAAACACAGTTCACTCCCAAATTTGCTTCAATAAAACAAGGTTACAACTGAGCACATGGCAATACACTGACAAAGGAACTGACAGTGCTTTACTTTTATGGTGGATACACAGCGCCCTCTGCTGCACAAGCTGAAGAAATGTCAACCAAGCTAAATTGTTAAGTCCCAAGGTTATCTGAAACCAAATGAAAAGCATGGGGCTTCTCGAAGAAAATCAATAACTGAGACTCATATTTCACTTTTTTTTTCAAATTACCATTGTAAAGATTTTAAAATTCTCTTTATACAGTGATGTATCTTCCTCCACACAATCCTAAACTTCTCAGTCTGACCCTTTCTGTCATCTGTATTTACAGGGTAGAACAATGTATTAAGATCAAGTCCCCAAAAGACCCCAGTGAAATGACATCTGGGTATCTCCTCTCTCTCGACACCTCTCACACCAGAGAACTGAACGTAGATGAATCAGTGGAACTCTGATTATAATTTCAAATCAAAGCTGAGTTATAGTGTTTAAACTTGCCCAAACTGAGAAATGAGAACAGAAGACAAAAGGTGTTATTTTTTTAAATGGGAGAAATCTTACTTTTCATTAAAAAATGATCCACTAACACCAAGAGACTGTACAGTTACACAAGACAATCTAAAGCTCTAAATGGTTAATATGTTATAGTCTGTATTGAAAGTATAATGGACCCAAATATCCAATGGAAGCTGCTTCAGGAAATTCAAGGCATTTTTTAACTATAGGCACAGAAATGTACTTCCTGCAATAAATGACATTTAAAATGCACTCTGAATAAATAATAGTTGTCTAAACTACACAAAGTCTTTTTACAACATATATGTAATTAATATAACTTGAAACTGCTTTGAAATATACGGACTGTTAGTAAAAGATAAAGACACAAATATTTTAAAACTAGAGACCCGGTGCACAAAAATTTGTGCACTGGGGGGGGGGTCCCCCAGCCCGGCCTGTGCCCTCTCGCAGTCTGGGACCCCTCGGGAGATAACGACCTGCTGGCTTAGGCCTGCTTCCGGGTGGCAGAGGGCAGGCCCAATCCCTAGGTGCAGCCCCTGGTTGGGCTCAGAGCAGGGCCGATTGGGGAGTTGGGGCGCTGCCCCCTGTCATGCACAGAGCAGGGCGGATCGGGAGGTTGCAATGCCACCCCTAGTCAAGCTCAGGGTAGAGCCGATTGGGGGGCTGGGGCACCGCCCTCTGTCACACTCAAGGCAGGGTCGATAGGGAAGTTGCGGCGCCACCCCCTGTCAAGCACAGAGCAGGGCCAATCAGGGGGTTGGGGCTCCGTACCCTGTCACACACAGAGCAGGGCCGATCAGGGGGTTGGGGCGTTGCCCCCTGTCACACACAGAGCAGGGCCCATCAGGGGGGTTGGGGCTCCGTACCCTGTAACACACAGAGCAGGGCCGATCAGGGGGTTGAGGAGCTCCCCCCTGTCACGCACAGAGCGGGGCCGATCAGGGGGTTGAGGAGCTCCCCCCTGTCACTCACAGAGTAGGGCGGATCAGGGGGTTGGGGCGCTACCCCCTGACATGCACAGAGCAGGGCCCATCAGGGGGGTTGGGGCTCCATACCATGTCACACACAGAGCAGGGCCCATCAGGGGGTTGAGGAGCTCCCCCCTGTCACTCACAGAGTAGGGCCGATAGGGGGGTTGGGGCCCCACCACTGTCACACTCAGGGCAGGGCCGATGGGGAGGTTATGGCTCTACCCCGTCACACACAGAGCAGGGCCCGTGGGGGGGGGGGGGGGGTTGGGGCGCCCCCCTCTATCACCCACAAAACAGGGCCCAACAGGGGCTTGGGGGGCTGCACCCTGTCACACACAAAGCCCCAGGGGGATCAGGGGGTTGGGGAGCTCCCCCCTATCAGGCACAGAGCAGGGGCCATCAGGGGGGTGGGGCGTCTTTCCTTGTCACGAACAGAGCAAGGGGGATGGGGAGGTTGTGGCCCAGCCCCCTGTCACACACAGAGCCGCAGGGCGATCAGGGGGGTTGGGCGCTGCCCCCTGTCACGCTGATCTCCGTGCTCGGGAGGCATAATTACTCCTCTACTATATAAGATTAAAAGACTTGGTGCACGGTGGGGGCCGCTGGGCTTGCCCTGAAAGGGTGTCCTGAATAAGATGAGTCCCCACTGGGGTTGCTGGGCAGTCTTGGTGAGGAGCTGAGGGTACGTTTTCAGGCTGGCGGGTGACTGAAGCTCCCAACTGCTCCTTTTTTTCTTTTTTTTTTTTTATTCTGGGCCAGCTTTAGCTCTGAGGCCTCAGCTGCTGAAAGCCGGTTTCTGGCCTTTGTTTTTCCTTCTGTATTTGATACAATGTTGCGGTCAGGCTGGCTGAAGCCTGGCTGACTGAAAGCTGGTTTCTGGGGTTTTGTTTAGCTTCTATATTTGCAACATAGTTGCTTAGAGTTGCTTAGGCCACAGCGGCAGGTGGGGAACGTTGGAGTCCGCCATCACTGGAGCAAGCAAGCCTCCCTGTTCGCTTCAGTGCATGGCTGCCGGCCGCCATCTTGGCTGACAGTTAATTTGCATAAAGATATGCTGATTAGCCAATGGGAAGGGTAGCAGTCGTATGCTAATTACCATGTTTCTCTTTTATTAGTGTAGATGAATCATTATCATTTTTAAAAGTTGAAGAATGAATTATACTTCCATTTGCCTAACAGAACCAGACTTTCCTTATATAACCTAATTTCATTCAAGTTAAACCTGAAAATTGAAAACATCTACCCTAGTGAGGAAGACTTAAGATGCCAACTGTATGATATACATCTGGATAAAATAATTATAAAGAAGTTAAGAAAAAAAATCACTCAAAAAATGCTGTTTTTTAAAAAGACAATGTACCTTTCACTTAGTACATTTTAAGGAAAGTTTTGTTTTTAAAGGCAAATTTGAAGCACCCTCTAGTGGAAAACTGGTAACAAAAAGTTAAAACTCTGTTTCTGAAATTTTGTAATTCAATTGCCATAAAACAAATAACTATAACCTGGGCCAAAAAAAGTAGATTAGGCAGACTCCTCTTTCCAAATGACCCCGCCCCCCAAACAGAGCAATTCTTAAAGAAAAAAAAGTCTATTATTTATCAATTCCCCTCCCCGCAAATATATCTGCATACAAGATCTGCGACTGTAACATCATAGATGTATGCTACTCTATACATTAAAGATCACATTGTTATAAAATGATTAAGTCAAATAAACACATGGAATCACTCTGGTAGCTTGTTCCATGTGGTTAACAGATTCAACCAAAAAGAGAACTAAAGAAACAACCCAGAGCACTTCTTCAAAACTACAATTCTCTCCAAACACATGGTAACATTTCATAAGTAGCTTTTGCTAAACTAACAAACTAGGTGACAACCCCCAGGGCAATCCAGCTACAGTCCTTCGGTCTTGGTTATTAAAGCCATTGCCTGGCACAGACAAGGTTCCCACGTGCAAGTTCTACCACAGATGGTTTTTACATTAGTAATTTAAAACTGAGTAGATGAAATACCAGATTATGTGAATTAACAGGGTTATCCATTAATAATTAGACGGCATACTATGTATTATGTAAATTCTTAGCATCACAATTTGGAGAAATACTACCAAAACAGAAAATGTCCTTAACTGAGAGACCATTTTAAAAAATAATTTAAAATCTATTTTCTGAGGAAGGCTAAAAACAGTAGAATTATTTAGCCTAGGGAAGAAAAGGGCTACATAGAAGAGCAGATAATTGACTACTGATTTATTGATACTTTAACCAGCTGTTATCAATGCTCTGAGTCATGGTGGCTAGCTGGACGAACATGGTCCCTGCAGGAACCTGCATCTTGAATGGGAGAAGATGAATATAAGAAATCAACACCTTTCATTAGGGTCAGGATTTGTGTTTTATTCACTTTGGTATCCCCAGCACTTACAACAATACCTGCCACATAGTAGGTGCTCAATAAATATTTACTGAATTATATAAAAAAGAAACTTCAGCTAGTGATGACTAGTATAAAGAAAACAAAACAAAATAATCAATAGAGAGTAATGGGGAAGGGTGGGGTGGCAGGTATGTTATTTCAGATCGGAGAATTAGAGGAGGATCCTTTTAAGGAAATGCTATGAGAACTTAGACTTAACAACCAAAGTCAGACTTGCAAAGATCGGAAAGAACTTTCCAGGAAGAGGAAACAGGGCGCTGGCTGAGGCAGGAGTGGTCTGACATTGAAACATTCAGACTGGTCGTGTGGGCGAGCCATGGCAGCCACAGTAAAAAGTCAGATTTTACTCAAACAGTCTGGGCAAAAGAAAGCACATAACTTCTTGATCTATTTTGGAGGTAAGGAGTAGACATGATTTGCTGACAGGTCAAATATGTGAGATGAGGCCAAGGAGTATTAAAAATGTCTCCTAAGTGTGGTGCTTAAACAACTGGGTGGATAAGGCTACTTATTGAGATGGGAAAGCGAGGTGAAGAGCAGGTTTCAGACAGGTGATGGAGGAAGGGGACAACTTTTACAATTAGCGATATAATTGGGAGTTCAGGTAAGCGGTTATATATTTCGGTTTGAAGCTAATAAAATAGACTGAGGTAGAGAGCTCTAAGTTCGGAAGTTGTTTCCAGAGATGTTTAAAGCCATGGGACAAAAGAGTTATCAAGAAGTAGGGGGAGGGGGAGTAATTTTTCCATGGAAAAAACAAAGAATTAAAGATAGAAGTTAAAGTGAGTTCACTCCAGCTAGTGTAGCTCAGTGGTTGAGCATTGACCTATGAACCAGGTGGTCACGGTTCGATTCCAGGTCAGGGCACATGCCTGGGTTGTGGGTTTGATCCCCAGTAGGAGGAGTACAGGAGCACTCATCAATGTTTCTATCTCTTTTTCCCTCTCCCTTCCTCTCTCTCTAAAAATCAATTTATAAAACCAACATAAAGTGAGTTAAGTTTGCTGAGAATTTAGTAAGAGAAAGAACACTTTAACATTCTAACTAGAGTTGTACAGAAAGGGAATGGACTGCCTACACACACCATGACTCTCCACCAAAGGAGGGTTTTAAGAAGCAAGGGCTAGATGACCATCTGGAAGATTACTACTAAAGTGATTCCTATAAAGCAGCGGTTCTCAACCTGTGGGTCGCGACCCTTTTGGGGGTCGAACGACCCTTTCACAGGGGTCGCCTAAGACCATCGGAAAACACATATATCATTACATATTGTTTTTGTGATTAATCACTATGCTTTAATTATGTTCAATTTGTAACAATGAAAATACATCCTGCATATCAGATATTACATTACGATTCATAACAGTAGCAAAATTACAGTTATGAAGTAGCAATGAAAATAATTTTATGGTTGGGGGTCACCGCAACATGAGGAACTGTATTAAAGGGTCGCAGCATTAGGGAGGTTGAGAACCACTGCTATAAAGGATGGGAGTTTCCCCTAGATGGCCTTCAAAGGTACCATATGCAGGGGTGGGGAACCTTAGCCCTCGGCCCATATACAGCCCATGAATTCACTTGGTCTAGCCCTGCCATGGCATTAGGGATGAGTTAACTAAATGTTTGAACAAATATATATATAGCACAGGCTAATTTTTAAATTGATAATTTTGTATGGCCCCAGAATGATGTTATAAATAGCCAAATGGCCCTTAGCAGAAAAAAGGTTCCCCACCCTTGATTTAAAGGGACTTTTAAGACAATGATTTACCTTCACTTATGCATATTGTTTTGTTACTAAGGTAAAAAGATTCCTAGGTAAAAGAAAGAAATCACTGGCATATAAAATGTCTATCTGCTAGTAGCCGTTATACGTTACCTGTTTTTGTCAGCAAAAGGTTATCCAAGTGCCTGTCTCCAACTCCAAGTATATACGTAATCACACAATATCCAGCTGCAATAACAGTTAAAAAACAAACACACTGTGAATAACACATGCAAACCAGGTTATATGGAGCGCTGAATACAAAAGCAATGTGTGCTGCTTTAATTTCAAATTGCTTACTACTGTTTTTGATTTCTCACCTAAATTCTCAAATTAAATTTATAAGCTTTGACTCTATGAAGTTTATTATTTGAAACTCAAAAGAAATTACTATTTGCAACAGAAAAAAACATCGTGTAGAATTTTGTTAAATTATAAAAGCCACTTGTTTCAAAAGTGAAACCAGGTTTCAGGTCTTCCATTTCTCATTTATTAGACATGCGTTAAAGATGATGTGAAAAAAAAGTGTCTACAGAAATGCACATAATGAGTCAGTCATCCCACAATTGTGTTGTCTACAAGATAACAAAGTAAATGCAGGGTTTAAAAAAAAACAAAAAACTTTACAGAAACAATTCTGAAGTGCCAGCCAACAGAAAATAAGTAAATTCATTTAAGCAGTAAAGACATTTATGAAATTCACAATAGGACTTATACCTCATTATTACTATTAATCAAAACCACTAATGACTTTTTTAATCAACATTTTATATATCTTAGTCTTCTTATAGAGCATTTTTTGCCTCCCCCAAATCCACATGTTGGAATCCTAATGCCAAAGTGATGGTATTATAAGGTGGGGCCTTTGGGAAGTCCTTAGGTGATGGGGGTGAAGTCCTCATGAATGGGATTAGTGCTCTTGTAAAAGAGACATCACAGACTCCCTAGCCCCATCCACCACATGACACAAGAAGTCTTCAACCCAAAGATGACCCTCAGCTGACCATTCTGGTACCCATGGTTGGAATTCCAGCCTCCAGAACTGGTAATATTGTTATAGTAGCCTGAAGGGACTGAGACACCTTAACACATTCTAAATGTGTATGGATATGGAAATCGCAGAGTAGCCTACTTCCCTTCATTCTAACATATCAATGGAAGGAAATAGTCTGTCAAACTTACCACAGCTTTTAACATACGTGTCCATTACCTCAGCACTGATCCCATAGGGCCCATTGTCACTTGGTGCGTATTTTCTAAAAAAGTTCTGAAAAGATAGTATTTTACATGTTAACAAATTCAATATAATTCTTAAATACATTAGGCATTTCGAAACTGTAAATAATTACCATAGGTATCTGATCCAAAATTTAGTCTGTAATTATAAAATGTGGATTTTAGGAAGCATATTCCTCAGGAATAAGTCTATTGCTATGCTTACAAACTGTTAAGACAAAACAAACAAACAAAAAACACACGTATATGCTTAAAGAAAGAACAATAAATTACTGCAGTATCGCCATCCTTAACATATCACTTGTTTCATCTTTCTTCTGAAAGTAAATATGAGGGCTGTGGGGGTTTTTTATATCACACATTCTCGTGAAAATGAACATGAGTTGTTGTTTTTAATTACAGTAAACACTTGTTATCCAGGGGTTCCACATACATAGATTCAACCAGCCGCAGACCAAAAACATTTGGGGGGAAAAATGTTACCTGTTGCAAAACCTGAGGCTTGAAGGGTATGTTAGGTGGTTCCCAGACCTCCGATAGGTTTGATTTGGTAGATGGAGTCACAGACTCAACATATAGTTGTAGCACAAATAAGATTTATTATAGCAATAAGCACCCTCTGCCTAGCAACTATCAAAATTTTAAAAGGAAAGCAGGTTGATTGCTATAAATTATATTATTTTATACAGCATAGGCACAGCAAACCACCCTTATCAGTTATGGAACAGAGGGAACACACTGAAAGCCAAATTTCCTGATACAAGCCAAGGGCTGCCTGTGCAATCCATCAGGCCTTCTAAAGAAATAGCCTTGGCCTGCACAAAGGGTTAATCAGTCACTCAATGTTCATAGCGAAAAAGCAGCAGAGACAAATTTCAACCCCAGGCAGTTTGATGTTCTGACCCTGAGCTTTTAACCACTGTACATAACTGTACCCCAAACATAAGAACAGAGTAACCACTTGCTCTGCCAAGAAATCAGAGTAATGCTTTCCTGCAAATCTAAACTCCATACTGAATTAGGGACACTCTAAATCTAAAAAGACAAGAACACACTGTAGCAAATGTCCTCTATCAAGCCCCTGTTGTATTATCTTTCATCTCAGGCGTATCGATTATTCTGTGAGAATATCATTCATTTTTCTTACATAGAGAAAAGGAAAAATTATATTTAAAAGTTAACAAAAATAAACAATTAAGATATAATAAGAACAAATCCATATATTTAAAATGTAAAAATTCCCAAAATACACATGGCTTAGTCCTAGGATCTACTTGCCTTTTCTTATATTAAAGGAGGCAGAGATGTTGCAAGAGGAGGACAGGGGCCTGAGAAAATAATTGTGCAAAAATGCACAAGCAAGAGTATCACTAGAGCACTAAACAAAAATTCGAGATAATCAAACTGTTCATTAATGGTTAAATGACAATATTTCCACACTTTGAAATGTAGCCATAAACTTAAGGCATTTTTAATTTGTTCACCAATTAATTACTGATCTCCTATTATGTCCTAATTATGTCTCATATTTGAGAACCTATATGTCCTAATATGGAAGAATTTCCAACTGTTAGCATTGTTTACTTCTGAGGAAATGAAAAAATACTTGCAGGAAAAAGGGTGATAAAAGGAGACTTTCATTTTAACTTACATACTTTTATACCTTGAAATTTTTATAACAAGAATATATTCATGAATTCTATAAATCTTTAAATAAGTATCATACCTGAATGCTTCCTTCTGTATCAAGAACTTCAGCAACAGGAACTGACTGGATAAACTGCATGAAGCCTACACAGAAATAAATGCATAGCCCTGAGCAAAGTTATTGATTAAGCAATAAAAATAAAGGTTCTGCTAAGAATAACCTTCATTTGCAAATGTATACACTACATACCTGAATAACTCTAAAAGGTCTGCAAACACTATTTAGATTCATTCTGGCGGTTATCTCAAAGGATAAGGTAACTTTTAAAAAAATAAGCTAATTTAATCTGTATGTTTCTCTAGGCCAATTTCTATAATTGTACACAAGGAACACAAAAATGTAAGAGGCCAAACTTCTTAAATCTGGCATAAAAATTTCTTCTTTCTGTATTCTGTATTTTTTAAACATATCAATTAAAAATTTTCCATTCCACATTTAAAATCACTTTAAGAATCTGAAATTGTGTAATATCAATCACCTAACCTTAAAACTGTATTCTGTTCATTAGCTTTTTATTTAATACTCCATCTTCTACCTTTTAATGGGAATGATAAAAGAAAAGTGTAAATCCTTTAAACTACCAAAAAGAAGAGGGAGGAGATAGTATACAGGAGAACAAGGAGAAAAATCTGGGAACAGCAGGAATATAAAACAACAAATACATTAAAAAAATCAAAGTTGAATGAAGGAAAGAATTTCAGGATCATAAACAATCATGATCTGGTTTTGGAGAGCCTCATATCAGCTATTTGCATGCAAATTAAGAGATTGGATACTCTGTTAGAATATGAAATGTCTCATCCATTACTATATCATAAACACGAAATAGTCTTCATTAATTCACTTAAAATTTGTTATTGTTTCTTTACTATGTAGCAAGAACTTTGCCAGGTAAAACATAGAGCCTTGACCATGCCTTCATAGACCAAGCTTCAAACTTACAAGCTTGCAAGTTTTATTGGGATAAATACTACAGATGGAAGAGTACTATGAAAGAGAATAGTGTACAAGCATGTCAAACTCACAGCCACTGGGCCACATGCCTCTTTTAAATAACACGAGTTTGACATTCTTGCGTAGGAGACCTAAATTACAATAGAGAACAGAAGGCATCTGGCAATTTGAGCCATGTTTTGAAGGATAATGAGTTAACAGGTAAAGCTGTGGAGGAAAGAATGTAAAAGATAATGAACACAGCATATGTGAAAGCCTGAAGGCTGAAAGACCACAGTGCATGGAGAAAAGGGAAGGTGGCCAGTGTGGCGAGAGCCCCAGAAGCAGGGGTGAGAGGCAGAGGACAGGCCTCAGGGGCAGGCGCAGGGGGAATGTCGCTCTGCAGAACTAAGCTGTGGCTTTTGCCTTCATCCCAAGAGCAAGTGAAAGCTAATAAATCAATATAAGCAAGATAGTCAAAGACCATATCTGCATTTTCAATAAGATCATTCTGAGAGGAAAATGAGAAGAAGAATTAAATTATCAAAAAGATTTGGAAGTGGCTTGGGAAGGGCAGGAAACCTGAGAGATAACTTGTTTCTCTGGGTATCTAAAGGTATGCAACTCTAAGAGAAACAAGACTATGGAACAGGCGTTCCTAGGGAATCTTGCTCCAGCTTCCAGAGGATATTCAATGTCAAAAAGCTGTGGATGCTATCAATCCACATAGAAAATTAGGTCATTAGTGGCTTTTATTAGCAGAGCACAGTACAAAGCCACTCTAGTAGTAACTCTGAAATGATGATTCAGGACACAGATTGCCATGTAAGAAATTACTGTGAATTATAACCAGGTTTAAATGCAAAGAAAGGTTTTAATTTTTCTTCCAAATATGATGTTTAATGATTGGAGAGGAAGAGAGGCAAGGAAAGAGGCAGGCAGGACAGCCCAGCTGGTCTTCGGTACTGCAAATGAGTTCTAGTTCTAGCATTTTTAATACCTTTCAATTAAAAAAGGAGAAGTATACTCAATGACATTGAAATAGACCACCACAGTGTAAAATAAACTTACCATGTTTTGTACTGGTGGCTAATACTTTATAGGGTGTTAACTTCAAATCCAGATTTTCTTTCCGCAGTAGCTGTTGGTCAAAAGGTAAAATACATGAACTAAATGTAAGATTGTTATGGAACAGTTTTACAGGCAAGTATTATAGCAGTTTAATAAATAAGAGTCAGGAAGTGAACCTAAACTAAGATTTAACTAAATTCCTTAGTTAATTTAGCTTTCATCATCAAAATAAATTTATTAAGCACTTACTGGATGGTGTGCCAATTTTTTATCTTAATCTAAATCACTGTCAGTTTTCAATGAACAGACTTCCTCCTACTAATTTATACAGGTGTTTTTTTTCTGCTCATAAAGTATTTTAGACTCAGAAAAAAAGAACTAAAAGCAAATATGTTCCTTTAAAATCCTGGGATAGGGATGGGATTTGAAAATGATCTAGTTGACTAAGAGGAAGGAAATTACTAAATCCAACACTGAACCAATTTAGTTGGGAAAAACTTTTTTATAAAAAGAAACACATGCAGTTTCATTTTATCCCCATCTCAAGAGCCATTCTGCAGTGCACAAAACAGCTGAATTTGTTCAAGGTCAAGTGGAGACTGCAGAGCTTTCTGTGTTGTACTTGAAATGTTACAAATATGTCCTGGGTCCATATACAGCATATGTACTAAACCAGTTTTCTAAAATGAAATGATGTTCCCCACCAACATAAGGCTATGTTCACCTTGTCCATGAGTGAAATGATTTGAAGAATAAGTTGATCTTGGCGTAAGTCATCCCCATGCTTAAATATAACTGGATATTTGCCTCCATCTTCTGTCTTAAAGAACAACTGTGCAGGCATAAGGGCACTCTGGAAATAAAAATATTGCTTTCAAATTTGGATATAAGTTAATGTATGAAAATTGACTACACATAGAAGAAAATGCTGACATGTAAGATTTGCCAACAGGTAAACAGGACCTGAGAAACAAGATGGTTGGCAGCAAGAGGCATTAGGGAACGCTGGAGAAAACAGTGAGCTAGCTAATAGCCAGGACTATTGGGCATACGGAGCACAAGCCCTAAACTCGGTCATTAGATTTCATCTAATTAAGTGAAAGATTCTGGAGAAAACGTATAGTTATTCTAGAATAAAAAATAAAGGTATTTGAGATCACCCTTTATTTCATAAAAAAGTAATTTAAGTCTCAAAACTACAAAGCCAGTCACATACCTGCCATTAGAAGCAAGGGATCTTGACTCTATCTGGTGCATTTTAATGCTGTACTGTTTTACCTCATTTACTCCAGTATGTCTCTAACACTACAAATAATCATGGCGAGCACATCTCTTCTTTATCATGCATGGTGCCGGACTCCTGACCCTCTCTAGTTTCAGATTGCCTTAGCAGCTATGCAGAGGAGGTGTTAGTTTTATCTCACAAGTGAGGAGACAGGAGAAAAAATGTGTGCAAGGTCATCCAGCTCATATGGGGCAGAGCCTGGACCCGTGACCATGTCATTACAATGCCCAGCAGATAATGATGCTGCACAGGTCATGATGGGTCCTGTGGCACAACTGGAGAAGACAGCTACCACCAGCTGGCTGTTTTTAACTATCCAAGAGTTGGCTGGTCAAAAGAAAGCCTAGCATGCCCTTCAGGACTAAAGAGAATTACTGGACTACATAAAAATATGAAGGAGAAAGTTAAGCCATAGGAACAGGTTGAGTAATGTTAAAAAGGTTAACTGGGACTCATATCTAACCAAGTGAACCTATGAACTGAATGCATAATATAAGGTTTTCAATTTAACTTTTTAAATAAAAGCTCAAATGGAAAAAAGTAGGTGTGACTCTTAAAAAGTAGTTAAAAAAATTAAAGATTAAAAAACAACCCAGATATATATAAAAATACTTTACACATTTCGTACTTAAGTGCCTACTGGTAATATAAGATCTGAAATCAAAGCACTGCTAAATAAAGGGTACCTTTCCCCCCAGCATTACTAAATCGAATACAGATATTACCTGCAATGTTCTAGCTTTAAAGAACTAGGTTCCAATCATCCATGTTAAAGATCCATCATGATTACCTTGAATAGTGTAGCTGTTTCTGGGATTATTCCTCTAATTTTCACCTGGGGTTCTAGAGGCAATGGGATAAGTTCCACATCTGACAAGTTCATCTTTTCATTATCTCCAAGCAATGCCTGTAGTCTCTCATTCTAGAAGACAGGAAGGATTAATTAGGTTAAACTTTTTTTTTTTTTTTAAATATATTTTATTGATTTTTTACAGAGAGGAAGGGAGAGGGATAGAGAGTTAGAAACATCCATGAGAGAAACATCAATCAGCTGCCTCCTGCACACCCCCCACCGGGGATGTGCCCGCAACCAAGGTACATGCCCTTGGCCGGAATCGAACCTGGGACCCTTGAGTCCGCAAGCCGACGCTCTATCCACTGAGCCAAACCAACCAGGGCAGGTTAAACTTTTTAAAAAAATAGTTTATAAATCATGGTAAAGACATAAAGACTGATTCCATTAACTTTAAAATATCTGCAAAGCACCACAAAAAATATGTGCCAAGTGAGAGCTTCCAGGGGCAGCATGCTCTAACAGGAGCACTCCTTGGATTATGAAGAGCTGGACTTGCACATGGTCAGGGAACACATTTCTCTTGCTCATCTGAGAATCAGGAATATACTCAAGCTAGACTTAAAGATTCCATTTTTGTTTTCAAATGATATTGAAGCCACAAAGAGAAACTAACTTCATTTGAAGCATAATTTTTGCATGACCAATTATCAAGCAAGAATTTCATGATGCTGCTCCTGTGCAAGTTTTGGGTTTAAAAAGTAAACTCAACCCTACCCAACTTGAACCCTACCGTTTATTGTTCATTAACTCTGACTGATCAATCTTCTCCTAAGAAATCATCATTTATTTTCTTCAGCTCACACCCACACTGCATTGAACCAACATTTCACGTCACAGTGAAATAGCTTCATCACTGAGCAACAGCTGTCCTATTTAGACCAAGCCCTTCCATTCCATTTCAAAATAATATCCATTTCTTTGAATGCTGTGAGAGTCATGCACTCTTTGAACAGGCAAGCTTATTCTTTAAGGGGCAACCTGACTTGTCAGTCCCCCCAGCACAGAGCACTTGAACTGTGATGCTACTGAAAGGATGTGTGCCTCAAAGGGAGAGCTCTGAATCAGTAAGACAGAAGTTCAGAAAAATGTTTAAAGGGCCACCAAGACATAAATTAAATTCTTTCCCTTTAGTAAGACCTCAATTTTCCTTTTGAATCGGCAAGTTCAAGTTAAAATCAACTGAAAACTGGTATGAATTTCTACATATCCCCTACAAAAATCAGTAAGTCTACCGAACCAAATGTGCCATCAGACATATCTATGTATTTGAAAACCCAGCGGGTGAACGGTGGAACGACCAGAACAACCAGTCGACCAGTCACTATGACGCGCACTGACCATCAGGGGGCAGGCGCTCAATGCAGGAGCTGCCCCCTAGTGATCAGTGTGCTTCCACAGCGGGAGCAGCTGCTAGCAGGCCCAGGGTGAGCCCGAGTCTCTGCACCTATCAAATACCTGAGACAATCCAGACTCTGGCCTGACCCCACCACCAGCTGATGCAGGCCCTCTAAGGTGTGTTCTAGAAAGAGTGCGGGGAGCTGGCATAGGCGGATGGCAAGAGGGGACATGACTGTGGACTCCCCAGGGAGGCTGTCCTGATGACTGAGGATCCTGGAGTACGGCTGCCCTTAACATCCCCGATGGTGTCACTGACCTGGCATCACACATCAAGAACATTCACTGAGTGACTTTGGGGTGGAAAGCTTTCTGCCAAGTTCCTCCAGGACACAGAACACACATTTACCCAAGACATTACCCTGAAATATCAGCTCACATTAATTGCCTCATTCAGCAGCCACTCAGAGGGCGGGTCCACAGCCACTAGGCTGACCAGGATGAGCAGCGCTCCCACAGTGGGCCAATCCCTGCAGGCCACGCCCCCCACCAGTGCACGAATCCGTGCACCGGGCCTCTAGTACTAATATAAAGTAACGTTAACTAATTTGAATATCTAGTTATACCATCATAAGCAATTTCTAGTTGGTGTGCTTGTAAACAGTAAAATAACCGGAAGCAGATAATAAAAGAAGGGCCAGAAATCCAGCCACTTATTCCTACCTCCACTGCTCTAAGCCCTGGGGTCCAAGCCACCATCATTTCTCATTTTGATTCCTGCAGCAGCCTCCTGCTGCGCCTCTTCTTCAACCTCTGCCTCTTACAGTCTCTTATTAAAAACAACTAGAGTGCTGCTGCTGACAAGAAAGAAGGCTCATGTCACTCTCCTGTTCAAACCTCCAATAGCTTCCACTCTCACTCAATGTTTAAGTTAAAGTCCTTAAAATGGTGTATATAATGTGTTTCCTCTTTATCCTATTTTCTCCATCTTAACTTTGTGAACATTATTCTATGCACAGATCTCTGCTAGCAATTCTCTCTAGACCTGATCCCCTGTCTCTGAACTCTTGACTCAATTTTTCACCTTTCCCTCTCTCCACTTGCATCTCACAAGCCTGGAGAACAACAGGAACATGGATTGTGTTGTTAACATAGTAGAAAGGCCTGCCTACTATGGGATTAGGTGAAGCAGGGGTGGGGAATGCCCAGCCCACGGCTGTATAAAAGCCCTTGAAATCATTTGGTCTGGCTCTACCAAGGCATTAGGGGTCAGTTAATTAAATGTATGACCAAACATAGCAGGCTAATTTTTAAGTTGATAATTTTATATGGCCCACAAAAGATGTTTTAAATATCCAAATGGCCCTTGGTAGTAAGAAGGCTCCCCACCCCTGAGGTAAAGATAAGATATCAAGTGAGTCCTTCATATTACGTAGGCTGTTGATTAGAAAACAGTGATGCATGAAGAACAGATGCCCAACTTCCTCATCAAGCAGAAGCCTCACTGTTGAGAGAAAGATCAATGCACAGGCCATGCATCAGAGTCAAAGCCAGTGCTGTCCGAAACAACTGTTTTGCAACCCTGGCTAAGCCACTCTGGACCTTCACTTTCACAGATGGATTCTAATCTAAATGATCTCTAGAGGCCCTTTCCATGTCAAATGGGTTATATTCTAGGATGCTAAGATTCTAAAATAAGAGCCAATAAAACATTATAGGTAAAATATAGACTCAAAAAATTTGGGTACACATCCCAATGCTAATCCTTGCTGAGGACACTGGACAAATTAACTTAACCTCTCTATTCCTACTTTTCCTTACAGCTGGGAAAATAATAATAGTACATAACTTATAGGGTTGTTGTGAGGATTAAGTCAATATATAAAACTCATAAAATAGAATCCCATACATAATCAGTATGCTTAAGTGTTCCTATTACTAAAATTAAGTAAGTTTTTCATAAAACATATCAACCCAAAAGAAAGTACCAAAACTCAGAATTTTATGACATCGAGATATTATTAGTCATAAATACAAAGCAAGTCCCATAGGTTTTACCTTTTTCTTACGATTTCCGCTTTCACGCTGCACTGCCTTCATTAGATGCACCAGCCGATCTACAAACGTCTGCTGTGCAGCCAGCAAGGAGCGCATAACTCTGACAGACTTGTCACCCTGAAGGTATTCAACGGGAAGGAAAATTAGTTCTATGCAGCATAATGATCAGGGTTTCTTTAATAGCATGGGCGATCTTTATTTATTCTTCTAATAGCTGCAAACTTCAATGCACAGTGTAATTGAAAAAGATTAATTATCTTGAGTCAGAGATGAGAAACCTGCGATCTTAAACAACACCAGATTTTCCACAGTTGAAATATTAAGTGAGTCTTCAGCAAGTACTAGTCAATCAAAAATAGCACGTTTTTTTCCTCACATACAACCATGAAACAAAATAGAATTCATTCACACAAAATGATTTCACTCATTGATTCAATAAATTTCTGGATGCCTATGATGTCTTTAGCAATGTGCTGGGGACATGGTAGCAACAATACTGGTAGAACTAAAAATCTACCAAATAAAGGGTAAAGTTATCAAATAGCAACATTTTATATGCTGGCTTAGTAAAATAAAAGTTATAATAACTAAATGCTATAAAGTCTTAGTGATTCCCAGTTCATAAAATATTAAAAAATACAGTGAATTTTCCAATTACACTGGTAAGGACAGCTGGGAAAATATTATCACCCTCATTTTGAAGATGAAAAGATGTAAGCTCAGAGGAACTGAGATTTCTTCACAGAGTGACAAATGCCATAAGTGATAGAACTGAGATTAGAATAGAGCACCAATTTGCTAATTAATTATTTGGTATTTGCTAATCAGTTTGATGTAGAGACACTGAGCTCTGAGGACTATATAAAAGTTTAGTCTCAAAGAGTTAAATAAGAGGTGATTTAAATATTTAATAAGATGAAAGAAGATAAAGGAGTATTTCTGAAAATCACAGATTGATGTGCTTTCTTTTCATTGCTGTGCACCATATTTTCTCTTTAAATGACCAATGCTAGGCTGTGAGTTTTTAAATTTATTTCAATGGATTATATATGATGTACAGTATGAAAATCATGCATCTATACCCACTTGCTTGTTTCATCAATAGCGAAATTTAGGGGGTTGTCTGCCTCACCTTGGTACAACTGCTGGCTGAACTGTGACACTGCTGTAAGAGTCACAAACACCAAGGGAAAATGGATTTACATACCATCTCTAAAAAATGTTTAAGAAGGAAAATATATGTTATATGGAAAGTTTCTGCAATATGACCACTGCCAAACTTTTTTGGAACATACTTAGTTTTGAAAATAAAAATAGTAAACAGAGGTAGAAATGGAAAAGCAAAGTGTTGGGGTTTTTGGTTCCATGTATAAGTTTTTTCATTGAATCAGGGATCAACAAAATTTCTGTAAAGAGCCAAGGAATAAATTCTTTAGGCCCACTGGGCATACACTTTCCATTCCAACTATTCAACTGCTAAGGTAGTGCAAAACTGGCCATAAAGAGTATGAAAACAAAAAGCATGACTAGGTTCCAATAACATTTCACTTAAGAACACTGAATTTGAATTTCACATAATTTTCCTATATCATAACAAATAATATTCTTCTTTTGACTCTTTTGAACCATTTGAAAATATAAAAACCATTCTCAGCTCAAGGGACATACCAAAACAGGCAACAGGCCAGATCTGGTCCAGATTTGTCACCCTATGTTAAACGGTTACCTTCAACAATGCTTGGCTGAATCGTCTCATCACATTCAAGTACATCTCATGGGTCTTTGGGTCTCTCTGCTGAGTATCTTGATCTTCACATTCCACTATCACATACCTTAAAAATATGTTGTCATTCAGATGATGTGAAATGAATCTCAGGTTCATTTTGTAAATAATTATGCCTTTCCACTAAAAGATTAAATCACATTTGCAAAAATAATAAAATGGAAGTAATGAGGTATTTTATCATCACTCTTTTAAAAGTGGAAATATAAAGGCCAACATATACAACCATCTATAAAAGGTAAATAAATAACTAATTTGCACAATATACTAGATTTTCTAAAAATTTTGGGATCAAAAAAAAAAAAAACGAGCATTTTTTCCTATACTTTCTGAGGTACAGAATTGCTGGGTCATATGAGAGTTCAAGTTTTAATTTCTAAGAAACCTCCACACTGTTTTCTGTAGTCGCTGCACCAATTTACAGGGGTTCCCAACTTTGTAAACACGGCCACATTTATGCACACAGATGCATAAACCAAAAGTTTCAATGGATTATAGATGATATACAGTATGAAAATCATGCATCTGTACCCACTTGCTTGTTTCATCAATAGCGAAATTTAGAGGGGTTGTCTGCTCCACCGTGGTACAATTAGCTGACTGTAGAGCTAAAATCGGAACACAGGACATTGGACTCCTTGGTCAAAATTCTTCCTGTTCTACTCAGCTTACTCCCACATTGTTTTATCTTGAGAAGCCACAAGAAACTTTTCAACCTTGTTAACTAATAGTGTTTTACAAATCTCAAGTCACAGCCACCGTATTTCCTTGTTCTATTTCTGGGAAAGAGTATATTCAGCCATGTAGAAGGTAAATTTCATGAGAGCCGAGAGCTTACCCTTGGCACTTCCATGCCTGGCACCTAATATTCAATATATTATTGTTGAACGAATAAATGACTTATCTCATGGATTTAACCATTATTTCTAAGTTAATAATTCTCAAATAGGTAAATACATTCCTTTTAACACACCTACGGATTAATTTTGATTTCATTATGTGGTCTGCTTTTACTTGCAAACTTGCACTATGCCCATTTTATGCATTCACACTTCAGTCAGGTCAATCCCCTGACTACCCCGTTGTGCTTCTGGTCATGTTGCAGTACTGTCCACAAACACCTTCCCATCTCCACCTTCCCATAGTCTACCCATCCTTCCAACAGAGGGCAACACCCTATCTCTTTCAGGAAGTCTTCGCATGTCCTAACAACTGCTTCCTGTGTGTTTACGCAGCAAACTCATTTACAAATGAGCAATACTGATGACCACCTCTTGCAGGCTCCTTGCTCTCCTAGACCACCAAGTCAACACAATGGCCACAGAGATTTCGTGTGATTGAGGGTATAGACTGGTGCTCAATATAAAGGTCAAGGATCAAACACCTCTCAAAATCATTTAAGCCAAAGTTCTGCTGCACAGAACAGTCCATATAAAATAAAAATAACAGTACCATTTCCAAATATGAAGGGTAGATTTAGACCATGACTAGAAAATGTAGATTTGAATCATTTCTGAATTCTTTGTTCAGAGCAGTAAGCTAGATTTTACAAAGCACTCTAAGGTAGTCCCTTGAAATCTGTCATCTTCAAGTAGAAAGGCAGACAAAACTGTCCCGTTTCCCATTGTAAGATGACATCAGTGGACTACCTGTTTCCTGGCAATTTTGTTTTGTGGGGTAAATAACCTTTATTACCTTGAAAAGTCTTAAAAGTTAGAGAAAAACATGTCAAAGCATCCAAAGTTTACTTTCAATTCCATCATACTGGAATAGCTATAAAAATAAAACTCTGAAACGATTTATAGATCCTGATGCCCAACATTTCACAGATCGGAGACTATAACTTCTCTCTGTGGCTTAAAAGGTTGACACTATTCATTTTAAAAGGATTGTCTGCACAACAATAGGCCCCTAAGGGTTCAGCTAGAGCAGAAATCCCATTTAAATCACTAGAAAGGGAACAAATGAAAAAGGAAATTCAAAATGTTCAAAAGGAAATAGAACAATTAAAATGTATATCTGACCTACTGGACAGTTTTTCTAAACTCAGTCAAAAACAAGACAGTCTTTTGTTTAATTCTATCATGGAAAGGAAAATGCCTCATTGTTCTTAAAAAATAATGAACTTTCAGAATGGAGATCTATTAATTCGTACTGTTTAAGTAAGCATAGTAAATTGAGCAGTAAAAATTAGAGATTATTTCTATAGTTAAAAATATATCAAGTAAGTGGAGAAGTTTTAAATGTTCTCTCAATGTCCAGAGGCTTCAGGCAGGGCTTACCCAGCTGGCTCTTCCCTTTGTTTGCTCTGCAAAACTGGATAAGGTCTCCTTGTCTAGTGTTTAATCCTAGTGTTATTTTTTATTGAACCAAAATATTTCTCTTTGTGGCTTAGTCTTCTTGTCCTTTACACTGTAGGGTTTTGTGACAGATAAAGGGAATCATGCTTCATATTAATTATATCTCAAAAAGTGAATTAGTCTTCCTGTGCCTTAGTTTCTTCCTTTCCTTCAACTCAAGAGACCATAAAATAGAGGTATTTAATACTTGCCCTATTTAACTTCACAGGAACAAATGAGAAAAGGTCACTGAAAATACTTTGTAAATGGCAAAGTGCTAGGTAAATGATCTAATCTTCAGGTTCTACCAAGTTCAATTACATGATGACTTTGCCTCAGTTTCCTCGTCCATAAAATAAGTAACCTCACATTCCCACTTTCCATTTCTGTATGCTTCTGATGTTTTGGTAAATAATGTGAAAATACACACTCCTAAGGGACTATAAAGCATCATACTTAAACTTAGATGCCATAAAAGGCAAGCAGACATCAAACTGAAAAAAAACAAAACAAAAAAACACACTCATTACCTTAACCTGATCTTAGATACTGGAAAGTTAGTGAAAAGAAGAGAAATGGTGGTGCTAACAAGCATTCACGAGCACAGTTGTAAAGGAATACAGCTAGATATAAATACCATACTTAGGCTTTTGATGGTTGCTCACACATTATTTTAAACTGACTTAATGTTTATGATATTGGGAGGGAAGGGGCCTACAGAAAATAAACAGAAAATTATTTTCACATACCAGTATAAGTAATTAGCCAGTGTTGAGTTTTTGCAGGCTCTTGATATCAAAAAGGTGCAGAGATCTTGCTGAAAGAATGAAAAGAAATGTGTGTATATATGTGTGTGTATATATATATATATATATATATATATATATATATATATATATTACCAACTGCTATTAACTGTTTGATATCTAAACACATATTTGTTTTAAACATCAGGGGTGTCAAAGATTCTTCTCAAATTAGAAGTCTTAGGGAGAAATTTAACAATACATACTAGTGCTTCTGCAAATGCACTTCCGAATACACTTTTCAGAGTAGCACCAGCCAAAGAGGCCTGTTTTACCTCAAAAGTCAGTCTACTTATCTAAAAAGATTTAATTTTTCTATGAGTTAAAAAACAGCTTTGTAGTGTATCAACCTTAGTATCAAAGCCACACATTTCTACAGTGTAATCACAAACACCAAAAATTACAGTAATGTTCATAAATATGTTAGCAATAAATATTGAGTTTCTTTAATAAAATACTGAAGCCAGTTTATTTTTACATTGCATATGAATCTATTCATATGCCCAAAGCACCAATAAAAAGCCTCGAATTGAAGATCATCTGGTGCTTTTTGCTGAGAGGAAAAGTCATAAACATGCATCATAAAACAGGTTATTCAATAAAGTTGTAATATTTGGTTTATTAATCAAAATCAATGTTTTAAAAGCCACAATAGGCCCTGGCTGGTGTTTCTCTGTGGTTAGTGTTGGCCTGCAGACTGAAGGGTCTCAGGTTCAATTTGCAGTCAAGGGCACTTACCTGGGTTCCAGGTTCCATCCTGAGACCCAATGGCAGGAGGCAACTGATGTCTCTCTCTCTCTCTCTCTCTCTCTCTTTCTCTCTCTCCCCCCACCCTCTAAAAATCAATGGAAAAAAATACTCAGGTGCTTAAAAAAAAAAAAAAATCCATGTTTCAAAAACCATTCTAGGCCCTGGCTGGTGTGGATAAGTGGTTAGAACATCATCCCATGCATTGAAGGGTCTCAGGTTTGTTTCCTGGTCAGGGCACATACTCAGGTTGTAGGTTCGATCGCCAGTTGGGGCACGGGTATGAGGCAACTGATCGACATTTCTCTCGCACATGGATGTTTCCCTGTCCCTCCTTCCCCTTTTTCCTCTCCTTTCCTCTCTCTCTACTATCAATGAAAAACATATCCTCAGGTGAGGATTAAAATCAATCAATAAATAAAAATTTAAAAAATGAAAACCACTCTACAGTGTTTATCTGGTAGGATCTCTCCTATAGCAAACTTGAGAAGCTCTGCACTCACCTCCAAATTTTCACCATCTGAACCTTCTTTCGTTTTAGATGCAGGGGGAGGGGAAGACACTGGAGGAACAGGACTGGTTATAATTTGGGAGCTGAAAAAATAATAGGAGATATCACTGATATGTAACATATTCTGTTTGGAACAGCAGATACATTTTGTTTTGTTTCTTTAGCATATTCATCTCGATTGTGTCCGGATAATGTGTCGCTTCCTAAGGTGTGTTCTGTGCAACACCAGAGTCACAGTATGCTTTGGGAAAGAGGCCTTGTGGTCAATGAATATAGATAGTAGCTGCTTGGAGATGTGCAAGTCTGCATATTGCTAAATACTATTGTTAAAAAAAAAAGCCCATTTTACTTTAAACAAGCATTCCAACATTTCTCAAACATATTTGGTCACAAAACCACCCCTAACAACTTAATATCTTTTTAAAAATACACAAATTAGTGACCAGCAGACCATGATTTGGGAAATACTGGGTTACAGTGTATATCCTGCCATAAAATCTTAAGCAGACCCTAAGAAAACATTTTAGGTGGCATAAGTAAGGAGGAAGGTAGCATGACTAGAGATAGAAGGCTTCCAATGTATACTGGGATAAAATGTAAGGGGTATCTTCTCTTACAAACAAAAACAAAAATTATCTCTGTTTTTCAGTTCTTCTCCAAATGAAACACAGAAGATAAAAACAGAAGATAAAAACAGTATTAACATAATCATAAAAAATTTCAGAAATATAATCTTGAGCCCATGTGACAATTGAAATATCTGGACTGATTCAGGTAATCTGATTTCCAGAACTCATTCTCAAGACTTTACAAAATAGCTTATTATCACTGGGCCTCAAAGTTCTTGCCCAAAGGTTCCTATTTATTGCAAATTTTAAGATTTGATGAAAAACATAATGGCAAAGTAAAAAGAACATGGACTCTGGAGTCAACACTACCATTTGCAAGTTATGAGCTTTGGGCAATTTACTTAACTTCTAGTAAGTCACTGATATCTAAATTCTGGATATGAGCATCTGCCTCAGTAGATTACTGTAAAAAAGCAATGTATATAGACTACCTCACAGTGTCTGCTACAGAGGTGAGAGTTCTTAATTGTTATTATTGTTACTAGCTGATTTTAATTAAAGTAACATGCTCTTTATTTAGTATAACTAGTAAAATATACAATTTTACAATAAAATATTTGAATTCACTAACATGCCGTCCTTCATTTACTTTAACAGTAAATAGTATCTAACACTTACTGAACATTATGTGTCAGACACTTTTCTAAATGCTTTATGTGTATTAACTCATCCAATGTTTCAACAACCCTTAAAGATCAGTTACTATTGCTATCCTCCCTGCTTTTAAGATGAGAAACGGGGGCCACAGAGAATATGCAACTTACACAATGTACACAGCTAGTAAGTGACAGAGTCAAGATTTTAACTTAGGTAGTTTGACTCCATAGCCTGCAAAAACTGTGAGTGCACATGCCATATTCATTGCTAAAACTTCAAACTTAGTACCAACTAGGATTTTGTACATGTAGGGAAAATGGAAAGAAGACAGTTAGAAAGGAGGGAAACTCTCCGATGTGAAAACCAGTCCTCCCTGGATATCCATACCTATCTATTTCTGCAGAATTTATTCCAGAACTTGATGTACTCTCTGACACTGAACCCTGACCATCCTTCTTGGTAGGTTCTAATCCATTCTTTATATCGTCAAAATTTTCATATTTGAGAGCTTGGACCAGTTGTAATAGGTACATCAATAAATCCTGGAAAATAAAGAAATGAGATAATATTAAAAAAACAAATGCAATATGGTTATAGACATAACTTATTCCTAAATATTATGCTAACAATTCACTTTCTCTACCACTTATCAGCTGTGTTTCCTTTGTCAGATCACTAGGATACCTAATCTTGTGGTGTTTCACTGGGTCTTCATCTATAGATGGACAGATCATACAAGCCTTAGGAATGAGGTATGAGGATTAAATCAATTAATAGAAGAAAGTCACAGACTAGTGCCTGGCACAGAGTAAGTGGCCAGTAAATTCCTTGTTTAAAGTAGTATCCAAAAAGCAAAGCAAACACCAAAAACAAACAAACTTTGCCTCACATAATTTTTTCTCATAACTATCAAGTGACATAAGCAACTATTATCACTTGATAGAAAGGAAAATGAGGTGAGAATAATACAGTATGTAGTGTTTCCAAAGACACACACACATATATATATATAGGCCTATAGAGTCAGAGAAAAGACAAAATTCAGATCTTAATATACATCTAATGAATCAATAGTTTTTTTAGCTGAGTATACATAATTCAGTACTGAAGTAAGGGTCAGAGAAAGGGAAATCATGAGCTAACTTAACCACTATAGTATTTATGCTATATTTTTGAAATTTCAAAAAAAACAAAACAAAAAAACCCTAAAAATTAATCGTTGAACCACACTTAGTAGTTTAGAATGCATGTAATGTTTCTATTATTCTCTACACCTCATAACAAAAATTATAAATGGTCTAGAAAGAGTTCAGTATCTACATGAACACTGATAACTCTAGACACAAACACTTAGCCTCTAAGTTTGAGAAAACAAAAGCCAGACAATCAGAAATAATTATTTACAACTTTTTTATTTAGATATGAACTCACACTGAGGGATTGTGTTGACTATACCATAGAGGCCTTTATCTAAACTTTATGACTCATGTCAAATATAAAGAATTAATGACTTGAGTGAAGTTTCTAATGAATTTAAAAATAAGTATTTTGATATTTCAAATAAATATGTAATAATTTTTTTACTTGCAATACAGTAAAGACAATTAGGAAGGAGAAGATAATATGCCAAATCACAATGCTAAGAACTGCTCTTTAATAGGAGAGTGAATAACATCCTGTCCTGATAAAATTATACAATATCTGAGATTTTCCTCAGGGAAGCCAATGAATGGGAGGGAACAGGGAGGAGAGAGTAAGAGGTGTTATAGATGAAATAAGATTGGCTATGAGTTGGTAATTGTTAAAGATGTGTACTTTAAATGCAAGCACTTACAATACTATTTACTTTAGTGTTTAAACTTTACAATAATTAAATACACACATACAAATATCAACCTTAATAAAGGCTGAGCTTTGCTTCTTGAAATTCATATACCACTATAAATTCAAAATGATTTAATTGTGTTTAATAAAGATCTTTGATAAAGTTCTATGGGATCAGCATTCCTAGATACATACTGAGGTTTGAGCATAAGTACTGCAGGCTGGCATAGACTATTAGGTTATATTTGAGAGCACATTCACCCTATAAAAATTCATAAGTAAAAAATATTGCTGGATTAGTCTACCTTATTAGGAATTATTAAAATTCAAGATGCAGCAACTCTTTGTGTCAACACAGACTGTTCCTCCTTCCCTCGGGGCCTGAGATATAAAAACAGCCAGCATCAAGTTTGCAGGCTTTGCTTTCCAGAGGATTCAAAACCACCTTCAGAAAGTCTACACATACACACAACTGTCAGCAGTGGAAAGTTTAAAGGAGTTTGAAGGAGAATAAGATGACCATGCACCTCTGTTTTAGAGGCCCCAAGGGCTTTGCAAGGCTACAATTAAATGGGGCTTGTTGTATACTGACTAATAGAGGGGATCTGAATTATTCCCTAGCTGGTGCTGCATTAAACCATTTTTCATTAGAATTCCTCTTTCCAGACAGAGCAAAGCAAGCTCTGCTGCCAGGTGAGTGTCCTGGGAGAGATTGTCCTATCATGAAACAGATCAGGAAGTAAATTTTCATTTCACAGAGGAGTCCCTGGAGGAATATTTTAATTTTACTTCTGAAAACATACCCAGTATATCCTCTTCTCCCCTGAAAAAATCTCCTTACCCCTCCTCTCTCTAACACACACACACACACACACACACACACACTCAGCCTATGATCAGGCTCTAGTTTAACATGTACCCAAAGAGGAATAATGAATACTGATGTACCTCATCATCTGCCTGGCGCAGCCGGGCCACAGCATAGCGCCTCACTGTGGGGTTGGTGTAATGGGAGGACAGTAGCTCCAGGGAATCCTCCACGTCCATGGGCTTCCATTTCCCCAGCAGTTCCAGTGCCTGTTTGGCCTCCTGAGGTAGATCCCAATTAACACATTTCAAGAATTTTGTCAAAGCCTAAAATCAGAAAAGATGTTTAAATTAGAAACAACAGCCTATGACCTGGGGCAGGGAAGGTCAAGGGTTATGAAGCAGGTTCCCCTTGGTCCTGATGAAAGAGTGGCAGAGTCAGTGATAGACTCCTTCTGTGAACACTATAGTCATAGATTCAACCCTAGAAACAATGCAGGGCAGGAAAATACAAAAGCATGTTCCCTGTAACTCCACAGATCAAACTACTTTCAGAGCACAATGAATTTTTTCAGTTTTCTTTGACTTTTCTTCACTATGTTATTTTATTTATTTTTAAACGTGTGTGTGTGTGTGTGTGTGTGTGTGTGTGTGTGTGTATATAGATATATATATATAATTGATTTTTAGAGAGAGAGGAAGGGAGAATGATAGAGAGGAAGTCATTCATTGGCTGCCTCCTGCACAGCCCCCGACTGGGGATTGAGCAAACAACCCAGGCATATGCCCTGACCGGGAATTGGACTGGAGACCTTTTTGTTCCTGGGTCAATGCTCAAGCACGGAGCCACACCAGCCGGGCATGCTTTGGTATTTTAAAACACTACAGGCCTCAAGACAAAGTTGAGGCACATCTCATGAACTCTCAAATGCTTCTGAGACGAGCTGACCATTTTACAACATTTACATGTGACATAAAACAGATAATGAATGAGAAATTCTGAAAGCAAAGCAGGGTAGACTCCTCACCACTAACTCACCTTGAACATTTCTCTAGAATCATTGAGTTTCTTAGATACTCACATACATAAGGACTCAAATAAATGATTGTTATGTCTCTCTTCATAGAAACAGACAAATAAAAACTCCACAGAAACAAGTATAAAAATAGATAAACACAGAAGCAGTAGCAAATATTCTATGATTCAGCTAACTGTTTTAGTAGCTTTCTGAAACCTCACTACTTTAGATTGGTAGCATACTGAAGTTTTCACCAGACTGTCAGGTAAGTAAATTACCTTGGAGCATGTCACTCATGGTTGCATACATAATAGATGCTCTTTAAAAAAAGGTGCTTACCTGTCAAAAATTCAACTTTTCCAGGAAGTTTTTGGCAACTTTCAGCTCTTCCTTCAGTAGCTGCCTTAATCCTAGTACTTTCATTTAAATGATGCTCTTCTAACTGCCAAATACTTTTGAGGGCTTTCTTAATTCTACAACTGGAGTCTGCATTCCCCAAGGATAGCTATCTATTTCTCCTGCACCTCCTGCACACCGTTTAGTACAATGTTTCCCCTTCCAATAAGAACACGGACTGCCCTAGGAATCACCCATGCAATTACTTTTCATTTCTAAAATATATTTCTAGGTTGAATGTGGAAACAATGCAATGCTTCTTAAATAACTACAGCAAAAGGCTTTCCATTTCATCGTACATCAGCAATCTTAATAGAAACATGTGGCTATGTGCTTATTATAAGCAAATCTTGCAGCATGCCTATATTCAATTCAATAACTGAAACAATCTAACTCGCACATTCTCAGATTTGTAGACTTATTAGTAAGATTTATAGCGTACACTACTGCCAAGATACATAAGGCACTGTACAAAGATGTCCACAACTTTATAGGGTTAAATATTACAAATATAAACAAGGAGGTAGTAGAATGAAGGAAACAAGAAGAGAAATGATAAAGACAGAAAGCATAAGACTCTGAAGACAGCAATAATAATGATGATACTCCATCTTAAATTCTTAAAGATGCTTTATTGATCTCTGTAAAAGTACAGGATTCAAACGTAATGTGATCCCTAGAGTGCACACACAAGCTTGAGAGCCAGTGTGTTTGGGGTCAAATCCCAACTCTTGGCTCCATCAATTATTAACGGAGTCATTTGGAGCACATTATTTAACTTTTAAGTGACCTTTTTCATTATTAGGTTGTAGTTAAAATTAAGTTATTGAATACAAATGTTTAGGACAATAGCTAATACATAATAAATACTTGATAAATGTTAATATTTTATTATCCAATATTTTAACCCATTTCTGATGTTGAGTCAAACATCAAATGTTAACATTATCACACTTATTACCATGTTTTATATTAATAGCAATAAATATTTTTTTGTGTGAAAAGATGCAATAAATATTTTTGTTAAACTCCCTTTGATCTTAGAATCACCTCACTGGTACCGCCTAGTCTTACAATCATAAGCACAATCACTTTATAGCTGTAAGATACAATACTTATCATACATATTTCTAATTTTAACTCCTACCAACTCAGTTATTAGAAATTTCTACTTGGTTGCTAAAGGAAAACCTATTCCTCTACTCAAGACACTCCTGATACCAAGCATGTGAGTTTTCTATACCATTCAACTCCCTAATTTTCAGAGGAAACCAACTAGGCATTCTACAATTTAATTCAATTTTGACATTAACACCTGGGGCCAGTCTCACATGATTAATTCCCATTTCAGATGCCAAACTTTGGATCCCCAGGTTGCCCAGATTTCTGAATACATTCCTCCAGTTTGATAATTTGCTACACTGGCTCACAGAATTCAGAGAAATACTTGACTTACTACTGTTGGTATATTATAAAGGATACAAATGAATAACCAGATGAAGAGGTACATTGGGCAAGGTCCAGAGGGGTCCCAAGCACAAGAGCTTCTGTCCCCATATAGTCTGAGGTGCCACTCTCCTGTTCATCAACCCAGAAGCTCTATGAATCCCATCACTATAGGTGCTTATGAAGGTTCCATTACATAGGGATGATTTATTAAATCACTGTCCCCTCTCAATCCCCAGGCCCTCTCCCAGAGATCAGGGGACGGAGTTGAAAGTTCCAACCCTCTAATCACAAGGTTGGTTCCTCTGGCAACCAGCCCCAGCTTCCAGGAGCCACCTCATTAGCATAAACGAGTGGTTCTCAACCTTCCTAATGCCACGACCCTTTAATACAGTTCCTCATGTTGTGGTGACCCCCAATTTCACTGTTACAAATTGAACATAATTAAAGCATAGTGATTAATCACAAAAACAATATGTAATTATATGTGTTTTCCGATGGCCTTAGGCGACCTTTGTGAAAGGGTCGTTCGACCCCCAAAGGGGTTGCGACCCACAGGTTGAGAACCGCTGGTATAAACTCAGGTGTGGTTGAAGAGAACTCATTATAAACATGTTTCCTCTCATCACTACCACTATGGAATTCCTGGGTTTTAGAAACTATGCCAGGAACCAAAGACCAAATATATATTCCTTGTTATATTGTAATATCACAGTTGTTTTTCTAATAAATTCAATTAAGAATCACTTCTTAAATGCTATGGACCACAGATTTTAAAATATTTCATAAATTTAACTGGTTTTGTTGGACAAGCTGTTATAAACTTTCTAAGTGCAACATCAAGTCTAGGCTAGACGGCTTTCATTGGCAGTAATGAAGACTGCGTGCCAGCAAGCCCTGACGGTCACATAGACAAAAATAGGTGGAAAGACCAAATTTAACAACAACAAAAATAAGTATAACTTTGTAAGAACAAATTTCCACCAATTTGTTTTCTGGGCACTGAAATCTCCTCCAGAAAATCTTTTTAGCCTCAGGAACCAAATGCCAAATAATCTAACGCACTCTTCCTGGGAAATTGACCTTCTTTTTGTAGATAAATTAAGGGACAAGGGTACAGGAGTATCTGTTTCCTACAAAACCCATTTTAAATGATTACAAAGATACAAATGTGTCTGTGTGAATATGTTCTCTGGTCACTTCAAGGCCAATATATTGAAAAGTGCTTCCCAAACATTGGAAAATATCATCCACTCGGCCTAGTGATCATAAGAATCCTATAATACGTCCTGAGAATTGAAGTTTCATCACCCACACTTCGAAAACTTAAAATCAACTGGTTAAATGAAACTTGTCATACACTTTATATCACTTGAGCATTTTATTTCCTTTGCACCTATCTAGAAGTAATTGAATTTCAGTGGGAAGTGACTACTTTTTAAACAAACAATTTTTCTTGCAAGCCTTTCTATCTGAAGCAGTTTTGCTCTGTAAATCTATTCTATGCTTCTTGAGCCTATACATTCTAACAGTTTAATTCAATATCTTGCTGTGTATTTTACACAACACTGTGCTGCATTCAAAATACAATTTCTGTGACCAACATTATTCTTCATTTAACAGAGTATCATATCCTAACTCAATTTTTTTTTTAAACACAAAATAAGAAATCTGTGATTCTATTGAGGAATATTTCCTTTCTTGTGGTGATGAAGAGAATAACACTCAAAGCTAGAGTAAATTTTAAAATTCTTCTCTCATTCTTGTTATGGATATAAGGAGAATGAAGATGCTCAACTACAAAGAATTTCCAAAGGCCTCAATAAAAGATAAAGATTCAAAGCTGAAGAGTTAAGATGAGTTGCAGCTGGATTTTTATCTTTATTTTGAAATCAAGAAAATACAATTGCTTCAGAAAAACAAGTTAAAGCAGGTAAGGACCATCTCATGAGATTATAAAATATACTAGAGACCTGGTGCATGAAACTCGTGCACAAGTAGGTCCTTAGGCCTGGCTGGCGATCAGGGCTGATCAGGTTCCCTGCCTCCCGGCCTCCCCCTTCCCTTGCTCCCTCAGCGCCCTGCCACTGTAGCTGGTCGCCCGCCATGTTCCATGCCGCCCCCTGGTGGTCAGCATACGTCATAGCGAGCAATCGAATTCCCGGTCGAACTCCCAAGGGGACAATTTGCATATTAGCCTTTTATTATATAGGAGGATTTATTCATTCTCACAGAACTTTAGAACAGTTTTCTGACCAATATTACTTTTCCTTTTGTTTCTCTATTCTGCCCCCAATGCATTTCATAATTTCTGCTGAGGCATGTGCATGATGCTGGAACTAGAGAGGATCTCTATAACCCTCTATTTTGTCTTCACTGATGACTTTCTATTCTAACTCATAAATGTGAGCACATCAAGGAGCGGCATTGAAAATCTTTGTGTTGCACAGGTTCCTTAATCTAAGACTCAAGTTTCCTCACCTGTAGAATAGTGACAATAATACCTAAATTGGCCCAGCTGGTGAGGCTCAGTGTTTGAGCATTGAAACCTGAACCAAGAGGTCACAGTTTGATTCCTGGTCAGGGCACATGCCCAGGTTGCAGACTTGATCCCCCAGTAGGGGGCATGCAGGAGGCAGCTGATAGATGATTCTCTCTCATCACTGACGTTTCTATCCCTCTCTTTCTCTCTCCCTGCCTCTCTGAAATCAATAAAAACATATTATCATTAACACTAATACCTAAATTGTGGGGTTTTTATGGGGCATAAAAGATCTTTGGCATAAAAGGCTGTTTAATAGATACTGGCTACTATTATCATATTTTAAGAGTTATTGAATCAATGTTCTAAGAATTTGCAGACTATTTTAAGAACTGGAAGAGACTTAAAGTTCACTGTCATTTAATCAATCATATTATATCTGAGGAAATTAATGTTTAGGTAGGTAAAATAATCTGCCTGCAGTAAAAAGCTTATTAGTGGCAACACTGAGAGTCAAAACCAAGTCTGCAGATGCAGGTCTAGTGCTGACTTCATCATAATTTCCTCTCCCCAGAGACTTTATCTGGTCTATGGCTTCATTATGAAAAGCAAATGTCTAGTTCTGACCGAGCCTCTATCCTGCACTCCAAGCTGGTTGTCACTCTACCAACTCAATTTACACATTTCAAATTACATTTCTCATACTCTCTCTAGCCATATGTCCTCCAGAATTCTACAGTTCCTTTAGTGATGTAAATATTTTGCTAGCCAACCCAGGCTCAAAGAAGTGAGAAGAAAAGAGGCAAATCAACATGTACTCTGCACCTACTATTCACCAGGTACTTGGACAGGTTATTCACCTGCAATATTTGACCTGCTAAGGAACATTTCATCATTGAAAAATGAGGAAACCAAGCTTCCAAAGCAATTTGCCTCATCTTACCTACTAATAATAAGTTGCAGCACCAGAAACAAAACTCATGCCTCTGACCCAACCCATTCAGTCGCTATCAATGCATCAACAAATGGGTACATGTGTCTTTGTGTGTCTACCTCTACATTTTTTTAAAAATGGATTATCACATACTAGTATATTGTTCTGCAACTTTTTAATAAATTTGACAAGAACTCTTTATTTCTATGGCAGTTATGCCTCACCTCATTCATAAGCAACAAACATTGTAGATACATTTGATATATGAAAACATTCAAGAAACTTACTTTTTCTTGGTTAGTAAGATAACATCTAAATTTCCAAACAAGATCTTGTTCTTCATATGTGAGTTGCTTGGTTGGTGGATAACTCACAATAATCTACAACAAAGAAAAAAAGAACTACTTTTATCAAATATATTCTTCCTCTATATATTCCCATTTAAAAATTTTCATTTACTTAAAATATTTCTATTATAGAACTACTGTGGAAGCATAGAGAATGTGCATGCAGCCAAGTAAGACTTAAATTTACTGTCCTTATCAGTCCAAAAAGGATATTACTAAAGGGGAGAAAAAGATAAGATGAAAAAGTCATACTTCATATAAAGTATATAACGACAGACCTAATTTAATTAAACCAAACCAAACCAAACAAAATAACTAAAGACTCCCCCTTAAATGGGAAAAATCCAAACAAATCTTTCTCTTATCCAGTCACCATGCACTACCATGCATGTGTGCACACCAAGGCCTCTCTTGGGCAATGCAGCTTAGGGCCATAGCGCCAGCTGTAAGAGTGCTATTGTGTGAAAGTATATGCTATTTGTAGCTCTATCTCCAGGACGGATATATTTACTGAAAGCCCCCAAATAATAATAAAACTACCAAAATTTGAAATAACTTTGGGTTCATTAACCTTCATAAGTGAAGTGGTATCACATCAATTATAACCAACATACCCATGTAATTATTTTTATTTTAATATTTTATAAATTCTTACATTTAGTTGGTCTCTTGTGGTAGCATTAGGCTTGAGATCATGGTCAGAAGGTCCGCTTCTTAAACTCCGGGCAAGCTTGTGGTGTTTGCTCTCAACCAAGTTCTCCTATTAATTATTTAAAATATTTATCAATGATGTAAACTTCACCAAAAGGGAGTTTCAATACCAGTTAGAAATAGAAAAGTTAATAGTTACTTAAGACCATTTTATAATACTATTTTATTTTGGTTACAACTTGAGTCTCCTATGTGTTTAAAAATATATCACCATTTTGAGATAATAAAACTAAGCATGCCTTATGCTTCACTAGTGCCCTAACAGGCATGCACATGGCGTTCCAGCTTCTTAAAACATCTATCCCCATTCTCCAGGTATTCAAGGTTTTTATGTTCTCTCGTCATTCAATACCACCTCTCTCTAAGATCTTCCCTGACAACCCAGACTAAAGCTTCCCCTCTTCCTATGAGCTACTAATACCTTGTGATACCCTGTAGTACTATCACCTTAGCAGTTTTAATTCCAATAGTAGCTTGAGGGCAGAGACAGTGACCATAATAATTAATTGTACATATTTGGTGTTAACTATTTTACTTATGGTCAAAATCATGTTTTATTTTATTTTTAAAAGTTTTTGGTTAATCCTAACCTTGAGGATATTTTTTTCCATTGATTTTTAGAGAGAGTGGAAGGGAAGGAGGAAAAGGAAGACAGAGAGAAAGAAACATCAATGTGAGAAGAGACACATTGATTGGTTGTCCCGCACACATGCCCGGGCCCCAACTGGGGTCAGGAACGAACCTGCAATCCAGGTATATGCCTTTGACCAGGAATTGAACCCAAGACCCTTCGGTGTGCGGGCCAACACTCTAACCACTAAACTACACCCGCCAGGGCCAAAATCATGTTTTAAAACACTGTCTTGGCTAAAGAGACTTTTTATTGCATTTATTTTGGCACGTGTAAATTGTCTATTCACGTCCTTTTCCTAATTTTCAATGGGCTTTTGGTCCTTTGTTCTCCAGTATTTAAGACTTCTTTATGTATTAGATATCTGCCCCTTTGTCTGAGATGTATGTCACAGTTTCTTCTAATTTATCAATTGTCTTTGTTTTGGTGTTTTTGCCATGCAGTCAATTTTTTAATATAGTCAAATTTATCAATCATTTCTTTTCCTGCCTCTGGGTTTTGAGTCATCATTACAAAGTTTTTCCCTACACTGAGAGTAAAGTACCAGTAAAGTTTCATTTTTTAACATTTAAATCCCTGATTCATTTGGAGTTTTTCCTTATGATCTGTGGGAGGAATGGGTTTAATTTAATATTTTCAAAATGGCTAATCAGTTCCCCAGCACTATGCTTCAGTGATGACATGCCACTTTTATCATGTACTAATTTCCATATTTTCTTGAATCTATTTGTGTATTCAGTTCCACCAGTCTATCTGTGCATATATATATGTGATAGTATCCCACTTGTAATTGTAGTTTTATAGTCTGTTTTATTGTCTGATACCTGGTATGCCAGCTAAGTGGCACTCAAAGTTACTTTATTAAAATATATTTCTCTAGTAAGCAATGCTGAACTGAGTTTTTGAGCACAGTGGGTGAGAAGAGTAGCTTGCTTTTTTAACTTTTCTTTTGTGTTTGCTTCATTTAAAAGTAACATTTTTTAACAGGGGCCCTAGTTCCTTTTTTAAAAAAATACATCATCCATAATATTAAAGCTATAACTGCTGATGAGCATTTTCTTTAGAAAAGAACGCTCTAAATATACAGACATCTCATTGACCTGACATTTTGGTAGGAGTTACACGAAAGTAATACCTATGATCCCAATATGACAAAACTTGTTTACTCTTGGCCATTTTGAAGGTACCCACAGAGTACATTTATTTGTGTGCTTCAAATATTCAGAATGTGAAATATAATTTGATTTTATAATGAAAACTCAGGGTCAAATGTAGATATATTGACTCAATTTTATTATGCTATGCATAGGCTCTGTGAAGGTATTTAGGGTGTTTGTTTCTAAAAGATTCCCAAGTGACCTTTCTTTTCTAATCTTTTATATTCTTTTTACCCTATCTCTTCCTCTGATGCTAGGTCATCAGCTACTACTTCCTGATTCAATGACCTATATTTACTTCATGTTTTCATTTTCCAATGTGCTACCTTTAATCTGCTTTAGTCTGATTAGGAAGGTAACTAATCTAATTAGAAACTCATAAAATAAGAATAAAATGGTTCAAAGTGAAGTAGATGCATTTTAAGTATGACTATCATGATATCTATTATGCTGTTAAAAGGATTTTTTTGGCTGGAACTTTCTAAATATAAGGTCTTCTAATTAAAGTTCTGCTGCAAAAGAGGAATTTACTCTTTGTATTCATGAAAGAGAGATTTCAAAAATGCAGTAAGGAGGTGTCTCAAAATCATCCAAGACATCATGATTCAAATTGAATAGTTCTAATAACTACAATGATCCTCCATATTTTGCAACCAACCCCGTCTCCCTAAAAATTTCCATCATTGATGCTTTTACATCCTGGTATAAACCAATTCCCCTTCTAGATGACGGGGAATTGTTTCAAATACAGGCATGCCTTGTTCTATTACGCTTCGCTTTATTGAACTTCACAGATATTGCAGCATTGTTGTTGTTTTTTTTTTGTGTGTGTGTGTGTGTTGTTTGTTTCTTTACAAATTGAAGGTTTGTAGCAACCCTGAATCAAACTAGTCCATAAGCACCATTTTCCAATGGCTTTTGCCCACTTTGTATCTCTGTGTTATATTTGGTAATTCTTGCAATATTTCACATTTTCTCATTTTTATTATATTTGTGATCAGTGATTTCTGATGCTACTATTAAAATTGTTTTGGGATGCTAAAAACTCACCATATAAGACAGCAAACTTAATTGATAAATGTTGTATGTGTTCTGACTGCTCCACGGACCAGCTGTTCCCTATCTCTCTCTCTTTCCTCAGGTCTCCCTATTCCGACACAAAATATTGAAATCAGGTCAATTAGTAACCCTACAATGGCTTCTCTCACTTTAAATCAAAAGCTAGAAATGCTTACGCTTAGTGAGGAAGGCATGCCGAAAGCTAAAATGGACCAAAAGCTAAGCATCTTGCACCAATTAGCTAAGTTGTGAATTCAAATAAAAAGTTCTTAAAAAATATTAAAAGGGTCAACAGTGAACACACAAATGGCAAGAAAGTGAAAACAGCTTTATTGCTGATATGAAGAGTTTTAGTGGTCTGGACAGATCAAACCAGCCACAACATTCCCTTAAACCAAAGTCTAATCCAGAGCAAGACCCCACTAACTCTCTTCAATTCTATGAAGGCTGGAAGAAGTGAGAAAGCTGCAGAAGAAATGTTTAAAGCTAGCAGAGATCGGGGAACCAAAAAACTCCTGTGACTTACTTTATTGGGATATCCACTTAACCAGTTAACTGCCACGATATTTTGAATTTAATTAAAAAAGGTCCACCTCGTCCTAGACAGTTTGGTTAGGACAGGTGAATAGAGCGTCGACCTGCGGACTGAAGGTCCCCAGTGGGAGGCGTGCAGGAGGCAGCCAATCAATGATTCTCTATCTCTCCCTCTTCCTTCCTCTCTGAGATCAATAAAAATATATTTAAAAATGAATAAATAAATAAAAAAGGTCCATCGCTTGTGTCTATAGACACTTATGGCATACAAATGGTTAACTGTGGTAACCTGGACCCAACCGTGCAGTACCTTCAAGGTGTGCCTGTACCTGTTCCCCTAAGTCCTCACTGCATGACTACATGCCTGGCTCTTCATAATCTAAATAACATGGCTCCCCAACACTACACTATCCTGACCTTATTTTTATGTGTTAAAGTTTCTGATAAAAATCCCATCTGAACTTGATTCCACATAGCTGAAGTGGATTTATAAATCACTTTTAGGTAACTGAGGTACTTATATACTTTTTAAAAAGAAGTGTATGATGTCGATCTAAGTCACAATCACTCTGGATTGGAGCATTTTCATAAGAAATTGGATAATAACTCACCATAGACATCTGAGGGTCAGGAACTTTCACTATCTCAAAGCTTGTTAAAATTGGAGATGACTCATCACCATCCTGGATTACAATGTAATAAATTTCCAAAATAAGAAGGTAAATAAAATGTAACCAAATGGTAAAAAACAATACATGTTAATGTACACTCCAATGTACTTTAATTCTATTTAATGAACATCCTTCCTTCCTTTCAAAAATTAATCTTCTTTCAACTACATTTTATTTTTTTTTCAACTACATTTTAAAATATATTTTTACCTTTTGTTGCTGATAAAATATTTCAAGAAAAATAAAATATAACAATACAAATTTGTAATATAGTTTTTTTTAGAGATATGAAGTCTGGAAATCAGCAGATGGTTTTTGTCTTTTTTTCTAAAACTGTTTACAATGACAGGAGGTGAAAAATAATATGTTCAAATTGTCAAACTTAGAATAAGAAATCACAGAGCTAACTAAAATACAATACAATGGATAAGTTTCATCACTTGCAAAAACTACTAACTAGATGTTGGCAACTTCAAATAACCACAATTGAGTTTCACTCAGAAGTAGAATTATAAGCGTGGGGTTAATGTTACTCAGATTTATACACAGCTAGAGACTCAGCAGCATGGCTTCTCAGAGGGATAGCTACTCAACACAATGCAAACCTGAATAATGAGAATCAGTCCATCAGTTCTTAAGAAATAAAGCTGTCTTATTTTGTTGGTATTATCATTTTTTGAAAAATTTTGATCCAATTCGGGCAAGAAAGGTAATTTAGGATAATAAAATGTCACTGCATAAGAACTGGAAAAGACTAAACTAATTAAAGTCAAAATTCATTTTCTGACAATTGTATACCCAACATCAAATTTTCCTGTCAATTTCCAAATGCTCCTATAATTTCAATTTTAGATATGTGCAACCAAATCAGGAGACTGAAGGAGGGGAAGTACTGTGACTTTACTTTAGTTCAGTAATTGAGTCTTAGAAAACCACGAATTCCCACAGCCATTGTTTAACAGGCTGATTCTTAGTCACAATACCAGCAAACACATTTATCAGCCCAACTGTGACAAGTAATCTTCACTAAGGCTATGTGTCACAAAAGACAGGTGACAAGAAAGTCTATTTCCATTAGATTCAATACACTGGCCCAGCAATCTTTACACTAAGTGGAAATATGACAGGATGGGTACACAGGCATTAATTTATGGACAATTTTTCAAGAAGCAGTAGAAAGGGGTCAAGAACCTTTTCAAAAATACTTGAAATTCTTCTAATTTCTGTTCTGTTATTATTTCATCTATTATCAAAACAGTCTTTCAAAAGATCCTTCACATCTCCAATGTTTTAAATTACCACCTCCATCAGTATGCTTTTGCAATATAAGCTCGAATAATACTTTTAATGAAATTACATATGGCATAAAGTATAAAATGTAATTTTATTAAAATGTATTGGTGACAAAATTTCATTCACCTACATTTCCCTTTCTTTTTATAAGGTAATTTTTCTAATAAGTTAATAAACAATGTTAGTCTATCTTTCTATCTCCTTTCCCCTCCCAAGAAATATCATTTATAAAATAAAAAGCTGAAACAAGTTAATGTTTCCTAATCTTTTACTAGAAGGAAAGGATATAAGCTCAAGGGGAAAAATATAAATATTAACTTGAAAAATACCAGAAAAGTGATTATAAATTAACTATACAAACCCTATACCTCCATTATAAATACATGCTTCAAATAATAAATTATAGTTGTAAATACATATTTTTTAAATCACTTGTGACAGCTTGAACACACTAAAGTTAAAATGTGATTTAAAAGTGCTGCTTCTAATAAACATATATACTGCATACTAGAGGGCCGGTGCACAAATTCTTGCACCAGTAGGGTCCCTCGGCCTGGCCTGCGGGATCAGGCTGAAACCGGCTCTCCGACATCCCCCAAGTGGTCCCGGATTGCGAGAGGGCACAGGCCAAGCCGAGGGACTTCACTGGTGCACGATCAGGGCAAGGGAGGGACTGTAGGAGGGCTCCAGGGCATGTCTGGCCCATCAGTCCCAATCGGCCAGACCCCAGCAGCAAGCTAACCTACCAGTCAGAGTGTCTGACCCCTGGTGGTCAGTGCACATCACTGCAAGTGGTTGAGTGGCCTTAGCATATCATTAGCATATTACGCTTTGATTGGTTGAACGGAAGACTGGACAACTGGGCACTTAGCATATTAGGCTTTCATTATATGGGATAAGCTTAGCTATATACTAGAGAAAATATTTTTCTATTATGTCATGTATTAAAAGACTCCTCATTCGTACTGATGTAAGCACTTGCCTTACTATTTCTACAACGATTGCAGATATCTGGTTTATATTTTTTGAACTAAGTACAGTTATTTTTGTGGTACTTGAATAAAGACCCTTCAATAAGCATTTAAGACACAGGTATTTTCTGGAGGCTACATGTCAAACCACACACCACTTTCTTTCATGTAATGAGCAGAGCAGAGGAAATCCAGAATTGCATGTTATCACTCAGCCTACTGATAACATTATTTTCTTAATTCTGCATATATTTTACATATAAATAAATGTAGATTTGTGAAGTCTTTCATAAGCATACTTATGTTTGGATCACATATAAAATTCCATTACATTATATATAAATACTCAAGTAACAAGCAATCCTTAATGTTCAATAGCATACTACTTAAAAAAAAAAGCATGATCCCCCTTTTTACTTTTCAAATGAATTTTAATTGTTAATAAAGCTATTGCTTTAATATCTTACTTGCCACTTTTCAGAATAATTAATCAAAAAGTTTTTGATCTCTTGCATATTTATTGAATTCTGTAACCCAGAACTGCATTCTATGAATGATCGGCTTTTGTAATCTTGGAGCTACAGGATGATTTGTGCATACATAAACAGCTGCACCTGACAGCTGTCTTCTGCTATCCTGCAACCAAATAATTCATCTCAGCAGGAACAACAGTAATTTTTTTTAATGTTTCCCCTCCCCTCTACTTTAGAGACCATAACAGTTCCAAGGCAAATACCTTTTCATAATAAACAATGCCATATTCTTTATCGTCGCACTTGACACATCGAAACTCAACCATCAAATACATGAAATTAGAACTTCGTTTTTCACTCTAAAAAAAAAAAAGATTTTTATTAATTCTGCATATATAATGTTGAAAAATAACCATTTTCAACATTCTCCTAAAGAATCAGTATGTATCGTTATTCCCAATTCAGTAATACATGGATCTATCAGGTACAACTTAGAATGTGACAAATTTTCATTTCGTTATTATAAATGCACTGTTTCATGCAGCACTTCTATCTTATACACAGCACCACTCTTTTACCCAGTACCATCTACTAGTCACTTACAACTCTCTCCTAAACTTAATGACATCATTGGTTTATTCAGTAGTTTGGATTTTATTAAAATCTTGATGATATTATGTATACACTGCATTAGAACTCTTTACTTTCAACAATAAGGATGTTTTGTACTTCTAACAATTGTAAGCAAAGAACAATTCATCCTTAAACCATATGACAAATCTAACTATATCAATTAATACAATTATGACAAAAATCAAAAGTTAAAGTGTGAAAACAAAGGACTGAGGTCATTTGACCTAACAAATATAAACTTTATAAGTTTTTCAAAATTTATAAGTGATCTTGAGAGGACGTGCAGGCATTTGTAAATTTTTATCAAATTTTTTAAAGTATACTGGAAAAGAGTTACTTCCACCTTAACATAAGAAATGTTGATTCTGTGTATAAACTTGTCCCCTTAAAAAAGCAAATACTATGTTGTTAAAGAAGTGAAAATCAAATGAAGTCTAAAAGGTGGTTAGTCTTGACCCAAAAAAGTTTTTTAAATGGTTTTAAATCTACATGTATAAAATCATATAAAAGTCTAAGGAGGTCACTTAAATTTTCAGCTTTATAAAGCATATTATACTCTATTAGGGTAACTAATGGTCTCTTATCTTTTATGGGGGGGGGGAGGGGGGATGGGAAATGCTGGGCAAAGTAAGCCCTAACATTACATTTTCTACCCTAGGGGAACCTAAGTTGAAGGATAAAAAAATAATAGCGAAGTATTTTGATTAAACTATTTTTGGAATGCGACCATTATAAAAATTCACAAAAATTAACTTCTATTACAGTTTGAATATGAGAATGTAGTATGAATAAATTTGGGAATGACGCCCATATTCATACTGCATATAAATGGTTAAACACCACTGATTTTTTTAAAAGGTAATGTCGGGATATAACTTTTACAAGTCTTCATTATAAAAATGAAAAATTTTTCTCTCTCTCCACCTCCTGAACACTTTTCAAAGAACAGTGATCTGTAGATGTCTCTATAAGCTAGGCATATCACAAAATTGATACTCCTCTTCCCTAATGTAATTAATATAACTGTTTTTTTCTGCTATCTTGATACTGAATGTTAGACCAGACATCTATTTCAGTGTAAATACACAAAAAAGAAAAATATGTGTTCTCACTTTCAGGAAGTTTCATTGATGTCATCTTTTAAATAAACATATTCTATACCAATATATAAAATCAAGAAATAAATCAACTACTTGAACCACACAACTTCATTAAGGGTGCAGAGTCCTATATGCAGTATGTAAAACAAGAAGTATCTAACTGGGGAGAGAACTTGCTAACAATGATTTAAGGTAACTGAAATGAAGAGGTACCACTGTTGATAAATGTATCTAATATTGACTTGAACTTGAACATAATGAGCTGCCAAATGGAGATAGAACACACAAATGAAGCATCAAACTCACAAAGGCTTCACTTATATAATATTTAAGACACTTGCTATATCCACTACCTATTTATAACATTGAGATATAAGAAAGGCATATATCACACATTTTCACTTACTAGCATAGAACTCCCTAAACTACACTTATTCAATAGCCCCAATAGATACCTGGCAATAAATCTTGTCAAAAAAATTCTTGATTTAGATAGCTGAGAGAAAATATTTTGAAATAAAAAAGGGATACAACCCACCTCATTTATCATTTCAATTTCTCTAAATGTCAATCTGTCCAGCCAATCTACTTTCACCATGTGTCCTTGTCGATGGGCTTTGGTGAGCTGCAGAACAAATATAATGAAGAAAATTTTAACCCAGACCTCACAGAAAGGAAGGTGGAAAGGGGACAACGATGTCCATCACACCCTTTCAGAATCATACTGGAAATACTAGCTAATGTAATAAGAGAGATTGAGAAGAAAAGAAAATTGTCTAAGTTCACAGATGACATGACCATCTATGTAGAAAATATGAAAGAATTTACAAAAACAAAACAAAACACCCCTATAACTAATAGCAATTACAGCTAGGTTGCAGAACATAAGGTTAATATACAAAACTCAATTACTTTCTTATGTACCAGCAATAAACACATTAAATCTATATATATAAAAGCCTAAGCGACCCTTACGACCCAACGACCAGAATGACCGGAGGATCGGCTGGTAGCTATGATGCGCACTGACCCAGACTTTGCTGCTGGGGCCCCAACAGCCCCGAATCTGGTTCACCTGCACCCCGGACACAGACAGGGGGAGGAGGAAGCCCAATTCCTCACAGATTGGCCGTTGGTTAGCTTGCTGCTGGGGCCAACCTCCCACGGTACCTCCCCCCAGCCGGCCGGCCCCTGCATCAGCCCCAATTGCCGGCCAGACCAAGGGACCCCACCTGTGCACGAATTCGTGAACTGGGCCTCCAGTTGAAAATAAAAACAGAGGTATGTAAATGATATCTCAATAAAGCTGTTATTTTTTTTAAGCATCATTTATATTAACACCCAGAAAAATGAAATTGGTAAAAATCTAACAAAATATGTAAAAGATCTATATGAGGAAAACCACAAAACTCTGATAAATGAAATTAAAAAAAAAACAACAACACTAAACAAATGGAAAGATATTCCTGTTCATTGACAGGAAGACTCAAAATTATGTAAAGATTTCCAGTTTGATTAAACTTGATCTATAAATTTAATGTAATCCCAGTGAAAATCCCAGCAACTTATTTGCAGATAACAAAAGGACGGTAAAATTTATGTGGAGAGGAAATGATCCAGAACAGTCAACATAATATTGAAGGAAAATAACAAAATTTGAGGGCTGACACTACCCAACATCAAGAATTATTATAAAGCTACAATAATCAAGAGAGTCTGGCATTGGCAAAAGAACAGACAAATATACTAATGGAATAAAAACTCTGGAAATATATCCACATAACTATAGTTAAATGATCTTTGGCAAAGGAGCAGAAGCCATTCTATGCAACAAAGATACTCTTTTCAACAAAAGAACTAGCTAGACAGCTACATACAAAAAATGAATCTAGAAACAGGAGTTACACCCTTCAAAAGAAAAAAATGTAGTACAAGCCTCACTTTTCATTTTCAAGCCAATAGAAAACTTTAATTGGATATCAGCTTTACAGAAGCACAGAATCACAAACATTTTGAATATGCAACCACAGAAGATTGCTGAAATAAATTATAGCATATCTATACTATGCAAAAACTTGAAGTCTTTACAAACATGTTGTACTAGTACAGTAAATCCTTACTTAAAGTTATTGATAGGTTCTATGACTTCAAACAAAATGACCTGTAACAAAACAAATTTTACCAAAGGCGAATTGATATAACCAAGAGTTCTGTTCCTACAGCATCTAATCAACATTATAAGGAAATGACATCATTTGAGGATCTGCTGTATCTTAAATGACCTGAAACAATTTTGAGACACCATTAAGTGTTAGAGCAATATTCAATTAAACACACACACACACACACACACACACACAATATGATGACAGTTTAAAAACATCTTCTATATACATAAAAGGCTAAGTGACCGACCATCCATCCTTCTGTCCCTCCGACACATATGACGCACACTGGCAATTTAAAAATAAATGTTGACTCACACATGCATGATACATGTGAAGCTCTCGCTGGTGCCAATCGCACACGTGTTTTAATTTTATAAAACTATATTATATATAGTATATTGACTATTTTGACATGTAATTTTTTGCAGTAACATAATTACTGCACGAATCTTTCTTCTAATTAATTTCCTTTCAATGTGCACGAATCCGTGCACTGGGCCACTAGTCTATAAATAAATTCATACATAACACATATTAATTTATTGAAAGCATATATCAAGCAACATATTAATGACGGTTATTTTTGGGCAGAGGGTCAGAGGTAATTTTTATTGTGTCTGTGCTTTAACCATCTTCTACCATGGTAGAAAATGTGTATTATCTTTGTAATAAGAAAAAATAATGTTATTTAAAAACTAAAGCTATTTAAAAAAACAATTCATTGTGCAAAGACTGCTGTTGAGAAAACCACCAAAAATTAGCACTTATTAAGATATGCCAAATAAAGTTATTTTACCTCATATTTTAAAACCCAAAGAATAAAAACCCGTTTAATTAACATTACTTCACCATCTGAAATGAAAGCCAGGTACTAACATAATTGTTCTCTCAAATTATTTCTTACAAGGGCCTTTCATCTAGATCAGTGGTTCTCAACCTTCCTAATGCCTCGACCCTTTAATACAGTTCCTCATGTTGTGGTGACCCCCAACCATAAAATTATTTTCGTTGCTACTTCATAACTGTAATTTTGCTACTGTTATGAATCGTAATGTAAATATCTGATATGCAGGATGTATTTTCATTGTTACAAATTGAACATAATTAAAGCATAGTGATTAATCACAAAAACAATATGTAATTATATATATGTTTTCCGATGGTCTTAGGCTACCCCTGTGAAAGGGTCGTTCGACCCCCAAAGGGGTCATGACCCACAGGTTGAGAACCGTTGATCTAGATCCAACTGAAGAACCATATAAATTAAGCAATGCTACCGTTTTTCAACATGTGGTTAATAAAAACTGTTATAATATAGAAATTTATAGGCTTTAGGCATCAAGCTTGCTCTTATCAAGAAACTTTAACAGGAAAGTTACACAGTAAACGGATTTCTCCTCAAAAAGTAGCTATACAGTAGGGGATATTGGTGCAGATACACATAGGCTTTCTTAGGGAACCTAAGGGGGAAAATAATGACAAAGCTATATATTTTTTACTTGTTTTTTTCTGTGCCACTTAAAAAACAACAACATACAAATAAGCAGAAAAAAATCCATTCGGCTCTGTCACCAGACAGAAAACTTTTAGATTCACAGAGCCTATGCAAATGTTCAAAATTCTCTCTTGAAGCATTTATAGGAATATTGCCCAATAAAAATGCCTGATACTGCCATTAGGTAAGACTATCTCCCCCTAACCCCCTCACATAATCATACAGGATAGTGTTTCTTGAACTACCTCCTATCTTGTTCTTCTAAATTCCTTTCAGTTAAAGGCCATAATATTACTCTTTTAACTTTAACATTTCCTTGATCCTAGACTACAACTGAGCTAAATTAATAAACAGTCATTGAACAGAACAGCATTATCCCTCAGCTAGTCCATTTGCATAATGCAATATGGTTCACTCATAAATTTCTATTATTAAAAAGTATAATTCTCTTCAATAAATATTAAGACACTGAGTTTTATCTGTATCAAATAAAATGCAAGCAATGCAGTAATTTATAATTCAAGACAAAATGCAGCTGTATATAAGAATTCACTTGAACAACTACTGAAAGTAAAAAAGGAGTTGTACGCGTCTCCTAAAGAATTTGCACACATGCCTGTGTATTTAATTCTTAGGTAGCACAAAAGTGCTTTCAGCTTCCTGATTAATAAAGTCTTTGCCACAAATCTTCAATTTTACTTTGAAACTTTACATAGAAATCTTATTCAGGAAGAGTAGTCTTTGCCTCATAAAAGTTGCATTCAGCTAAACTTCTCAGAGATTAATCTAGTCTTAAAACCACGTTACCTCCTATTTTTTTCTGGCAGGAATTATAGCTGTAAAGACAGACATAAATCAATATTATTTCAGGGTTCAATCTTTCCCTCTCAAACTAATTGTCTACTTGCTACCATTAATTTCAAGAAAAATCGAGAAGTTTAGACAGTCTCAGACAACAGTAAGCAAACCAAAATGACTGATAGAAAAGATTCTACTATGTATCATCAGGAATACATTTCTAAGAGATTCCCAAATCCTTCTTTTATGACAGAAAAAAATGGCAACATAGAACCAAATAAGCTATGCTTATAAAAGTTACACATATTATTTAGTAAAAAAACCTGTAGCTAAGAGGTAATTTCGATGTCAATGTTGCCACTAAGCAAGTTTTCATAGTTTGAATAATTTCAGCATCGGTCATCATAATCTGTTATTATTTTCATTTACAAACATTGAGAAAGAAAATAAAACAAAATGAGACTTTTCTATCCAATTTAGTCCAATACTGCATTACATATACTGTTTATACCATAACTAATATCAGTTCATAAGTGAACTGGTAGGAAGTTAGAAAAATAAAGATTATCAAGTTAAATCATTATCACTATGGAAAAACTGACACTTAGGTGAGGAGACCTAATCAAGTACAGATATTACAAAGAATAATAACTTCCCTAGAAAAGCCCTAACATAAACTCAAAACTATCTCTAGGGACTCAGTATTATATTCTGAAAATAGTAAACTATGTCATTAAAAGGAGGGAAAAGATTTTTAATAGGTCTTACTAAATAATGTGTTCTATTAAACTGCTTTTACATGAATGTTTTCTCACATAGCTGCTTCAAAGTAGAAATGTATTTAGAACCCAAGAAGAGTACACTTAACATGCTATACTATGAACAAACTGCTCTGAGGTTGTTTCTTTTTCAGAATAGCTAAAAAATGTTAATAATGGTATAATTATGATTCTTATAAATAGGGAAAAGAGAGCCCAACTACCCAAACTTCTTCAATGAAAAATATTCACAAGTACAGAAGTAACTGGTTATTCAATGAGCCAGTGTCAGAGCTATAAATCAGGTCTTTTGACTCCCAATCTTTCTACCCAGTTATAATGTAACTTATTACTATTTAAATCTTCCACCAGTTTTGATAGTTCTATTAATTTTAAAAGCATAAAAAGAAAGGTAATGCCTCTATTTTTCAAAACATCTCCTTGAATAATCCCATGTTCCCCATTTCTCTAAAATCTAACTATAGAATACATACAGAATTTAAAATCCACATAAGCGGGGGGGGGGGGGGGGGGGAGTAAGAGATCATGCAAGGGACTTGTATGCATGCATATAAGCATAACCAATGGACATAAGACACTGGAGGGTAGGGAAGGCTGGGGGATTGTCAAGGGTGGGGGGGAAAAAAAAAGGAGACATATGTAATACTCTTTGTAATACTTTAAGCAATAAAAAATAAATAAATAAAAAATTCACATAAATCATCAATTTGAATCTATTCGAGTATTTGTAACAAAAAATGATGTCCAGCTTATAACAAAACTCATTTCTTAAATCATATTTCTTAAATCCAAAACATTTGCCAACCTTATTTTCTAATTAATCTTTTCCCTTTTCTAGATTCATCTAAATGAACTGAATAAAAGAGACTTCTTTACCAATACTAACTTTCTAGCTGTTCACACAAAGAAACTAGCAACTGCTTTCTCTGTGTGGCTCCTAAAATGTTTCTATAAGTGTATCAGCATCTGTTCTTCTAAGTTAAAAAAAAATGATTTGAGAAAGAAGGGAGAGAGGGAGAAAGAGAGGGAGGGAGGGGGAGAGGGAGAAGGAGAGGGAGAGGGAAAGGAAGAGAGAGAGAGCTTTGTTGTTGCACTTACTTATGCATTTATTGGTTGGTTCTTATAGTGCCCTGACCGGAGATCGAACCCACAACCTTGGCATATGGGGACAATACTCTCTAACCAACTGCTAGGACAGCATCTGTTCTACTTGACTTTTATCCTTAGTAAAGGGTTTTCACATGTCTGTACCCTGAAGTTCCTACCATATTGTGCAGACAGCAGGTTCAAGTAATCCTGCAACTAGAAAGATAATGTCAAGAGAGAAAGCCCTTTTAACACTTCCTTCAAAATGAGAGAAATATCTCACACAACTTTCTGGTTCCTTCAGGGTAGCTCATGCTTGATGGTTCACTAAGAATCAGCAATCTCCTGAAGACTAACTTAATTTCCAAGGTATTGAAAAATGGTGTCCTGTGTAGTAGACACAAATAACCTGATTACCAGGAAGACAATAATATGGTTACTCATCCATTACAAATTAGTACAATGGCACTCTAGGCCAGTGCTATCCAATCGCACTTTCGGCAATAATGAAAAGATTCCATTTCTTCATTGTCCAATGGGTAGCTGCTAGCCACATGTGGCTAGAGAGCACTTAAAGTGTGATTATGACAATGTAACTATGGTACCAATGCACACTTACACACTGTTCAACATTCCCCCACCTATCTGTATCACTCAGACCACAAAACATTTTTCATCTAGTTGTTACTTTCTCTTTGCGGCCTCTTAATCAAATTGACAGAAACTAAAGCACATTCCAAAGGCATCAAGCAGAGATGCTAAAATGAAAAGAAGACAGTAGAGAAGCATGCTTTTGCACTAACCTTTCATGTCTAAAGACATGGATTCAAGTATAGTCTAAAACATCACATCTTACACTACGTCACTGTACCAATGCTCACTTACACACTGTTCAACATTCCCCCACCTATCTGTATCACTCAGACCACAAAACATTTTTCATCTAGTTGTTACTTTCTCTTTGCGGCCTCTTAATCAAATTGACAGAAACTAAAGCACATTCCAAAGGCATCAAGCAGAGATGCTAAAATGAAAAGGAGACAGTAGAGAAGCATGCTTTTGCACTAACCTTTCATGTCTAAAGACATGGATTCAAGTATAAATCAAACACTAAAGCTTGGTAGTCACATCCAAAACCCCAGGTGGATATGCATCCTAGTCATAAAACTCTTAAAATATGACAAGCTGAAAAACAGAGCAGATGGGAACAATGGGCAGATTTGCTCAAGGCCACAATCATTAAAAGGCTGGGTCATGGACAATGAAAGTGTAATGAATGTTCCAGAAATCTGGCCTTTATTTTCACAAATCAATTAAAACAGAAATACTTATTTATTTTTCCCCCCACCCCCCAAAAAAACCCCAGAAATATTTATATTAATAAAAATTATTAGGGCAGCCAGAACCGGTTTGGCTCAGTGGATAGAGCGTCAGCCTGCGGACTGAAAGGTCCCAGGTTCGATTCTGGTCAAGGGCATGTACCTTGGTTGCCGGCACATCCCCAGTGGGGGGCGTGCAGGAGGCGGCTGATCGATGTTTCTCTCTCATCAATGTTTCTAACCCTCTATCCCTCTCCCTTCCTCTTTGTAGAAAATCAATAAAACATATTTTTAAAAAAAATTATTAGGGCAATTTAGAGATGGGAAAGAGAAAATAATGAGGGAAATGTGGGGGCAGGGGGGAGGCGATTGTACTATGTTAATTTCTTCCTGTTCCCAGTAAGTCTAAGAAATCCAGTTATATAAACTTAACTAAACCAGGGGTCCTCAAACTACGGCCCGCAGGCCACATGCAAATACAAATATTGTATTTGTTCCCGTTTTGTTTTTTTACTTCAAATAAGATATGTGCAGTGTGCATAGGAATTTGTTCATAGTTTTTTTTTAAACTATAGTCCAGCCCTCCAACGGTCTGAGGGACAGTGAACTGACCCCCTGTTTAAAAAGTTTGAGGACCCCTGAACTAAACCAAAGATTATTCAGTTTTGTCTCCTTTTCTCACACTCATTTTTCCTCAAAGGAAAACTACACATGTTCACAAAATGATGTACAATCATTAGAGAGGTTAATTCCATTAAAATTCTTCTGAAAGGATTTGATTTTTAAATTGTTAAACCTAGAAGTAAGGCTTTTAAACTTCAGTTATTCATATTGTGGTTATAATTCTATTTGCATAGCTGAGCAATAAATCAGAATAAGAATATTTAATCCAGCTTGGGTTTGAGGTTCTTTGTTTAATAATCATCTAACACCATCTTTTCACAGGCCATTTAAATAGTTCATCTTCATTTCACAGTCCTCTTGTGCCATTATCCCCAGGCAGTCAAGACTTAGGCAGTACTATAACTGAATAAACTTTCTTACATTACAGTTTGAAAACTGTCACTATGCTATTTATTTTGGCTCGTGGGTACAATGTACGATAACTATGCTGTCGTATTATTAAGATTTATGTACACCTTGTTACTCTTATACCAAATGCCTTCTCGACAATTAGAAACAGGCATAGTAAATTCACTGGCTGGAAAATCAAAAGTGCAACAGGAAACAAACCATTCCATTCTATCCCCGTAAACCTCATCTATTTGTATACTCATTTCTTGTCTTAAAGTGAGAGTGTGTAAAATATAAAGTATTACATCTACAATTTCTGTTCCTTTTGTATAAAAATAGAATCATAAGCATATATTTGCTTTCCCAGTTTTTAAAAGTGTATTGTACCAAAAAGGATCTTCAAATAGTATTTAGCATAGTGCTTTGGGAACAGATATTGACAAAAGTTATTTTGTTCTGACTTAAGCTCAGATTTGAGCTTAGCTTTTGTATTTCTAAATAAAAACACTTCAGTAAAACAATTTTGAAAGATAAAGTCTTCTTACAAAACTCAGTCTTCTTACAAAAACAGGAGTGGGAGTGGAGAGAGGACAATTTAGACTAAGTAATCTTCAATTCCAAACAACGTAAGGTTCTCTAGCATGTAACACGTGGCATCTTTAAGACTATGTCACCAAAAAAAAAGTTCATCTTGAAAATATCACCAAAAACTCCCCATTCTCTAATCTGATGGGATTACAGACACAAAAGGCCACACAATGTATGATTCCATTTGTATGAAATGTCCAGAATAGGAAAATTCACAAAGACAGAAAGACTAGAAGTTCCAGGGGCAGGAGGGAGGAGGGAATGGGGAATGACTGCTATTGGGTACATGGTTACATTTTTGATGAAAATGTTCTGATATTAAATAGTGGTGATGATTGCACACCTCAGAATTTACTAAAACTTAAGTTACTGTATACTTTTCAAGAGTGAGTTTTATGATATATGGATTATATTTCAATAAAGCTACTATTAAAAAATTAAATCTAAATTAAAAAAAAATAATCTGACAGAATTGAAAAGGTTAACTTATACTACATTAGACATCATTCAGAGCTTCCCACCAGTTGGAAAAGCTTATATTTTTACCTTGGCAAGGCGGCTCATCTGATCTTCTGAGAGTGTACTGCTTGTTCTGCCAGGAGTTTTTGTGGGTTCTGACCCATCTGCTTCTACATTAGGCCAGACTTTCAAGTCATGCATCCCTTGACGAAACATGCTAGGCAAAAAGAGAATGTTCAGGGTAGAAGTAAATTAATGCAGTTCATTACAGGAAATTTTTAATCCCTAAACAGAGAGAATTCCACTCTAGGAAATGCATGTCTCTCTTGCCAACCTTTAAGCCTCCAGTGAGTTGCAATGCAATTAACTAAGCAGCTAAAACCCATGTCACACTGCTTTTCACATGCCATTCTTTTCTCCTCCAAGCACTCAGACTTTTACAGAGTCCTAAAGGTAGACTGGACAAACAGAAGGATCCTCATGGGCCATACACCCTTCGTAACTTCAGTGGAGATCTTAAAATAATGGAAACCAAATTGCGACCCAATGAAGGAATGTCACATTTACAATGATTGAAACAAAATTTAAATAATTACTTAACTGTCTACTTTACATGACAAGTCAGCATAGTAGACTGCACAGTCAAACTGCTGGGGTTTGAATCCCACTTGTGGCATCTATTACCTAAGTGACCTTGGGTACATTGCTTAACTTCTCTGTGCCTCAGTTTCCTAATCTATAAAGTGGGATTATAAAGAGTACCTGTGTCTCACAGGGCTATTAGAAAAATTAAACACATCAGCACAAGTAAAAAGTACTTCAATAGTACCTGCCACATAATAAGTATTCAATAATGTTAACTAATGTTATCTTTTTCACTAGGTACAGGTTGATCCTCCTGTCTTCTTTTCTGTAAGAGCAATGCCTAATGGGAAATACAATAGTGGATTTATACAAGAAAAAGTTCCCATGTCTACAAAATATATAATCAGAACTTCAATCTAAGCTTGATCATCTGCTTTAAATTGAAACACTTTATAACCTTTGATTGTCCTGTTTCCTTCAAAAAACTACTAAGATGTAGAATACAGGTTGAACAAACCCATAAAGCAGCGGTTCTCAACCTGTGGGTTGCGACCCCTTTGGGGGTCGAACGACCCTTTCACAGGGGTTGCCTAAGACCATCAGAAAACACATATATAATTACATATTGTTTTTGTGATTAATCACTATGCTTTAATTACGTTCAATTTGTAACAATGAAATTGGGGGTCACCACACATGAGGAATTGTATTAAAGGGTCGCGGCATTAGGAAGGTTGAGAACCACTGCATAAAGGAAGTTTGGAAAACTGTGTTTTTATAGATATGCTACTGTCGTTTCTGAGTGGTTTTATTTTATTTTTTTTTATAGGGGTGGGAGGTAAAAATAAAGAAAGTCTTCTGTTAATGTGTTCTTTCTTTTTTAGGTGTATGGTGTGTTTTTTTGTGTTTGTTTTTTTAACAAAACTGTTCAGACAATATATCTCCTAAAATAGCATCGCCCCAAAGCTGAAAGAGCAAGCTGCCAATTGCGGTGGAAAGAATAAGACTGTAAGTGTGTGCAGGTGAATAGGCAAGCCCAAAGCATTTTGTTCTCACATTAAGTATTTTTTAAAGTAAGGTACACGTTGCACATATATTGATGTATTTTCTTGATCTTTAAAAACATTACACTTTAAAAGTTTTACATACATTTTAAAAACTATTATTATCACGCTTTGACTAATGGAAACTTTCTTCACAGATTTTCCTGAAGTAATAAAGAGGATTTTCACTGAACATTATGCAAAGTAATGATGCCATAAACATTTAGACTGGGAACTATAAAGGATAGCTGCAAGCTCATGAGCACAGTAAGATTAAAGACCGTATCTGTTGCAAGGTTTAGCTCTAAGGTTGGCAGTAAACAGGTAATATCCAGCAACTATATCTGGGAAAGTTTACCTTATAGGCCCAAAACAAATGCACTGACTTGTAGTAAAGAACCAAAAATCTTAATATTTAACATGTTAGAGCTTTCAAAAAAATTTACATTACAAAAAACACACATATACAAGCCTTTCATAAAGTTCATTTTCATTCCCTTTCAACTGAGTATTAGATTCAACATCAAGCAGACCTGCTTAGACTCTAAGAAACTAGGTACAGTGAGGCAGCAACATCACTTTAAATGATTACCCTTAAATGTACCTTCAGAAACAAAGGATGGTCTCCCTCCTTTTTCTCCACCTCCCTATACCCCAGTGAATACTTTGACTGACTGAACTTAAATAAAAAATAACTACGTTTGGCAGGAAGTCAGTTTACTAAATGATTTAGGTGCCTTGGGATGGATCCGGAGAGAAGATTTAAGGACAGGGGACATGGAGGGCAGGGGTGGTAGCAAGTGACTCAAATGATCAAGTGAACGTATTACTTTCTTTTGACACTAATGGAAACTTTGTAGAGAGTTACACAGCCTCCAGGTGGCAAGCCAGAAGATGCTCAGAGCATCCTGTCCACTTGGGAAATTAAGCCAAGCAGGCAAGACAAAAGGAACAGCACAGCAGGATCCCCTTCAGATGCCTGCAGAGGCCCCAGCAACAGCTGCTGCTGCTGCTCCAGCTCCCATGCCAAGCCACTGCAGCAGCAACTGCCCAGACCTCCGAGTTCACATTTGGAAAAAACATCTGCAAGAGAAATCTGCAGCTTGCCTGTAGTTCTTTGCCAATTCAATCTAACGATCAATCCATTCCTCACCTCCTTAGAAATCTCACAAGCTAGACATTCAGAATGAGGACAATTTATTCTAACCATATTCTAACAGATTAGTCTTTCAATTATTATTACACTATTCTCCAAGAAGTACTGCTTCACACTGACTCAAGTATACAAAACAGATACTGACAGTCACAAGACTCCGAATACTATAATGCAACTATTAGGCATTTTGAGGAACCCTTTTAAAAGCTACGAAGGCCACACCAGGACTACTTAGGGAACAAGGTGGGGAGCATGTGGTGTTATTTCATTGTTTAAGAAACATTTGAGGAAACTACCACTTGCCTAAGTCATGAGAATGGGGAGGCACGTGGCATGACTTTTAATGGCAGGTGGAAGAAAGTTGCACAGGCTTCTTGCCAAGGCCACCCAGAAGCCTCATGCTGCGTTCTCTCCCTGGATGTCAGCAGCACCACACACAGCTGTGCAGCAGTACAGTCCATGTTTGCACTCCGCTGTAGCCCCTGAACATCCTGAATGTCACATTCCTCCACAATCCAAAGCTGCACAGGAAGGGCAAGGCCATGCCAGGGACTCCCTGGGCTTGTCTCCCATGAAACCAAGTTCACCCCCAAGGAAAGGCCCAGGACACAGAGAGAAAAAGGAGGTATTTTAGTTGCATAATAGGCTTTCTTCGAATTCCTTTTTCTGAGATGAAGGTCAGTAGAAGCATCAGCCTAGAGCAGTGATTCCCAAAGTGGGCGCTACCGCCCCCTGGTGGGCGCTGCAGCGATCCAGGGGGGCAGTGATGGCCACAGGTGCATTTGTTTTAACTTTTTTTGTATTACCTTTCTATTTTGAGTTCAATAAATAGTTTCATAATTTCAAACTTCAATGTTTCTAATTTACACCTTTCTTTACTATATTTTACGAAAAAGGTAGAAACATTAATACATATATCTTTCTGTTTAATTGCTATTAAAATTTTTTAAAAAAATTAATTTCCAGGGGGCGCTGAGTAATATTTTTTCTGGAAAGGGGGCGGTAGGCCAAATAAGTTTGGGAACCACTGGCCTAGAGGGAATAGGACAGGTTTTTCACATTTCTTCCCCACTGCTCAGAGTGTCCATAGAGCTCTATTACTACCTAATGCTATTGTTTGAATAAATGCCCTACTACCATATAGGTGTAAAATGAAATGTTGATGTAAAACCTTATCTTTACCTTAAATAAAGTGACAGTGAGCTGAATATCCCCTTATATCTGACTAGACACAGAGCATCCTAATTAAAGGATTTTTTTGGTTAGGTATCATATACATATTTGCAAAGCAAACAGATTTACTATCATTTGTTTCTTAGGGTGTTTTTTTTTTTTTTTTCTTAAAGTTGTAATATTTAGTAACATAGTTATTTTCATTGTATTTATTTTTGTCATTACCCACCAAAGTTAAATAACACTTATTTTCCATGTATACCAAGATATTAAAATTTTGCTTTCAATTAAATGGAAGTAAAAAAAGTGAGCTGGTTTAAATAAAAATACCAAGTAAATAAGACTGAATGTATTTAATATAGATATATGCAGGAATTCTGAAAGTGGTAAGTCAATGACTCATTTTTGAGAAACCCTGCTCTAAGGGAGGAAATTTCTCAGAATCGGAGCTGCTCGCTAACATGTTTCATTTGTATCTAACATCAGATGTGTTCAGAGAAACCAAGTTTGGGGCAGAAAATTGCCCAAGGAGCCTGGAATAGCTTATCTGCCAAAAAGCACAGAAGCTACTTATGACTACAAAGGACATGGGTCAACTTGAAGGGGCTCCGATTGACCAAAAATGGGAGTTTCTGAACATTATAAAGCTTTAAGATAGCAATGGAAACATTTCAAAAATGTTTAAGACTACAAGTTCATGACAAAACTTAAAGACAAAAAACAAAAATCATCAATTACTTTTGCAGGTTACCAGGGTACCAACTCATTCTTAAACTTGATAAGAGATCAAGTTCTTCAAAGAAAAATTCCAATTAATATACTCAGAAAGAGTAACAGAATATCAACAAAAGGGATAGAAATATGGGTTGTGTTTTTTCACAATAAACTTCTATTATCTGTAAATCTTTAAAAACAGAATTAACAACTGTTCTATTATAGTCATTACCACTATTAGCAAATTAGTGCTTTTTAACCCTGCTCATTGTCCTTTTTATCACTATTATGACAAAGCAGAAAAACAAAGCTCTCACAGTATATGCCACATAGTCTTTTTTCCTAAAAGATTCTAATTTCCAATACTATTTTCTAATAGGAATCACATTACCAGTCACTAACAGTAGAGTAATATAAATTGTGTTTCTTAATTAATCTGTCTGTATATCCTATACGAAATTCAGTCTCAAGAATTATGGAATCATGTACCAAACATGTACACACAGAGAAGCAGACTGGCATGAACTTCCCAAAAAGAAAAAGGATGAGAAACTACAACATCCCTAAAGATTAGAAGAGAATGCTTACCCGTATTTTCCAAAGAGCGAAACCGTTGTCCCACCCACAGGCACTGCCTTTCCTGGCCCATACACATCCCATATAGTCAGGGCCACTTGGGCATTCCTGGGCAGGTCAGGGTACTTCACAGGCAGTTTTAGCCATTCATTCCAGCTATGGAAATAAAGTCAACATAAGCATATATTATATATTTAAAACTTTCTTTTAAATTAACAAACCATGCCAGAAGATTTGGCCAGAAAAAAATGCCTCAAAGATTAAGTTAGTACTACAAAAAATAATGCGAGTTACCTTAGTTTCGCTCTAGGCAACTTCAATTTTAAATATAGAATACATGAAAAAGTTTAAAAAAAACAAAACTCATAAAAAAACAACACCGGTAAATCCTTTAATAAAAAAACTCAGACAATATCACTAAGACACAAGAAATATGATAATAGCTAATAATAATCTGGGAAACCACTTAAACCTGGTTATAACCAAACTTGTTTTGAACCAAACTGTGATTTCGTATAAGCATTCCCCGGAACACAGGTTTTGTAGTATGAAAAGAAAAAAATCAAAATTACTGCCTTAACCGGTTTGGCTCAGTGGATAGAGCATCGGCCTGCAGACTGAAGGGTCCCAGGTTCAATTCTGGTCAAGGGCATGTACCTTGGTTGCGAGCACATCCCCAGTACGAGGTGTGCAGGAGGCTTCTGATCGATGTTTCTCTCTCATCGATGTTTCTAACTCTCTATCCCTCTCCCTTCCTCTCTGTAACAAATCAATAAAATATATTTTTTTTTAAAAGTTGGTTTCATACAATAAAAATGTGTTTTTGATTTGGGGGTCATTTTGTGAATCAGTCAAGTTCTCATAAAAATATGTCAATATACTGAATACAAACAAATTTACTTCCATCTTAACTATCTAGGTCAATCAATCCTTACAAGTATTAAATAATTTTTTAAATTCCTCTGTAATCACTACTAAATCATACTTAAAACATCTATAAAGACTTTGGAGAACAGTCTGGAACTCACCATATGCAAGAAAACAACTTACTTCCATCTTGTACTAAATGCCTTGTAGGATGTTCTCACTGGCAAGGCCAAAGGCTTCCCTTCTGCAAAAACTTGACAAGTAACATAAAGGTCAGAGCAGGTCTCCTGGTACAGTCCTGAAAACTTCAGCATTGGGTCTTCTAGAACAGCTTTATAACTCTTTTGTTCTCTCTTCCCTTCCAAACTCCCTCTGGAAGTATAAGAACAATAATGTTTAGACAAACATTTTTTAAGCATATAGGCAACAAATACCAAAGTTTATGATTGCATCACAGTGACCTTATGCTACCTAAATATTTTCCTGTATATGAAGTTAAAGTTACTTTTACATCTAGTAAAGGAATCTTAAAATCCTAACACACTTACAATCATTTCTATCTTCATCAATATATTTCGCTATCTTAAGCTTCTTAATTTCAAATCCTGTCATCAACGCTTGGTCTACCTTCCAGACATCACCAGCTTTCCAGGCCTTAGTTTCACTTTTATTAATTTCAAGTTGAACACTTATTTATCTATTCTTTCAAAACATTTACTGTACTAGGCATAGTGGCCCAGAAATGAAAGATAAAACAATACAGCACTACAAGAATATGTTAAGTCCTTGTTTCTGGGGTGAAAACTTACTTTTATTTGCATATTCTTTTTGTATTTTTCAATTTTTTTTATTTATTTACTATGTGGATGTACTCTCTGATCATTTCTTTAAATTAAAAGTGATAAAAGATAAGCACAGGAAACTATGAAAGAGGTAGAAACACCAATTGGAAATCAAAATTGTAACCATGTTCTCATTTTATAAATGAGGAAGCAGGGACTCAGAGATCAAGGATCACAAAGTAACAGAGCTGAGAATAAAAACCAGGGCAGACAAGGCCAAAGCCAATGTTCTTCCCACCACAGAAAGACACTGTACATCAAAAAGTCTGGGAACTTGGGGGCTCCAAGTCCCAGAAAGATAAACAAGAACAGCACAGACCAAAGCAAAGAGGAAGATGGTATGTTTGGAGAACTTGAAGTTGTTTGGTATAGCTAAAGCATAAAGCTCATGCAGGAAGAAGCTAGAGAAGGGAAAGTAGGGGGGCAATGAGGCTAAGCAGTCACCAAATTCAGTCCAATGCCTTATACAATGAACATTCAAAAATCTAACTGAATTATTTGATATGAGAGTACTACACTCAGATTGGTATTTATCACACCTTTGGCAGGAGTTTCAGAACCTAATGGAGAGGTATAACTGAAAGCAAGATCAGTTAGATTTTCATTAAAAATTATGAAGGAAAAAGACAGGCTAAGGTTAGAGCAGTGGTATAGAAAAGATATTTAGCAAGTAGATTCAAGACAACTTGTGAATGATTTAATAGAGAAGGTAAGAGACGATGTCGCATGACTCAAATTTTTGTGTCTTAAACTGGATGAATGTTACTAATAATCACCAAAACAGGGTGAGACAATATAGGAAGTTCAGAGTTAGAGGGGTAGGCTAATGATGTGCTCAATCTGGGACAAGTTACTTTTAAAGTGCTTGGGGACATCTAAAGTGACCGTGTCTTATAGGCCATTTGATATTCAATTACAGTGCTAAGAAAAGGGACATCAAAGAGCAAATTGTTATTAAAACCATAGAAATAGATTAAAAGGCGTGGGGAGAAAAAACAGAATTAAAGAATTTACTATTCTCTGATTTTATGATTCTAAATTGATACTTCCAGCCCCCCCCCCCCGAAAAAAAAAAGCACATGACAGTCTGAGAAGCTAAAAAATGGTTAGTACCAAATTTTACCAAACTTCTGATTAATGCTTTATCTTTGCCTTGAAATAGTCAATGTGTGTATCTGTTAATAATGGACCATTTTTTTGTTTTTCTTTCCTTTTAATGTTCAAAAGTTCCAGAAATTTATTAATATGTCCAAGAAATACTGAGAGGAATGAGACTGAAGTTTTGAAAAAGCCCTGTACCAGATGATGGCACACATACAGGACCTGTATAAGCACCTAGGAGAGTTTGATGCAGAAATTACCTTAAATGGGTGCATAAAGTATTATACAAATGGGCAGTGTAGTTTTTGACATATTGTTTTTACCATCAGCCAAAACAAATAGCAAAGTGTCAGAGTCTTATGTAACTTCTGCAAAGAAAAAGAAACAGTCACTCAAAGGTGCACCTGACAACTGAGAAGATGTATTCACTGCAGGCAGGCAGCCCTCTGCCTGAGGATCATTGGTTTACTGCTGACATATTACCAGTGATAACTGTGATGAATAATTTGTGGTAATTTTTGCGTATGAACACACTCCTCTAAGACTGCCTTAAAGTGGACAGAATTTCCGACTCGGTTCTACCTGCGCCCCATCTCCGTTCCATTGCTCTCATCTCCAGAGGTCATGCCCTGGGCCTTTCCTTCAACAGCGAGGCCCCAAGACTTCCCCGCAAGGCTCTTTTCTCCTATCTGCTGGTCCCTTTGCAACTGGCACCCTCATCTTAGACTCGCTCCCCGCGCCCCTAGCGAAACAATGCCAGACCGTCCAGAGAGTGACCCCAACCCTCTATCACTTCCCGTGCTTCTTGCTCCTACTGCACATCCATGTGCTCATCTCATCCTCAGCTACCACATCTGCCCGTGTCTACAGAACTCTGCAGTCTCTGCTCCACCTCCCAGCCCCGGGTTCAAGGGAAGACCTTCCAATTACCGCCGGCCGTTAAAAATTTAAAAGAGACTAGATTTCTGCATCTGCAAAATGGGACGAGTGACCCCTCAAAAGGTTGCTGTGCACAGCAACAGGCTTCGAAGAAAGTAAAACCGCCTTGGACTTCGGGGCTTATTCGCCGCTCTCCTCCTCCCGCAGCGCCCTCTCCACGCCGCGTCCCCCGTCTGCCCCGGCCACCGCTCTCCCCGCCGCCCCCGGCCGGCCTCCAGGCTAATAACCATCTTCTACCCTCAGCCCACAGGCCCCGCCTCCTCTCCTCAAACTCCAGCAATGCCCGCCCCGGCCCCCAGGCCCTCTTACATCTTGAGCCGCACGTTGATGTCCAGGTCACAGCTGTAGATGTAGTGGAACTTCTCCGCCTCCCCCATCGCGCCTCCGCCGGAGCAGCACCGACCGCAGGAAGCGAGGCGCTGGAAAGACGCTGGGTTTGAACCAGCAGAGTCCCACAACACGGGCGCTTCCGGTCCCGCCTCTCGGCCAGGGCGGAGCCAATCGCTGCCTGGAGCGCGACCCAACGCGCCGGAACTCCCCGCCCAAGCTTCCCTTCTGCGCATGTGCAAAGCAGTCTTCCGTCTGGCTTAGAGGTAAATAGAATTCCGGCAACACAGCCGATCTGGTGGCTTCCCAGACTTTCAGTATTCTTCCTGTTTGGACAGAACTTTTTTGTTGTTGTTTGTTTGTTTCTAAATAAAAAAATTTGTCATTTGAGCTTGAGCTGTTCCTAAAATCAATCCGAAAGAAAATGCGTTTCAAAAATAATTGTAGCAACTTTCACTGGCTACAGGCTAAACCAGGAACAGTCACAAGACTTAGAATTTTGCCATTTAAATTTCAGTGATCTTCCCAAAATTTGTAGATTTAATAAAAAATTTGCTTTCTCAAGTAACGATTTTCTCTTTCTGCTATAAAGAGTGAAGAAAGGACTAGACAAAGAGCAAAAAAACTTATTTCCACTTTTGGCATTTATGCTACTTTGGACAAAGCAGTTGGGTGCTTATTTGCACGGGGTATATTCAGACCCACTGTAGCTTTGAAGACTGAACTCTAGTTGAAATCCATAAACGTCCAGTAATGACTCCAGAACTCAGGTTACTAAACCCTCTGAACTACAATGCTTGTCTTTATAATATTTAATATTATCTAAAATTTTAATCTTCATTTCCAACTAAATTCAAACTCTTGGAAGGCAAGAATAGTGTGTCAATATACTTCTATACCTGCCCCCTTTAGTGCCTAACACATGAATGAGTTTAATAATTCCTTGTTATTATTATTGGTGATATGAATAAAAGTCTCAATTTTCTGTGTGTTTATTTGTAGTGCCTTTCAGAGCAAAAAAAAAAAAAGGCTAATGTACAATTTTTTGTCCAAAGTAAGTTCTCAAAAATATCTGTGGAAGCAAGATTAAGGAAAAACATAATAACTATTCTCCTATAACTAAAAGCTGCAACAGAAAGAGAGCAGACTTAATTTGTTCTTAAGTATAACTACCACCAATGGTTGGAACTTACAAAAAAATGTACTTGCAGCAATCGATAAAAATTGAACTTTTGAATCATCAGAGCTGTCCAACAGTAAAACAAATAGTTACAAGTGCCCTGTCTATGGATAATTCCAGCAGTGGGTGTGAGGTTTGATGTCAAGTTTCTCAAACGTGAATAAAACATTGACAATTTGTAAAGAACTCAATTCTCTGATCCCAATACTGACAAATTACTTTTATTATAGTGTTATTTAATGTCTAAACCTAAATGAAACTTCATAGACAAGCATACACATATATTTCTTATGAATTATTTTAAAACCAAATTTAAAAATTAAATATAAAAACTTGAAATTAACAACCTTAAAGTAACACTATTTTTTTGTTAAAACTACTGTGTACAACATGAATATGATATTGACTACTCTTACAATACCAGCTCTTTGAAATGCTGCAGGTCTATTCTACTACATACCACATGGCAGTTCAATTTTCTTGCCTCATTTTCTATTCAAATTACTATGAAATCTTCATGTGTAAGTACTATAATGGCATTTGGCCTTTACTTGGCCCCCAAAACATTTTTTGTCCTAAGTCTATCTCTGTCCTTTTTCGTTAGCTCATAACAGTTAAAGTAATAGTAATTGACACCAACAGTCATGTCTCAAACACAACACAGATAAAAGCATAAAAATGAAATGTCAGTACTTAGTTCTAAGATACTTATTCATAGAATCCAGCATAAACTTATATTAACTTTTAAAAGATAATTATGGAGAAAAACTAAAGTCACAGAAATCAAAACTGGCAGTGCATTTTCTGGACCAACCATGGGTCAGGAAAACGTTGGTTAGTAGATCTGAATATCAGAATACTCTTAGCAAGGCCATGCCCATAGGGGAAATGAAAGCTTTAGGCACTTTATTATGAAAGGAAAAGCATGATATTTCCTTTCCCAGGTGATCTTTCACAACTCATAAACATAGCATATACTTATACAACACAACACTTTTAGAATCCATAGCACAGACCACTGCCTGTCTTTAGAAAAAAACAAACAAAAAAAACAACCTTTTATACATGGATATTTCTTTTGTGTGGCAGGCTACTTCATTGACTATTTGGTTCCATATTTAATTCACCTTTGGAGTTGCCATTTTGATTTTGTTTTCTTATGCAATCTTGTTTCAATTTTATGTTTAATTATTCAACTAACAGATTTTAATAATGGTTAAGAATTTTTTTATAATGGTCCATTCCTTTAAGTGACCCAGGACTCATGAAGTGATAAACAGGTTTGTTTTTGTCAATTTCTGTCACCCAATTAATCCTCTTTAGCTGGTAATAAAAATTGCACTCTTAGCTTTAAAAAGCTGCCATCTATTATTGAGCTTTCATCAAGAAAAATAATAAATGTGATATTGTGAAATTGAAATGATCTCATAAAATTGTTGCTCCAATTTAAAAATTGCCTCTAGGAGTTTTCTAATAACTCCAGGTCATTTAGAATCTATTAACATGGTAGAACAGATAACAGTGAAGAAACTTGAAAAATCCTATCTCATAAGCCAAGACTCTTGGCCATTTGTCAAGTGACAATGTGGAAAACGATATACTTGAGAATGTCTACTAGTGATCCTGGAGCAGGAACTCACAGGGCCTGGGTGGTTCCATTAAAAAAATGCAACTTCAATCATCTACAAAAGGGAAAGGTCAAAAGCAAAAGGCTTTTCTGATACCTTAGAACACATCTTGCTAACGGATGCACAAAATAAATCAAGATAAAGTACAGATTCGTATAGACGCAGTTCAAAATGATGGTGGCTTGATGCTGAGATGCTGAGTATAGTTCCCAGGGAAGGGGGTAGGGAGGTGTGCGTTCTCCTTGTTCCAGGTGTGGCTGCCTCTATAATAGCTCTCTGCAAAACAAACAAGGAATGCTATGTTCTCTTTTTCCTTAAAAGCAAAATTCCTCTTTGGATTTCTTTTGGTTAGTGAATATGGGTACTAATGCAGGTCTTAAGTAAATGTGAATTGGTGCAACTTGAACTTTTGAAAAGTGGGGGATACTCATATTATGATAGAAACTCTTGAAAACACTGTGAAAGAAGAACAAAATGAGGGATAGATTTTTGAGTGAGTTGATTTAACTAGTGTTGGGGAGGAAGGTGAGGTGCGAGGAGACTTCTCTGAGAATGTGATGTTAGCCTTGCAATGCTGAGATGTCAAGGAAGTTTCTTTGCAGGGATGGGGGAGAAAGACTGGAACTCTCTCAGGGCCCAGTGCAGTTTTGTAATTCACAGAGTTCATGGGGCTAAGAGTTTTGTTTTTTTAAATTAAACATTTTGATTGAAGACAACATAAATAATAATCAGACATTTCTCACACAGTTTTTTTTTGGCTCTCCATTCCAAGGTCTGAGCACTACATACCTGTCACTCCCATATTGAGTGAGGAGGGTGAGGAAGCACAGAGAGCTCAACCCACCATCATGTTCCTGATAACACATTGGTCAATTTCAGGTATATTATTTTATTTAATTACCTCAACAAATTAGTGGATTAGGTACTGTTCCCCTATTTTACCGAGAAGTAACTATAAAGTGGGTTAGATGATTTGTATATGATTCTGAGTAAATACAGGGCAAAGTCACTGACTTCATAAGCATGATATACTTACCATGATATGTTCCAGAGAAATTCTTGGATTTACTTTTTGCAACAGGAAATAAATTCTAATGGAAGTTATCTTTAGCATCCTCTGTGTTATTTAGCACTGCTATTGATCCCTCTTCCTTTCTACAGATTAACTACGTGGATGGAGGAGATTTTGGCCCATTCAGCATCTTTGCAAGTCATCCATTTATTTAACAACTAGGTGCCCAGTGCACAAATTCATGCACCTTGAAAGGAACTGTGGGCCATGAGGCTGCAGTGGGCACAGGCGTGGGTCTTGGCCCATTCTCCGCGCCCCCGCCTGGCCCTTCCTCCTGAGGCCCAGGACCCCTCTCTGCTGGCAGCCCTGCTCCCACTGCCACCTCCCACAGGCTGACAGCACAGGCCCCACACACACCCGCTGACAGCGCCCAGTGATCAGGACCAGCGCTGGGCGCCGGCAGTGAGTGTGAACGGTGGCTCTGGCACTGGCTGCGGGTGCGAGCACCAGGCAGGACCCCGGTGCGCGAGAGCAAAGAATTGTCAGTAACCACCAGAGGCTCACCCCAGTGACAGCGACTGGTGCCCTGCCTTGCTCTGGCGCCCCCGCTCACCTGCTCCACCATCCTGCTGTGGCCGATGCCCGCCATGTTTTGTGCACGCCCCCTGGTGGTCAGCGCATGTCATAGCGACCTGTTGTTCAGTTGTTCGGTAGTTCCAGTTGTTCCGCTGTTTGGTCTATTTGCATATTAGCCTTTTATTATATAGGATATTTAGTGAGTGCTTAAACTATGCCATGAACTACACCAAGCATTGTTATAGACATTAGCTTCTACAATTTCATCAGGGAGACGATGGGAACACCATCTGCATATGGTACCATCCCAGCATCCCTCAGTGTGTGTTTTCTATGCCATCATGCAATCTGTCCTGTAATAACATAGGCCCAAAGAGCTGTACTTCATTTATTCTATAATATTGGGGGATGATAATGACACCAAACCTGCTGCTCAAAAGCCAATAATCAAGAGGCAGGGTCTGATGGAAGGAAAGCAGGTTTATTCAAGAACCAGCAGCTTCATAAGATAGGGGAATGTTGTCTCAAAGACAATCTTAACATCTCAGTGCAGACAGGGGTTTTTAGGAGCCAGGGAGCAGAAGGCAGAACAAAGGAAACTGGAGGGTGTTGTGGACTCTCATTGGGGGTGCTATGTGCTAGGGGCACAGTCGGCTCTGATAACCATGGGAGCTGGTCAATCTATGGCCTGTTTTTTTCCTCAGGCATTTCAACTCCAGGAGCTTAGCTCTAGTTGGCTTCCTTTGAGGTTAGTTCCTGGAATCCTTTAAGCAAACAGGCTGTTTATCAGTGGTTACATGTGAATTTACAAGTCATCATTTACAGAAACAATATTAGAAGAATGGTTGCATGGGTTTACAATATTACCTTTCTATATTTCTGAGAATTCACTGTTAGAAAAACCATTGCAATGAGTGTATCTTCAGCCCACATTATGTTTGATCTGCAATTCAGCCCTGTGTTCATTCTTCACTTTGTGCTTCTACATGCCCCACAGGACAGATAAGCTGCTGTGTTTTTTGTTGTTGTTGTTTTTTTTAAAATATATTTTATTGATTTTTTTTTATAGAGAGGAAGGGTGAGGGATAGAGAGTTAGAAACATCAATGAGAGAGAAACATCAATCAGCTGCCTCCTGCACACCCCCTTCTAGGGATGTGCCCACAACCAAGGTACATGCCCTTGACCCAAATCGAACCTGGGACCCTTCAGTATGCAGGCCGACGTTCTATCCACTGAGCCAAACCAGTTAGGCAAGCTGCTATGTTTTTGACAATGCTTATTGCCTTTTCTGTGTGCATTTGGGTTTGTGCATGAATTTTAATCATAGAAAGGTTATTGACCCAACACTCAGACTTGCTTCTCTGAGACAGAAGGAAGATGTGCGATTATTATTATAGACAATAATTGGTGACACAGGTACTTCTTTGAGATTCCAAATGGGGTTCTAAATCATTTTGCCACCTACCCATATTCTATAAATGCACAGGAAAAAAATGACAGAGACCCTAAAAGGAAGGAAATACCCTCATTGTTTGTATACATTTCTGGGGGACACCCTATATTTAGTACCACATTATTTTGCACTAAACAGATTGTTTAGTTTGTACTTTTTAATGTTGACTTCACTGTTTAAAATGTCACAGTATAGTACTTAAGTGTTGTCTAGTGTTCCTAAGTGTAAGAAGGTTGTGATGTGCCTTACAGAGAAAATATATGTGTCAGGTAAGCTTCATCAGGTAAGTAATAGAGCATTTGGCCATGAAGTCAATGTTAATGAATCCATAATATATATTAAATAGGTGTCTTTATACAGAAACACATAAAACTAGATTATGTGTTGATTGATGAAAATGTTGGGACCAGAGGCTCACAGAAACTTAACCCTATGTATATTATAGCTAAGAGCAATGGTTCCTTATATACTAATTCAGTGTTCATGGCTACTTTATAGAACAAAACTACATAAGTAACCAGAATTGAAGGTTACGATGTTGCAGAAGACCCAAGAGACACCAAGTGACGCTTTAAAGAAATGGAGGGACACTGTTTAATTACGCCAGTGGACTCAGGGAATAGCTTTCCAAATCTGAGTACTGAAACATGCAGGGGCCTTCATTTTATATCTCCCTGTGGTCTTTGTCCCGCAAATATGGATTATGCTTCCGGTCATTTTCATGGGCCTTGCAAGAAGACCCTCAGGTGTTGGGGGTCTCCAGGCCATATCTGATGGTTTGGCCTGGCGCCATTGTTAATAATCCTCCCTCTAGGGCAGTGCACTGTTCACAGTTTTATGGCCTCTGTAACACGTTCTGCAAGACCAGTTTCTGGGAAGGAGGTAAAGACTTAATTATAGGTTATCAAGAATGGATTGCTGGCATGGATTCCAATTGCTAGCCCCCAAAATATCAGGGTTACATTTGAATTAGCCCTTTTTAACCTTCTCAATGATAGTATGAAAAGTAATATAGTGTTCCATGGGAGTACAGTAGACTGGCTCTTTACATTTGTAGGGTGTAGATGAGACAAGGATGGTTTTGCAGAGGTAGAAAGGATGAAGCAGAGATCTGAAAGATGAGTAAAAGTTGGCCAAGTGTCTGTGATTGGAAGGAAGAAACATGTTCCCGGAAGAGGAAATAGCCTGGGTTTTCTTAAAAGGGGATGAATTGAGAGAAACACAGGACACAGCAGGTAGGGAGTATATTCATTTGCCAGGACTGCTATAACAAAATAGCCTAAACTGGGTGACATAAAAAACAGAAAATTCATCTCATACATCTGGAGGCTAGAAGTCCAAGATCAAGGTGTCTGCAGGGTGGGCTTCTTCTGGAGGCACAGAGGGAGAATCTAGTTCATGTCTCTCTAGCTTCTACTGGTTTGATGGCAGTCTTTTGTGTTGTTGAGTTTACAGAAATATCACCCCGATTTCTGCTTTCATCTCTTCATGACCTTCTGCATGTGTGCATGCCAGTGTCCAGATTTATCTTTTTGGTAAAGACATCTGTCATATTGAATTAGGGCCCACCCTACTTCATTAGGAACTCATCTTAACTAATTACATCTGCAATGACCCTATTTCTACCTAAGGTCACATTCTTTAATATAAGAACTTTGAGGGAAAACAATTCTACCTATAATTGACAGGAAAGATTACAAAAGAGGGTTAGAGATAGGAGGAGCCAGGGCCTGGTTAAAGAACACTAAAAACTTCAGACTTCAGTGTTAAAGGCAAGGCATAAAAAAAGGAAGAACCATGAACTTTCCATAGACATTCCTCCAGATTATGTGATTTTAGTCTGTCCTAGTGTTTGAGTGATTTTACCACTTTGCAAGTTGTAGGCAACTAATAGCAATGCAAAACAATTCCTACAGACATATCCAAATTGACTTCCCTCCACCATCTTTGGAAAAAGCAATTTTACCTTAATTTACATATTCATGTCAGTATTTTTGAACTAAAAAAATAGGCAAGATATTTTAGTTCTAGTTAATAACTGGAATGAGATTGACAATGTTGAACTTTATTTGAGCCCTGTGTTCTTGGACAACAGAGAAGGTAAGAAACCTCTACTCTTTGTGATCTGGGAAGATGGTTTACTATGAAGAACCACCCTTTTCCCTATGACTTACATAAAACTTGCTGATGAATCTCTTTAATTTTGACAAGTCCAGACACAGACTCTAAATTTCTATTCTTTGTCTCATAAATAATTAACTAAGCTGTTTTTCTTCCCCAAATTAGCCAGACACAGAGAGAAGTATTTCTTGTTTAGTGACTTACTGAGAACCCCCCTGATTATAAAAACAATCCCAACTGTAAAATCTCTCCAGCTATAACCTATCTATTTCTCCCTATAAAAGCTTAAGATGAAACCATCCTGCTGAGACACTCTGATCTTTAGATCTGGAGTGTTCTTCCTATAGTTGTAACCTGAATAAAAGTAATTGTCTTCCTTGTTTGGTGTTTGTCTTTGACAAGAACCAATCAATCATCAAGTCCAAGTACCTCCAAATAGCCCTGAAATTGGAGTAAAATCTAGAATTTAATAATCAACTTGTAGGTTCAGTGAAATTATTATTTCCTGTCAACCTTAGTTCCAATGTCAAATTAATTTGCTTCTATTTTCCCTTCCAGAGCTGAAATCTCATCCTGTAGTTCTTGCATCTATTGCTTGAACATATTGCTATTGGGACCAATAATCTCTAATTAAAAAACCCCACAAACTTCTTATTGGATATAACTATTTATAATTAAACTGAAACAATTTAAAATTATATAAAAAGAAAAAATTCTGCAGGTAAAATTATACAAATGCTATTTTGTCTTTAGTGGTACTTACTGCATAAAGTCATTTAGTCATATGAACATTTGATGACATGCATTTCAGTATTTGCATTTCCAGATGACTTTAGGATTACTGAAAGTGTTTTTCAGTGCAATGTGCAGAAATTACAGATTCCCATTTTCTATAGAAGGCATCCTTTTAAAATGCACATTTTGCTTATACTGATTTAAATAGTTCTGCCTTGACTTAGAATTTTTCTGTGGTTTATTGATTTTTTTTTTCTTAGCCTCACAAATGATTTCACCTGGAAAGGAAAAAGACCTCTCTCTCTCTCTCTCTCTCTCTCTCTCTCTCTCTCTCTCTCTTTCTCTCTCTTTTACCTCACTCTTTTTAATTTCATTGAAACAAGATGATATGCATGTTATATGGGTAAGGTAATCAGAATTATGAAATAGCATAATGTATTTACAGGTTAGTATTGCTATATACAAATATAAGCTTTATTCATTCAATACATGTGTGGAACACCTAGAATGTGTAAGGGACATGGTTTTGCCTGTTGTTACTTTTTCTTTGATTTTTCACCCCACATTGATTAGCATGGAATATGACCTTTATTTTCTATAATCACAAAAGGTTCCAGGACACCAGGACACCAGGACAGATACACACACACACACACACACACACACACACACACACACACTCTAGAGGCCTAGTGCATGAAATTCGTGCACAGGTAGGGTCCTTAGGCCTGACCAGTGATCAGGGCCTATCGGGGCCTTCCAGCTGCCAGCCGGGGCCTGCCTTCATTCTGTGCTACCCCCTGGTGGTCAGCGCATGTCATAGTGAGCAATCGAACTCCTGAGGGGACACTTTGCATATTAGCCTTTTATATATCTATATATCTATATCTATATCTATATCTATATCTATATCTATATCTATATCTATATCTATATATATCTATATCTATATCTATATTTATATAGATATATCTATATCTCTCTATATATGTAATTGATTATCTTCTGAGTAATTGCCCCTAGGTGCATAACAATGAGCAAATCTTTGTTTTTATTAATATGTTGATCTTTTAAATACTGATACTTAATAGTAAATTAAGTAACCTTGGGACTGGGAAAACCGTAGCCAAAAATTTTTAAAAGTGAACCAAGAAATTCAGTTTTGCCAGTGTCCCCAGGGAAGAACAGTGATTAGAAGAAGAAGAAGAAAAAGCAAGCATCTCCCTTTCTGTTTTGCCTTATGTAGAAGGAATGCTAAGGCTCCCTTCTGAAAGTGCAGTAGATTGTTAAGTGAATAAATAGATTTAGAGGAAAGGTGGGGGGAGGGGGGGCGGCAAGTGAAACATCACCACAAGGTGCTGACCTCTGCCTTGCCCCATTTTATGCCTAAGGAGACTGGCAGGCCCCTGACAGATTTGAATCTTGGAGTGAAATAATAAATTCTCTTTTGTCTTTTTCCTTCCCTTTCCACACCCCATCAATCAGAGATTATATCTGCACAGAGGCAGTCTCTATCGTTATGAAGCTGGGCGCTTCCTGATGTAAAGCTGTATTTTAACAAAGAGAGAAAAGGGGAAGGTGAGAGAGAGAGAGAGAGATGCCTGGGGCAGGGTCATTCTCTGACCCCAAGCAATCTTCCTACCCCAGTCCAGGTTAAAACAAACACGTCTGCCCTATCAGCGGCTACCGTGCCTCCTGCCTTTAGAGGAAGAGGCTTCCTCAGGATCCCGCCTAATGAGTGCTGCCTGCCACTCTCAGACAGGCTTGGAACGCACACTGAGCCCTTCTCTCTGCTTTGCACTTCAAGAACTTCTGAAGCTTCAGGGGAAATAAGAATTCGGATTTTTTTTTCCTCTCCTCCATTGTGATGAGCAGTGTTTTTCCTGCAGAATGCATTGAAGCACCATGGAGACTCACATGTGGCTTTCAGGTTAGGGGCACTGAGGCCTAAGGCGTGTGGTCTGCTGGTCCAGGACGAAAGCATCAGGAGGTGCGTATCAGCACTGGGCCAGGAGCAGGCACCTGCCCTCCCTCCATGGTCCACCAGCCCTGCCAGGTAAATGAGAGGACCTGCGGTGACAGAGAGGGAGAGAATATTTGGTGAAAAACCCCAAACTGCTGTACCGCAGTCCTCTCTTACCTGCAGTTTCGCTCTCCTTGGTTTGGATTATCTGCGGTTAAACATGGCCTGAAAATAATAAATGGAATGGAACCCGGCCACATGGCTCGGTGGTTGAGCATTGACCTATGAACCAGGAGGTCACGGTTTGATTCCCAGTCAGGGCACATGCCCGGGTTGCAGGCTGGATCCCCAGTGTGGGGCGTGCAGGAGGCAGCCGATCAATGATTCTCTCTCATCATTAATGTTTCTATTTCCCTCTCGCTCTCCCTCTCTGATATCAATACAAATATTTAAAAAATAATAAATGGAAAAACCCAGAAGTAAACAATTCTTAAGTTTTGAATTACGGCTGTTCTGCATAGTGATGAAATCTCGGTACACACAGCTCCCTCCCGCGAGATGAGATGCAGCGTCTCCACGTGCGAGCGTAGTCACGCCGAAGCCATCTTGGTTACCAGGTGGAACGTTCTAGCAGCACAGTGCTTGTGTTTAATAACCATTCTTTTACTTAAATATCCCCGAAGCCCAAGAGTAGCGATGCTGGCAAGCCAGATATGCCAACGAGAGGCCATAACGTGCTTCCTTTCAGTGAAAAGGTGAGTACAGTTCAGTAAGATATTTTGTGAGAGAGACAGAGAGTATATTCATATAACTTTTGTTACAGTATATTGTTATAATGGTTCTGTTTTATTAGTAGTTACGGGCGTTCCTATCTTACTGTGCTAGTTTATAAATGAAGCTTTATCACAGCTGTGTACGTATAGGAAAAACACGGTCTATTTAGGGTTTGGTTCTCTGGTTTCAGACGTCCACTGCAGGTCTGGGAGCCCATCCCCACGGATATGGGGGAGGCACTGCTTTGTTCTCCCTTTCTCTGCCTTCCTCGGCGTTTCTCACCAGGCCTGCCAGTCCCGCCGCAGGGCCTGAGATGCGCTGGACGCGAGTTGTCCAGCTCTGGGCTCTGAAGGGGCACAAAGGAGAATGGTTGGACACAACAGTGAGGTTCCACTGTTTAATCCACCTCCTGGCCTTGAGTAGATGGTGTGTTAAGAGGAAAAATGAAACAACAGCTTTCAGAAATGAGGTTGAGGTTACCGTCCGATTGCAAAAGGTAGTTCCGGAAGGCCCAGGGAAAGGATTCGGAGAGAAGGATGGAATGGAGTCAGATTGCTCTGGTGTGGCCCAATGGGAATGATTATTCAGGCAGTGACAGAGGACCCGGACTTCGGGTGGTGAGGGGCACATGCCTGGAACGCTTGTTGTCCTTGGAGCAGTCAGAGTTGTTCCTAAGTGGGGTGATGGTCCCTGAGAGCTCCACTCTGGGAATTCAGTTCACTGGGGTGCCTATTTTAACCTCAGAGGGAACGTTCCCTCCTGCTGGGATGATCTGTGAAATGACTGAGCGGGCTTCCTGACAGGTGTGGCTCAGTGGCTGAGCTTTGAATTATGAATGGTTTCATTCGCGGGGTCAGGGCACATGCCCAGGCTGTGGGCTCCATCCCCAATGGGAAGAAAGTAAAAGAGCTTCCTATTTCCATTCAATAAATTTGGGAGGCTTTATTACTTGTCAGGAGCCTAGCACCTGGGGCCAACTTGCCCTTAATTGCTGGTGACCCTGGATGAGTTACTTAATTCCTTTAAACCTCTGTTTGCAAGCCATGTAAAATTCGCTCCATTTATCAGAGTTAGTAGTTGCTCAATACATAATAATTATTTTACCATTGAATGCTTACTATGTGCCAGGTATTTTTCAAGCTGCTAGGGATTCATGGTTATTGTCAAGGAGTTCATAATCAAATGATGATACAGCAAAACAAAGAATTACCCCTCCTCTCCTCCTACACACACACACACACACACACACACACACACACACAGTTGTGCATGCTGTGATAGAACTATACACAGTGAAACTATATATATAAGAGCCTAAGCGACAGGTCGACACAGGAGCTGCCCCCTGGTGGTCAGTGCGCTCCCACAGTGGGAGTCCCACTCAGCTGACCAGGAACAGCAGGGCCAGGATGAGCGGGAGCAGCTCCTTCCCAGATCCCCACAGGCCACACCAAGGGACTCCACTGGTGCACGAATCCATGCACCAGGCCTCTAGTACTAAAAATAACTAAAAAGTGAAAGGAACCAGATGACTTGTGGCAAGATAGTAGCATTTGGTTTAATTTTCTGTGTGTGGGGAGGCAGTCATAATTGTTCTGAGGACATCTTTTTTTTTAAAATATATATTTTACTGATTTTTTACAGAGAGGAAGGGAGAGGGATAGAGAGTTAGAAACATCGATGGGAGAGAAACATCGATCAGCTGCCTCCTGCACACCTCCTACTGGGGATGTGCCCCCAACCAAGGTACATGCCCTTGACTGGAATCGAACCTGGGACCCTCCAGTCCACAGGCCAATGCTCTATCCACTGAGCCAAACCAGTTAGGGCGGACATCTGCTTTTTTAACCTGAGCTGCTCAATTCCACTCTGAGAAGGCACAGCAGAGTAAAACCGACATCTGTATTCTTTTCTGGATGAGCAAAGCAGCATGGAGGAGGCAACACCCCAGAGGCCTGAAGGTCCTGTTCTGTCCCTCCTTCTTTTCAAGCGGTCCTCCCCACCTCTCCTGATGAAAGTTCTCACCTCAGGTTGTTTGGTCATGGAGGACCAAGGTGAAGGGTAACATGGGAAGTGTTTTCTATGTGGTTCCTGTTTTCTTTTTCTTTCTTTTTTTATTTCTCCTTCCTTTTTAAAAAAAGTTTTATTTTCGCTAAATGAGCAGGCAAGAACCCCAAACTTACTGTTTCTCAGAATCAACAGTAAACAGCCCTGCACGGCTGATAATGTTTGGAATTTCTCTCTCTCTGGGATTACAGGCCTTTTCACAATGCTGATGCATGGTTTTTAGCTATGTTAGTTCTATAATGTTAGTTCTGAATGTTTTCATAATATTCCCCTGGTAGTTAGAAGCAGGGAAAGATTTATTTTAAAGGGGAAAAAAAGAGATCATTATTTCAGCCCCAGAGTCACAAGTTAAGAAAGGAAACTTGGAAAGTGTAAATGTAATACTCCCAGCTCAAATTCCAAACCACCTCGAGTTTGCCCGGCTCCATTTATTTATCATTTCAATTACGGAAGAGATCTGTGGCTACAAAGAGCCACATTGTGTCTATTTTCTAAAGAAAGAAGAGGCAATTTCAGGCCATTTATTCTTTAAACTCTTTCATGTGAATATTTTTTTCACTGTTGAGCATTTTACGAAATGAAGAACTTTACCTATAACCAGTTTCTTTTCATCCTCAAGTCATCTGAACTCAGCGTTTTTCACCTTTTGTGATAGTCCTGCACCCCTTGTAACTGAAACTTAATTATTATGTTTACCAATGATAAACAAATTCACTTTAACAAATCATATAAATTTTACCAAAGATCTTTAAAAATTTCACTAATTTACATGCTACAACTATGGCTATTCTCAAGCAAAGTGTTTGTTCAACCATGGTTTTCTGACACATCATTCAAGAAAAGTTAATATGAAATATTTTTTCTCATGACACCATTAAGACCTAAAACAAAAAATCTCTTCCCCCCAAAAACCCATTTGTTCAGGTATATTTTAAAGATGTTGTTTACTATTTCAAGTGCAATCTTTGCACTTATGTGGGAAAATCAGATATGTCAGGTAAGAGCCACTCATCACTAATTCAAAAAAATTACAGAGGCTATTGAAAATATCACAAGTTCTGGTAAAGCATCTAATAAGAAAGATGTAAATATGTGCTAGAAACATGGAGTACTCACATTTCATATAACTGTACATTTTATATGCTTTTACAGCATATTGTAACATTCAAAACTAGGATCTTGACTATCTTTCCACCTTTACTGAACAGATCAAAATATTGGCATTCATTTTTTGGGATAAAATTGTCCTTCAAAATAAAGAGTAAAGTCTGGCTGGTGTGGTTTAGTGGTTGAGCACTGACTTATGAACCAGGAGGTCATGGTTCCATTCCCAGGCAGGGCACATGCCTGGGTTACGGACTTGATACCTAGTAGGGGGTGTGCAGGAGGCAGCCAATTGATGTTTCTTGCTGGTCTCAGTGGTAGAGTGGAGATGACAGAGAAGAGATAGGTCAATAGATTTTACCTTATCTCAATAATAGAAAGAAAATGGGCTGTGGTGGTGGTGGGGGGAGTCCCAGGAATCTGTACTAAAAATCATGACTGTAGAGTCCCCCAAAGAGGGAAGAGAATGAAATTGAAAACTTATTCAAAGAAATAACAGATGAAAAATTTTCCCAAAGATGGTAAAAGACATAAATCTACAGAGTAAAGAGCTGAGTGAATATCAAATACAATAAATCCAAAGCATCACATCCCCTTTGATGATAGGTATTAGCCAAAAAGAGCAAAAGCTTCTTGGCTAGACGGGAAGGGCACATAATATTACTTAAAGACCCCTATTGTTCTTTTTACAGAAAAACACTCCTTAGAGCAGTGGAACTTTATTAAAGTCTCAAGCTACTCATTTGCATGCTTACTTTTCAAATCTTTGTTTCTCTTTTTTCAGTGTTTGTTTTACAGGGAAATATTTTGTGTGTCCTTTGTCCAGTAAATACTTATTGAATATCTGTATTCTGATGTAGGCACTGTGAAAGATACAGGTAATACAAAAGGGGAAAAAGGCAAATTATTTCCACCTTAGGATTTTGATGGGAGACACTAATATTGATATGGCCATGTAATCAGAAATGTCAGTGGAAGTTGTTCCCAAAGGAGTCATGGTTTACACTCATGTAGTTTTGGTTCTTATGGGAGAACATGTATTTCTTTGAAAACATGAGCACTAAACTTCTTATTAAGTGACTAGAGGCTCAATGCACGAAATTCATGCAAGAGTAGACTTTCCTTCCCCTGACTGCCGGCACCAGCTTCCCTCTGGCACCTGGGACCCGGGCTTCCCTCGCAGCCCCGGCTTCATCCGGAAGGTCCTCCAGAAGGGTGTCTGGTCTAATTAGCATATTATGCTCTTATTATTACAGATGGCAGCAAGGACTATTGGATCACGTGTGCCTTTCTATTTGCTGATGGGTAATGACAGATACTACCCTGGAATCAGAAAATTATTCAGATCAGTAAATAATTAAGGGTTGGCTTCACAGAAAGATCAACTCCCCACAAGGTAGCTTTGTGAAGGGCTGCTGTCATTGAGAAACCCCAGAACAGCTACACCCCAGTCAGTTTCTGGTGTCTACACTCAGATGGTGTCCCCATCCTCCACAGTGCAAAGCACCACAGGAAGGGAATGCAGCTATGGAGGGCAAGATCCTTCTTGTGGAGCCCAGGCTCCTGGTGGAGTTAGTGGTATTCAGCCAATCACATTGCTCCACAGGATGTCATGTGATGTGAGGAGACATACATGCATCAGTCCTTTGTCTCTAGTGGCTAGCCTGATCCGAATGATGCTTTCTTATGTTGGTCATAACCCTGTTTATTAAATATTTTTTAAAAAATCAATGTATGTCTGAGGAAACAAAGATTCACACTGCCTACATCCTTTGCTCAAGGTGGAATTACAATTTCAGAACAGGTCTTCCAACTCTCAGACTCAGGTCCTCTCAACCTCATCCAATGATCATTTCCTGCAGGATTGAATCAAAAGAGGATATAAATTCCAAATGAGAAAAATATATGAAAAATATATTATTCATAGCTTGAAAAGTTAAACAGAAAACTTTCTTACTTAAATGTTTAAAGATAGGGGAAATTCCCATTATTGGCCAGATAGAGGTATTAATGTTTCATTTACTAAAGTTATAAGGTCAATGTGTATTTATCTTTAAAATTTGAGGAAATGATTGTCTTCATTAACAAATATTTTTTTTTCATAAAAAGGATATGCCTTTAACTGATTAAGAAATAGAATGACCATCTAATACTCAACTTCTGTAATATCAAATAAGAAATAATCATTATTATACTCTCTGTAGTGGGCAACTGCTGGGGCCAATCCAGCCCACAAGATAATCTCCCTCTGAGGGACCCTTGATTCAGAGTTAGCTCCCAGCATCCCTGTATGTATGATGTGATCCTCCTTCCTGGCCTATAGCAGAGTGGGTGGTCATCTGACCTATACAATGCCCAAAGGTCATCTCTCCTGGGATATGACATAGGCATCTCAAAAAGACCAGTCTGTATCAGGAATTATAATATGTAAGTAAAAGCTGAGAAAGCCAGCCTGGAGAAAGAGAGAGAGACAGAGAGTGAGGGAAGAGAGAGAGAGAGAGAGAGAGAGAGAGAGAGAGAGAGAGAACATTTCAAAAGAAGTAGAAGGGAGATATTCAGAGACATTACTTCTACCAACTTTACCAGATCTGGTTTTCAACTTTTTTGAGCCTTGGAGGCATTCTTGAATTTGGATTCATTTAAACCCCTCTATATCATTTTAATAATTTCTTCTGTTTGTCTTATATCAGCTTTGTACTTGCAGTTAAAGTATCTTATGTAATGCTTGGGTTTCAAAGGCTCTATATGACCTGGTATTATACTATACGACCAGCCATGTTCCCCAGTATTTTCTAAAGCTTTCTTTACATTTGTCATTCTCCTCTTTTACTTACATGGACATCACATCTCTCCTTTTGGTAAAAGTCACACATCCTAGCTTAGAATGCTTTATTTTCTTTCCAAGTAACAACCATTCTTGATAAAGTTCAAGCTAAACACCCTTTCATACAGATTTGCTCCATCTTTAGATTCATAGCCTATATTAGGGTTGATAGGTGATGTTGCAGCAATAAATTACCTTGAAATATCAGTCATTTAACAAATCTTTATTTTTCATTCTGCATTTCTAATAAAGGTCATCAGGGATTTTGCTTTCACACAATCACTCAGGGACCAATACCTATAAAAATAGCTGTGCTATCTGAAACACACAGTAACCTTAATTACTGAAATTAAATTAATTCTTTCTAAATAATTTATGGAATATAATATTCCATTTAATTATGAAGAAAAGTCATATGTACTCAACCTTATAGCATATTTGTGGACCAAGAACTAAGTGAACAGAAACTCTGAGATTCCAAAATATGTTGTAATTAGAGGCCTAGTGCACGAAATTTGTGCACTGGGGTGTGTGTGTGTGTGTGTCCCTCAGCCCAGCCTGCACCCTCTCCAATCTGGGACCCTTCAGGGGATGTCCGACTGCTGGTTTGGGCCCATAGGGATCGGGCCTAAACTGGCAGTTGGACATCCCTCTCACAATCCGGGACTGCTGGCTCCCAATTGCTCACCTGCCTGCCTGCCTGATTGCCCCTAACTGCTTCTGCCTGCCAGCCTGATCACCCCCTAACCACTCCCCTGCTGGCCTGATCGATGCCTAACTGCTCCCCTGCCAGCCCAATCACCCCCAACTGCCCTCGCCTGCTAGCCTGGTCCCCCCCAACTGCCCTTCCCTGCAGGCCTGGTCACCCCCAACTGCCCTCCCCTGCTGGCCATCTTGTGGCTGTGGGCACCGCCATCTTTGAGGGTGTGGCAGTCAATTAGCATATTCCCTCCTTATTGGCTGTGGGTGCTGCTATCTTTGAGGGCTGGGTAGTCAATTAGCATATCCCCTCCTTACTGACATTGGGTGCCGCCATCTTTGAGGGTAGGGCAGTCAATTAGCATATTCCCTCCTTATTGGCTGTGGGCTCCTCCATCTTTGCGACGGCATGAGCGTCAGTTAGCATATTCCCTCTTTATTAGATAGGATATTATAGCATTTATCAATCTTATTTTCTACCCATGCAGATGCAAAGACTATTAAAGTTTTATTTACAATTATAGAAATCTGAAGCGTTGGGAAAACTAAAGAAAGGAAACAGGTGGCAGCCAGTTTGGGAGAAAATTTTCTCTGCAGATTTTTTTTCCCTTCCTTTAGAAAAAACAGATGCCAAGACCATGTCAATATTCAGGTCTCAAAGATGACAAATGATGCATGAATAAAAAATAATTCTGTTTGGTCACCATAATGCAGCCAGAGGAATATGCTAATTTATGTAAGTTGTATCTTTAAGTAAGATTAAGAAGCTATTACTATAATAATTCCTATTTCTTTGCTTATGTCTTAGAAGGAAATAAACCAATGTAAGAATTCTGCTTCTGCCTGCATTGTACCTTGTATTCCCTCATCTGCTAACCCCTTTCCCCCAACTCCTGCTTTACCATCTTTAGGAAAAGGACATTAGTGTGAATGGGAAGGAGGTGGGAGAAGGGGTACAAAATGGTGCTGCTAGAAGTAACAATATATCCATTTTATGAGGATAAAGTCCCAACTCCTCTGGCTTTCCTGGGACTACAAAGATGGGATTCATCTATTCCTTAACACTGAATCCACCATGAGCTATATCCGTCCTTAAAGGAAGGATGGCTGAACTCAAGAGCCTTTCACCTGCCAGTCAAGCTGGGAAATGGGAGTGCAAGGCAATTGTTGTCTTTTATTTTCATTTTCTCTCTATAAAAAAGCCTCTCTTTCACCCTCTAAAAGTGACTGATGTTAAAGAGTTGGTTGTGTTGAAACATGAGAGAGAGCAAGAAAGAAGTGAAATAATCCCTCTTTAAACCTATGAAAAGGTTTTATGGCAGTCATTCTGCAATGACAACAGAAGTGACTGTTGACATCTGGGGAGAATAGGACATTCAAAATCAACGTAGAGCTGGACGGTGCATAATAGTGTATTATAGGGAATGGGCATTCATAATGCTGACCCTATTTCATGAAGAAAAGGAGGGTATGGTCACTATTCTCTGCTTCAGAAGTCAGAAAAATAAAGCATTTTCAAGATATTTCTATCAAGTGCGGTTAAGGAAAACACAATGTGGGGCTTGGCTGCCAACCTGTTTCAGTTATTGTGTGGTATTTACCTACATGGAGCAATTCTTTTCTTAATGATGACAGGTGTATATATTATCACTGAATTTTGATTTCCACAAACAGTTTTCCTTACATCTGCTGAGAAAGAGAATACATATTGTATTTAGAAATACAACCCAAGAGAGAAACAGAAGAAAAATCAATATTTGGCAACAGAAGTCTTAGGTTCATTATTGAATAAAACTGGAAGAAATCTCATAAAATTCTATGAACCAATCTCATGCCTTCAGATAAAAAAATGTCTGAAAGCATCAGGATGGTTTATAACACATTCTCTTCCGGAACTCCTCTACAACAATGTCCCACGTATTTTCTTAGAGCTTTCTAAGGAAAGCCCCCAAATTATAATAATGATGATAATCAAGATATACTTTGAAAAAAACTAGCCCTAAAATTTTCCCCTTGAACTTTTGTATAACAGCTTTGTTGAGATAAATATACAAGAACATTCACCTTTTTAAAGTGTACAATTCAGTAGTTTTTGGTATATTCTGAGTTGTGCATCCCTCGCCACTAATTTTAATACATTTTGCTTGATATTTTATGCTGCAAGATAATTACTACTTGATTGATGACTTGTTCTGATATTTCAGATGCAGATGGCAATTCATTCATTCTATTCAACAAACATGTATTTAGTTCCAAATATGTGGCCAGCAGTGTGCTTAGGTAAGGTGATAATAATCTCATATCTAATACTTCTTGAGTACCTATTATATGCTAGGCATTGATGTTATCCACCATTTCATCTAATTTTCCCCAAATCCTTATAGGGTTGTTGACCCATTTTTATAAATGAGAAAACCAAGGCTTAAGAAATTAAGCAATGTGCCCAATGCTACCACACTTGTAAATGGTAGGCACTTGATCAATCACACATATTCCCTATGTCAGTCTAGGGAGGGAGGGAGAAGGGCAATGCTAAGACCCCATTTGAGGCATCTGAGTGTGGGATCCTGGGGAGGTACCAGACATCATGAGGATGTTGGGACTTGGCAGTCAGGGAATTGAAAGGTAAGCATCGGTAGCTTATTTAAAATGGTGCGTGTCACTAGAACTGCTGTTAAATTTAATTGTTGGAGGTGAGTAACGTAGAGAACAAAGGACTGTCTCCTGAAATGAAAAAAAATAACTTATGTATCTATCTATCTTTCTTTCTTTATTTGTTACTGTTAATTCACCAGAGACTTTATGATAACTAGAGGCCTGGTGCACGAAATTCATGCACGGGGGAGGGCGGTCCCTCAACCCGGCCTGCACCCTCTTCAATCCGGGACACCTGGGGGGATGTCCTATGTCCGACTGCCTCTCGCAATCCTGGACCACTGGCTCCTAACCTGTCTGCCTGCCTGATCACCCCTAACTCCTCTGCCTGCCTGATCACCCCTAACCACCTCTGCCTGTCTGCCTGATCGCCCCTAACTTCTCCCTTATTGGCCTGATCACCCCTAATTGCTCCCCTGCTGACCTGATTGCTCCTAACCACCTCTGCCTTGCCCTGCACCTGGGACCCAGGATTCCCTCCTCTGGCCAGTTGCAGGCACCCAGGACCCGGGCTTCCCACTCTCTGGCCGGCTGCAGGCACCCAGGACCCGGGGGTGGGCAGCTTTGCCTGTGCCGCAGCTGCAGGCACCCAGGACCACGGGGCAGGCGGCTTGTCCCTCTCCTGGACCGCAGCCTGGATGGTCCCCATTCCTCTCTCGTGAGCTCATTTGTGCCTGGCTGGTCCCCATTCCTCTCTCATGAGCTCATTTGTGCCTGGCTCGTCCCCATACCTCTCTCCCCAGTGTTGTGTCTGAGTCCTTACGGTGTGAGGGTGTGACGGCCATTTGTATATTAGCTCTTTATTATTTATGATAATTTTTTTCATAAAGAGCAGGACAGTGGTCCATAAACTGTTGTTTCCAGGCTCGTGTGTTGGAAGCCATCTTCTGACCTACATTGCTTTGCAACGGGTTCTGAATGTGGTACAAATGGATTCAATCAATACTAGTATCTCTGTTTTTATTAAAGGTGAAATATGACAAATAAGATTCATGCTTGTCAGCAAGGCTACTTAGCACTTCATGGTTTTCCTTTCCAAATGTGCTACTGCAAATATTAAACAGACAAATGATTCTACTGTGATGTGAATAGAAGCCACACAGCTGTAACTCCATGGACTCTGTGAATATGTTCCCTGCAATGTCAATTAATTTTGCTTCCTGAAGCATATTCTTTCATGTATAGTTTCATCCATGCTGTGTGTTCTGCCTGAAATGATTAGAGGCCTGCTAAACTGGATAAAAATAACAAATTAAAAACAGAAAAAAACAACAAAACATAATGGCTTTTCAGGAGTGAGGCCAGAACTCAGAGTCTGTTTTCTTTCCATTTTCTGTGTTTTAATTTATAGTGTAAATTAATCGCCTCTCTCCCACCCCTGGATAAGAATGGTCTTTTGCACTCTATTAACCCCACGTTCTAGAGAGAGGCAATTTCCTAACAGGTGAATTAACAGTAGATAACATTACTTCAAATGCCAAGTCATTTAATGTATAATTGAAAAAAAAAATTTAGGAGCATGTAAGGCAGTGTCTTAACTTCTTAAAAAAAACAACATTATAAAGAGCCTTTACAAACTAACTATAGACTCCCTACCTCCCGAGAGTGATTTGCCTATTAACAAAGCACAAGAACTCCCACTACCAGTACATGAAAAAATAGCCCCCAATTTCCAATTACTTTTACCGCTGACAGTTCACTGGACTGTTAAGACGCATTCGGCACTATTGTGTGGATGTGGCGAAGCCAGGCAGCCGTGTGCACCTCTCTTTTTGATTATGCTGTAATTAGACTGTTCCACTAATGGAAGGAGGGAAAAAAGTTTCGAGAGAAAATGACATCTGGTGAAGCTCGCTTCAAAAAAAAAATCACTGGCACAAAAGAATAAAAGAGTAACCTTTTTGTCATGAACACTGTGAAAGGTTTTATGCGTTAACTAAGCTGCATTAAAAATGAAAAGTTGGAATCTCAAATTAGCACAAGCATAATTGTATGTTTGCTTGCAAATAATAAAGCAAATAGGTGATTCAGAGAAGCTCATTAGTCAATAATAAGGCCTTTCAGAGATGCACACAAGAGACTTTCTGGATGCAAGCGAGCATCTCTAAGAATTCCGGATTCTGTGCTTCTGCTCTGTGAATTCATTGAGGATCCCCTGACAGTATGCTGAGAGTGGAAGCTTGCCCTTTTGTCCTTGAACTGGCTTCACCTGAGAGCTCAGCTCTTCCTGTAGGTTATTAATGTATAAGTCACCCTATAAAAGTTCTCTTGATTTATTTTTCTGGTGGAGAATTTAATTCCTTCTCCTCTTAAAATTAAAAACTCAATTTAGTCTCTCTGCTCTTTCACTGTTGCCCTGACACCCACAGTCTCTTTCTCCCTTTCTCTCCTTTTCTTCCTACTTTTTTCTCACTCAGCTTCGAATTTTTAGTATTTTGTGTGAATGTGACATTTTCCTTTTACCTATAGTCTTTCCCTATTCTCTCTCCCCAGTGTGAATTGAAAATGGCAATTCTTTATTCAGTGCACTGCAAATGACTGGCAATCTATTGCAGGTACGAATATAACCAATGTCTCCCTTTTTGGTCTTATAAATTCTTCGAAGCTTGGGTGCCCTTTGCAGTTTCTCCTTTTTTGTTGTTAACAGAAATAGCAAAACGAGTTTGGGGGATGGAAAATGTTGAAATTATAGTTAAATGCATTGCTCTGATGAAAGAAAATTTTTATGTCTCTGGATTTTTATATATCACTGATTCATGTCTGATTTATACCTGATTAACTGTCTATATAATAGTTCTCTGGTTCTATTTCTCTTTTATATGGCATTTAACAAACATTATAATTTTTAGCCTATTTCCATGGTGACCATATTTTTCAAACAAAACTTTAGGATCCGGAATTCGACAAAATATTTTTGGCCAATTCTGCTGTTGAAAAGCATGTTTAGATTTCTATTGTGAGATTGCGACAGACTGGAATACTGAGATATTTTCTTGTTTATGGGATGATGGGTCATTTAAAAGGAGAACCCAGGATGGTTTTCAGCATAGGGCTGTGATATAGGCAAAGTAGAGGAGTGTTATGTGCAACTTTTAACATACCAGTTATATCTTCGTTATTTCCTCTCTCAAGAAAATGTATTTGAAAGAACATGAGTGAAAGTGACATTGTTCATGGCAGAGACTCAGAGATACTCTGTTTTATTAAAAATCGCAGTTTAAAGTTTTTTCCCTATTAATTTCTAATTACTTACATGGCACAATAAGATTGATCTTAAGGTCCTTGACAGCTGTTGTGCACAAATGAGTATGCCATGACACCTTGGTTGAGAACCGGTGATTTAAGTTATGGTCCCCTGTGTCAAGGAACATAATGTAGTTTGAAATTATTTGTGATTGTCAATGGAGAAAAAGGGGGGGAAAGGAAGAAATGACAATTTAAAAGGGCCCATTTCAAATATAAGATTTTTCATCTTGCCTGTCTTGACTGCCTCTGCCATCGACATTATTACTGTCATTAATGTCATTCGTGTGATAGCCGCCATCATCAAACCCTGCAAATCTGGGACTCTCACACACAAAAGGACACCATGTGTCTCTACTCTTGAGGGCCTTTGTGTTGTCATCTCACATAAAAAAACACACGAAACATTAAAGAATGAACAAAAAATTATTTTAAACAACTACATGTAAAATGTATTTTCAAATTTTTTAAATTACTCTAAAATAAATGTTCTTAGACTTCTCTATACAAACTTTATACTGCATACCTCATTCATTATTAAGACACGTAACATGTAAACTAAAGTTGAAAAAGGAGAAATTGAACAGCAAAAAAATAGAGCCACTTCTCTTTATGAAATATTGGTGTGAGTTAAAATTTTGTAAATAAGAGGAGCATTTTAATTGGAACACGCTTTTACATAAATGGGACTGCTCAATTGTAAACTAATCTTGCAGCAAGTTATCTATTAAATAGGACACACTTTTTTTGCAATAGAAATAATTGCTTCTCAAACTTTTTAATCTATGTTTTAGAATTTTTTAATTCATATTTTTTTATATTGGGCTTTGTTAGTTTGACATCCATTCAATGTGCAATCCTTTGGCTTCATTGTGTAAATGGGATTTGTGTAACAAAACACATACTTGAAGAGGGTTCTGATTTCAATTTGCAAAAATGTCGATCTTATAACACTTGTGACCCAGAATATAGGTATATATTTATGAAATTATTTAGAACCTCAGACCTGGAGGGTTGATATATTTTTTAATATTATTATTGATTTCAGAGAGGAAGGGAGAGGGAGAGAGAGATAGAAACATCAATGATGAGAGAGAATCACTGATTGGCTGCCTCCTGTACACCCCACACTGGGGATGGAGCAGCAACCTGGGCATGTGCCCTGACTGGGAATCAAACCATGACCTCCTGGTTCATAGGTTGATGCTCAATCACTGAGCCATGCCAGCCGGGTGGGAGGGTTGATATTTTATGCTCTTAGTTTACAGCACACCATCACCATGAGTTAATGCAAAAAACTCTTTCATGACTCTACACTGCTCCTATAATTATACCTTTATTCTATATATATCTTATTGTGTTTAATATATACCGATTTTGCTTGTCTGTGCTTATATAAGATGCATGTTTTAGTTGACTGTATGTTTAATGTCTCCAAATGGTGTTGGTATAACATTCTGTTTTGTTTTTTACATTAAGCACTATCTATTAAAGATCCATTTATTTTGCTGTGAACATGGATTGAATGTTTAAAAGTTAGTAAGGAGCTGGTAAGCAAGTAGACCTGAATCTATTATAAAGAGAAGTTTGGGGACTAGATTACAAAAGCAGGTGTGGATCAGAAACACAGACTGATACCTATAACATCGTTATAGTGTATGGTTAAGTACCAAAATATGAAGTACCTGGTAATAATTGGTAAAATTTAAGAGGAGAAGGAAATAGGTAAGGGGTGGAGAAATAAAAGAAATCTGGAAATCGAAGGAAGAGAGATTTGAAAAGGCTGCAAGGAGAGACTTAGGTGTTGGAAGTGGGGCAGGGGAAGTGGAGTGGAAAGAGAACAATGAGAGTGAGGCATAAACTTGGACACTGCATGCTACAGGGGAGCGAGAAATAATTGAAATGACCCTTGAGAGAGTTGTAGCAAGATTGCAAAAGTGGTTTTGTTGTGGACTTGCTCTTTCTTCATTGTTCATATGCCCTTCTTTTCACTGATGGCCTCTTTCTCTGCTGTTGAAGACAGTGGCTAAGCTCCAGCCCACACCCTCCATACGAATGGTGAATCAAGAAGAGTATGCTTTCTGACCTAGAGGCTGCTTATATCTAATTTCATGGGTAGACTATTTCTGGTTCTTTCTGGGATGCCTATTCTTTGGACCACTTGCTGAGGACCTGGGAATGGAATACCACAATTGATCAGGTCTCTACCACATGCCTAGGTCTGAGAATGAGGAGCAAGCAAGTCCCCATGGCTGACAATCCCCAGGAGACATGCAGATGGATAAAGGGGACATTCCCGCCCAGGAAAGAAGGAACTAGGCAGAAGAGAGCAGCAGATACCTTTTGAAGTTTCCCTAGGGGTTCTCACAGCAGTTCCAAGAGGCAGATAGGACAGGAATTCCCATTCTTGTTAATAGATGGGGACACAGTAGCTGGCCCAAAGCCAAATAATTTGTAAGTTGTTGAGCAAAAACTTGACCAAAAACCACTGACGGTTTCAGAGCAGGAAAGTGAAATGACGGAAGTGCTATTTAAGGAAGATTAACAATATAGAGATAAGCCCTGATAGTTATGTCTTATTTCTGAACAAAATTTTCTTCTGTTCTTTAACTTTGCTTTTTCCCTTGTATATTCATATAGCTATGACTCATATGACAGTTCGTAAAGGGTGAATTTCAGAAAATCAATGCCAAAAGCTTTTAATTATACAGAAAAATAGCATATATCTAGATCTTAAGCACATACACAACTTGCATACACTCATGCACACTCATACACACAGTCCTATTATGTTTAATGAGAGTTTATTTTGTTCCGGGTGCCTCCCACATACTTTACATACATTATCTCATTTAACCCTCACACAGTGTCCTTATGATGTAGTCTCTATTGTAATTTACACTTATAAAGTCACAGAGAGGTTAAATAGTTTGCCCAAGTTCATGTAGATAATAGGTGGTAGAGCCAAAATTTACACACAGCCTGGTTGCTAAAACAGATGTTCTTCTTATCCACTAAGCCATCCAACTAAATAATGTATGCATATGCAGGCAAAATGTGTGTATATTTTACTATATAGATATATTTCACATAATTTATTTGTGATTGCTAAAGCCAGACAATCTGTAATCAATCTAAACAGCATGTTTATTCCATTGGAACTCAAGGAAATTCCTTAATTTAGTGTTCCACTGTTCATTAGAATAAATGGAAACACACAAGCCTGGAACAATGTAAATTTAATTGCCAATAGACGATCAACTCCAATTCTTTTTATATACATAAACCCTAAATTAGTCATGAGGGAAAATTTCAGATGTCAAACAGTCTGATGTTCACAATGCATTGCCTTTTATACCATTTCGTGACTTTCTCTGTTATATATACACCTTTGCCAGAACTTAAATCTTACTAAATGTATTTTTAAATGTTTCATTGCAAATACAATTGTTCTTGAGTCATAATGTAAAAGATCAGCACTTGGCAGTTGGAAAATAACATTTTGATGGTAGCCGAGGCTTGGGGAAAAAAACTCTACCAGGGATCCTGTCAGCATTCAGCTGACAAAGGCTACTCCTGCTTGTTTCAGGGGAAGATTTTCAATCTGTCTGCAACTAGCTGCCAAAACTTTTGGATGAATAGGGAAGAATACAGTCAATCACCCAGATGTTTCACCTGTAGGAGGCCATGCAACCAGCTACTTCGAAACAACCAGGTGTCTGGAACATGGAGACAACACATCTGGAAGAGGTGTGTGTATGTGTGTGTGTGTGTGTGTGTGTGTGTGTGTGTGTATTAACTTTTTGAGGGGATATATTGATGCCATTTGAAATAATTATTAACCCTTCTTGTAACCAACTCTGAGATAAAGTATGTATGATATAGTTTAGGGGAATGTTTAAGTATATTTCATATTATATGTTGGTATTATTGACAAAATGTAGATAATCCTCTCTCAGCATATATATGAGTGGATTATCTAATTCCCTATCCTATTTAGATATTGCATATTGAATGCTTCATCCTGGTAATGGTTCATTAAACAATGTATCCAATTCTAGTTTTTCTTGGCTTCCCCACATCTCCATCCCAGCTCCTAACACTTTATGAAGATCATCTAGTCCTAAGTGAATACAAATGACCAGTAAAGATAAGAAAACCTGCCCTACATCCTTAGTAATGCAGGGAATGTGCGTTAAAGTAATGATACTTGTAGAGCTTTTAAACGGGGGTGGCGAGGGATGGGTAGTTGAGCAGTATGGTCATAATGCTTTTTAAAGGTTTAGCTCAAGATGTAAATCATAAGGTTCTGAGATCTTGAAAAACATGAACAAAATGGATGCTTTTGGGATATCAGAATCCTAATCCTAGATGGATAGAGGTAATGGGCAGCTTGTGAAGACAGGGACATAGGAACAGGGTAGAAGAAAGATGTACTATTACTGAGCTGGGGCATTAAGGAGGGAGAATAGAGGAGTGTGGATTGGGCTTGGTGTACAGGCTGAAAAGCACTAACTCCACCCTGTGGAGCCTGGTGATATGGCCTGTGGTGATGAGTCAACTGGCAGTCGGGGCCCAGAGGGAGTGCTGTATTTTGCAGCTGATGTCCTATAGATCCTTGGACATATGGTGATACAAATGACTGAGGTTCAGATATTATCAGTGTCCCCCGCTCCACCAGCGGGTGTTTGTAATGGGCTTCCAGTTTTATTGTCTTACAACTGGAGACAGGATTCCACATACAAAAATAATGCTGTTATTTAGTAAAGTACCTTGGCAAGATTCAGAGTGATCTTCATTGTGTCTGCAGGAACCCAAGCCAAAAATGAAATACCCACATGGCTCTGAGTTCAAAAGATAAAGACACTGAGGCAAGAGAGGGAAGCAGGGAAGAGTCAGTGGAAAGATACAGGGCTCAGGCACCATAGGCGAAGTGGCCGGTAGAAAAAAAAATCCTGGGTGGGTTAAAAACAATCGAGTGAACAAGTTTACTTGAAAGGCTGGCATTCGTTTTGAAGTTATTTGAAATTCTATAATGAAAGCTTCCCTTTGCCTTTCTCCAAGATTATTGATGATGTCTGATGGGCTTTTTAATGAGACCTGAGAAAGGGGCTTACTACCTTCCTATCTGAGTTGATAAGATGTAAATGCAGAATATATATCTGAGAAGGTGAGAAGCAAGACCTTCAAGCAAGAGGTCATTATTAAGATACCTCCGCCCCCAATTCCCAAGAATTTAGAGAGAGTGTGGAAGGGCTTTGTATTTCCACAGGACATTGCATGAAGTTTGAGCCAATCAGATAAGTTCTAGATACAATTTCTAGAGCAGGGAACCATGAGCTGACATCTAGGCTACTGTGTAGGTATGGAGCTCTATTCTTTTCTTGTTAAAATAATAAATTATTTTTCTCCATTAGGAAATAGATTTAGTGTAACAGCTGAGCACTGTGATAAATTGTCTGCAACTAGTGTGGACCATCTGGCTGTCATGAATAGTCTTAAATAAATCGAACCAAAAGTAAGAAATCTAAGGAGACAGTAGTTTCCATCTTAAGAGAATGTGCAAGGTTTGGAAAACATGTTCTGGTTTTCAGAGGCTTGTTCATCGCAATTGGAACATCAGTCATAGGTGATTATGACACCATACTGGTTCCAGGCAGTCAAAGCAAAAATAGGATTGTGAAAGGATTCACAGGTCTCAGAATATCAGAGAGACTCTTCAGACAACTAATTGCTACTCTGCTGCTATACATGTGTATTCAGGGACTCCACCTTGATCAGGCATTAATGGGAAATTAGTGGTGTTTGAGCCACTATCTCCTGGTTATTTCTTTTCCTTGTAGGTTAAATCTAGAGTATCAACTTATTTATTTATTTGTTCATCCTCAAGCAATTATTGAGTATTCACTATGTGTCAGGGACTATGACACAGCACTGAGGGCACACAGATAGACAAAATGTGGTCCCTAGCCTCGAAAACACACAGTCAAACTGAGTGGAATTACAAGTTGTGAGGCTTGGGCAAGGTTTCAGTGGGAGCATGGTCAAGAGAGGTACTGACTCTGCCTGGGAGAGATGGAAGGACTTCAAAGAGGAGGAGATTTAGATAAAAGCACACTGTGACCAGCATCAGGGACTTACGGTAGCCTCTAAGAAATACAAGAGGCTTCTTGGGCTGAAATGAAGTATAGACATATGGAAGGCCTCATTTTACTAGTGGGCATTGTATTTCTCCCCATTATTCTAACCACTGAATAACATAATAAATTTAGATGAAGACATATATCTTAGTAATCATCTCTACCATCAATATGGTGTATATTATATTAGCTAATGTAAACTCTAAGCTTTTATAATAAATAGACCCCAAATTCAGTGGCTTAAGAAACAGTTTATTTCTTGCTTATATAAATTCAGGGCAGATATTCTTGGTCAGAAGGCAGCCCTTGCACAGAGATTTGGGGAACCAGGATCTTTCTGTCATACCCATAGATTTTTTGAGGGTATAGTAGAGTTAAGGTGAGTTGTCATGTCCAGGTGCAAGAATGGGATGGGGGAGAGAGGATGAAGCAGGTATGCTGCTCCTTAAAGCCCCCTAAAGTAATATGCACTCGTTTTACTCTTACTCAGTTAGCTAGAAATTAGTCTCAGAGCTGCATCTAACTACAAAAGGGGCTGGGAAGTGTAATCCAGTCTTGTTCCCAGGAATGAAAAGAGACTAGGTTTTAGAGGCCAGCAAGTATTATTTGCCACAGATATAAAATTAAGAGTGATAAAAATTCCAACAGTCTGGGTTAGTCTAAATGGGTCTAAGCATAAAAGATAAAATTTCTCAGCGTACTATGTAAATTTTTTTTCATTTAGGCTAAAAATTTAATTGCACAACTGCAGAATAGGAAAGTATTCATATGGGGAAATTGACAGTGTTTATGTGGGAAAAACAAAGATTTTGCTTAACTACTAATTCAGTATGAGCTCACAGTTTGATGTGGTTCCTGAAAAACACAATAACAAACAAAAAAGAAATACAATTGTAGGCTATATCAATACAAGTACAGGAAGGAAATAAATACTGATCCAGAAAAGATTTAATTCAGAATCTTTTAATAGTGTTCTGGTGCCCTTTATACAATGCACAGGGATGAACAGAAAGAGTCTAGGATGATAAGGTGACAGGATCTAGAAACTATGTTATTTAAGGAAAAGCAGCAAAGAAACCAGGTTCTGTCCCAGAGAAAAAAATAATAATAGCATAAGAAAAGGTGTGTGTGTGTGTGTGTGTGTGTGTGTGTGTGTGTGTGTGTGTAACTGTAAAGTAGGACAGGGTGTGGGTTAAAGTAATCCTAAAAAGTCAAAGAAATTTAAAGTTTAAATGCTTGAAGGTTAGCCATATGGAAGAGAAAGTAGATTCGTTCTCTTCTGCATCATGAAACCAAGGAAGAAATCTTTGCCTTAATATGATGAAGATCTGAATAATAATTGAAGCTCCCGAGAATGGTGAAATAGACTGCTTAGAGAACTGTCGAGATTCACATCACTGGAAGTGCTTGATCAGAAGCTGAATGACCTTGTGCTAAGCCTGCGGTAGAGAGAATGTTCTCTAAGCTTGAACTAGGTGATGTCTAAAATATTTTCTAATTCCATGACTCAGTAAATTTGGCATTATTACCATGTTATTTTGGATGACCCAAGCCAAAATAAAATTCCTATTGAGACACATGACTAAAGGCCACCCCTGTTAACTTGGACAAGAGGCAGAGACTGTGTGGCCAACATTCTGGACACTCCCATTTCCACTGGGAAAGCTCTTTTGAAATCGTTTAACTAGCAGTTTGTGTGTGTGTGTGTGTGTGTGTGTGTGTGTGTGTGTGTGTGTGTTTTCATGAGACACCATTTTTCTTGAAACTGAACACTGACAGACAAATTAGGGTTATTTAGACTTGAGAATTTGGCAGACATTAAAAAAAAATGAACAATGTGAATCTGTCACTTCAAGGAAACAATGATCAATATTTATTGCCATTGAAAATATTTGAGCTCTTAAGCAAACATTGATAGTATAGACCAGGGGTCCTCAAACTACGGCCCGCGGGCCACATGCAAATACAAATATTGTATTTGTTCCCGTTTTGTTTTTTTACTTCAAAATAAGATATGTGCAGTGTGCATAGGAATTTGTTCATAGGTTTTTTTTTTTAAACTATAGTCCGGCCCTCCAACGGTCTGAGGGACAGTGAACTGGCCCCCTGTTTAAAAAGTTTGAGGACTTGCCAGAACCGGTTTGGCTCAGTGGATAGAGCGTCGGCCTGTGGACTGAAAGGTCCCAGGTTCGATTCCGGTCAAGGGCATCTACCTGGGTTGCGGGCACATCCCCAGTGGGAAGTGTGCAGGAGGCAGCTGATCGATGTTCCTCTCTCATCGATGTTTCTAACTCTCTATCTCTCTCCCTTCCTCTCTGTAAAAAATCAATAAAATATATTTAAAAAAAAAATAAAAAATAAAAAGTTTGAGGACCCCTGGTATAGACCCCTTCTATCTGCCACATGAAAATGATAGCTCCCCAACATTTAAAGAATTTTCTGATGAAGGCAGTAGTGATATTATTAACAAATGTATTTTTCAGTATTGGATAATAAAATGTGTCAATATTTGGATGATCTAGAACTCAATTAGTATTTTCCCAATGACCAATGCTTCATATCATAAAATCATGCATGGATAAGAGATCCACTCAAAGTACACAATAAATCAAGATATTTTAATGTAACAGAGTACAAAAATCTTTGATTAATCTGATTTGGGATTCCATATTAAAACTAACTTTAAAGAAATTACCACTTGTTAAGTTTTCGTGTAGTATTAAAGAAGAATATCTACAGTTATCTAAAATTGCTACTAAAATACTCCTCCCCCTTCCATGTACATATCTATCTGAGGCCAAATTTTCTGCATGTACTAGAAGAAATCCAAATCACACATTGCAATAATGAATGCAGAAGTAGATATAAGACTAGAGCATATATTGAAAAGACTTGCAAACAATGAAAAGCAATGCCACTCTTCTACCTAAATTATTTTGCTTTGGAAAATACAGTTGCTTTTCATACAAATCTATTATATATGTAACTAAATAATAAAGTTCTGCAGAGGGGTTCTCACATCACTGTGGAGTGTGGCATCTTTGGGGGCCTTGAAGTAGATAGACTGTGAAAATGACCAGTTTTCTTCACTTCTCTTTGTAGTTCATCCTATCAGAAGATGGGGTCTGTTTCTTTATATTTGAACTGATTTTGTGATTTGCTTTGTCCAATTGACTGCAGTGGAAGTGACAGGGTGCTAGTTGCAACCTTGAGCCTCAAAAAGTCTTCTGCTCTTTCTGGGTAGTTGTACCATCATACGAACAAACCTGGGCTAGCCTGCAGGAGGTTGGGAGAACACAGCCGAAGAGCCCAGCTGTCCTACTGTGGCCATCCTAGATTAGCCAATAGTAAGCTAATTAATGAAATAGGAAATGCTTTTTCTTTTTTTAAATTAAAGTTATGGGGTGACATTGGCCCAAATGAACATATAGGTTTCAGGTATGGATTTCTATGTTACAAGATCAGTATATTGCACCATGTGCCCAACACCCAAAGTCAAATCTTCTCTGGTCACCATATATTAGGATCCCCTTCTCCCTCCACCCCCTTCCCTCTGGCAATCACCGCACTGCTGTTTGTATTCACGAGTTTCAGTTTTATATCCCACATGTGAGTGAAATCATATGGTTCTTAGTTTTGTCTGACTGACTTAATTTATTTAGCATAATGTTCTCAAGGTCCATCCATGTTGTTGCAAATGGTGCTATTTCATCCTTTCTTATGGCTGAGTAGTATTCCATTGTGTATATGTACCATTTCTTCTTTTTCCAGTCCTCTATTGCAGGAAACTTTGGTTGGGAAACTATTTTTTCTATTCTCTACCCACAAAACTTCTGATATCAATATTTTCCACCCACATCAACCAATACCCCAATTCTCTGGACACCAAATGGGTGTCCTACAATTCAATTATGACATTGTTTACCTGGAGTTAGTGTAGACACCACAGGTTACATGCTAAGGTCCACAGGCTGCTCCCACTTGGGATACCATTGAAAGTTTCTGATCAACTGGCTATAACTTGGAGGTTCCCAGAACCATCTCCTCAGGCTTGATAATTTGCAATAAGGGCTAACAGAACTCAGGAAAACACTGCTTAGATGTACTGGGTTATTATAAAGGACACAGATGAATAGGCAGATGGAGAGGTACGTAGAGCAAGGTCTGGAAGGGTCCCGAGTGCAGGAGCTCTGTTTGGGGGTGCTGCCTCCAAGCATGTGGATGTGTTTACCAACCCTCATAGTTTAGGCATTTTGCTGCAGGCTTCATCATGTAGCCATGCTTTATTATTAATTCAATTTCCAACCCCTCTCCCTTCCCTAGATATTGTAAACTCCAAGCTTCTAATCATGGCTTGATCTTTCTGATGACTAGCCCCCATCCTGAAGCTATCCAGGAACCCATAGGAAGTTACCTCTTTAGAACAAAAGATTCCTCTACTATGTAGGAAATTCCAAGGACTTTAGGAGCCTTGTGTCTGGAACCAAGGTCAAAGACCAACTATTAAAACAATGATGCTCCTAGCACTCCTATTCCTCAGGTCATTACAAGGGTTTTCGGAGGTCTTTGTTGGAAACCAGGAGAAGAGAACAAATATATATTTCTTGTTATGCTACACCAGCACACACACAGAGAGCAGAGCTGCCTACGTGATCCCCCACTGACCCCAGGCACCTAAGGAGGCCTCATTAAGACTGAACAACCCCGTTAGCTCATAGACTTGTGAACAGTAGTTTAAAGCCACTACATTTTGGGGTGATTTTTAATGCAGGAGTAACTAATTGATATGTGTCTCAATGAGAACCAAGACTAAAAGAGTTCCATTTTGATATCCTCTTATAGTAAAATGTAGCTTGAAGGAGGAATAGGGTTGAATAAGCAGGCAGGGGAGGGGACAATCATAAGGAAATGAAGAGAGGTTAAAATGTATTATTTATTCATGAGTCAATGGGTAGGCAAATGTGGAGAAATAGGCTAGAAAAGTGAGTATGAGTCAGACTGTAAGGATTTTGAGTTTAGGGCAGGAGCTTCTTTTGTTGTCCTATATGCAATGAAAAACGATTGAAGGTGGTGAGTGTGGTTTGCTCTATCCCAATCTCTTACTCTTCTCTTTCATTTCAGCCACCACTCAATTCTAAAGAGTTTGCAAATGTAGAGTGCAGAGTCAATAGAAGCACCTGGGTTTTATTGCACAGAAAAGTGACTGGCTGTAAAGGAGACATTCTCAATGTGTTTCCTTGTGACTAACCTCCAGCCTACCTTTTATGGCTAGAAGCATAGTTTGGCAGAAGATGAGCCAAGGTACTTCTATCCTGACCAAAGAGAAATTGGTAGAAGAAATACGTTTCTCTAAAAAAGAAGGCAAATGCAGAAAAAGCATCTTGTTTAAGTAAAAAGGATGAAAAGCATGTTTCGTTATACAGGGAAGGCTTTAAGTCTTCCCTTTTCTTGAAGAGCCGTGTTAATTTTTTCCTGACCGCTAGATGGCACTTGTGTACAGCATTTGAAATCGATTCCAGCAAAAACAAGAGTACCTGTGGTGGAGTCTGAACACAATCTGAGGTTTTGCTCTCATGCAGTGGGCTTCCTCCCCCACTCTGTGTCAAGAGGGGTATAGGAGAGAAGGCCTAAATCTTTTTCTGTGCTTTTCTGACTTATAAAGAAAAATGAACATGGCAGACGTGGTCCTGATTAGATTGGGAGAAAAAGGATGGTGCATTCCGGCTGGATGAATCAGGAGAGATGATGTTCTGTCATTCTTTAGATATAGACCTGAAATACTAACTTTAAATTTATGGTTGCCGGTACGAGCCAGGTTCTGTTTACCCAGTCGGTACATTTGGGTGAAGCATGAATAGTGTGTCTTTCAATTGGTTACTTTATCAACATTGACGATTTCAGAAGATAGAATAACTCTTACCCTTTTGGGTGAAAATAAATGGATCTCACAAGTCTTCTTATCAGATCACCATAGTTTGATTCATCTTTATGAGAACTGGCTGCCTGGTTGTTCATTGCTGCCTCCAACTCATCTGGACATTTTCAGATGATGCAAAGGGTGATAGCAACTGTGAACAGCATCCACAAATGTATCAAGACCAGTAAATGATACATCTTTAAAAGAAAAAAAAAGAAAGAAAAATAATAGCAAGCAAGCAGGCAAGCAAGCAAACAAACAAAAACTCCAGTGACGCAAGACATCCCAGTAGAAGGCCAGAGGAAATGACAATCTTGCCTAACCTGTGCCCCTCATTCCTCTGCCCCTGGAGCTGCTATCAACATTTAAAACCATACAGCAAACCACGACTTCTTTCTGGGAGGTAAGATACTGGCGATCTGCCAGTGGCAGCCCTGCCAGCCCCATTCGCTTGTCACCACAGTGCTGATGCTGATCTCTTCTGGGGCTCCTGTAATCTTGGCCTTTTGGTAGCCTCAGCTTCCTCCTGTATAGCCTAAGCTGCTGTAAGCACGTGTTTGAAGCATCGTCAAATCTGATATAAAGGGGACATCTGTCCGAAAGAAGATTAGGGTGGGCTCAGGGTATCCTAATAGGGCAAAAAGAAAATGGCAGATTGAGTCATAGACGTAAAGGGAAATCGGAAACAGATATATGTTCCGGGAGGAGGGGGTTGTTTGCAGAGATGGCAGGAGCCCTCTTCCATGTCTCTGGTCCTAAGCCTTTGACCTCAAGGATGACCTCTTGGTTCTCTTCTCAGTTACTTGGAGCTCTCATGCTCTTTTACAAATGTCCTTATCAAATCCTTCCTGCTGAAAAGGATTGATAAACTAATTCCTACCTAAGATTGACATTTTAACAGGAGACAAAAAGCATACATTTAATAAGGGCAATGGAATACTATTCTGATGATAGGAATTCAAGTTTTGGTGGGCATTTTCAGAGGTACCACCCTCTTGATTGTGAAGTCACCATCTTGGCTATCTACTGTTGTATGGAGATAGTTACAAAACTATCCTCTATCACATACATGTATGTATGCGTGGGAGCCTAGTTAGCTTCGTGGTATTGACAGCACCAAAGAAGCTCAATCTGACTAGGAAATAAATAGGAGTTAAATTATTGGTACAGTGCCAGAATTGGAATTTGGGGAGGTCCATATATAAAAACTCAAAAAAGCAAATACATTGAAAGCAGGTCCTGTGGAAGGAGTGACAGCAGAGGGCCTTGGGGAGGCTAGCTGAGTTGAGGGCATGTGAAAGATACCAAAACACCATGAAGGAAATAATTCATGAAGGAAAAGGCAGGAATCACAGGTCCAAATGGCAGTCAGGTTCCAGAGTTGACAAGGTCTGAATAGGACCATGCCCCACTGAGGGCAGGCACTGTCAGGCACAGTGAACTGGACCGAGAGTAGAGGCATGTTTACTCCCTGCTCCATTAGTTTTCTCTGTTATCGTGGTGCCCTGAGCCTGAAGGCATTAATCATTGACAGAAGAAAGTGTAAGGATTTGGGTGATACCTACTATTATTATTAGGGACAAACAAAGAGATGACCAGAAGGTACCCACGTACAATGAAGTGGATTTATGACCATTATGGAAAATGATCATTGTAAGGGTCATGGATTCCTGTACTAGACTTTTCTGCTTAGTATACCATTTCTTTTTTTTTTTTTTTGCTATGAGTATGTTATTTCCTTTGAGTAATTAACCTATTCTGCTCCATGTGGTTCTTTTGGGTCTGCCAAAACACAGTATCTCAATCTTCTGGTATGTCATCAGGCCGCATCAACCACGTACCTGTTATATAACTGGCTTAGGATCCAAAACCAACCAATCATAAGTCTTCTCTGAGATTTCAGATAGATGGATACATAGATTCATATATGGCTGACAGTTAGATAAAATGCTCTTTCTCTTGAACAGCAAAGCTGGGATGATGTACACCTGGAACTTTCTGTGGCCTTGTTCCCTCTTCTCAGTCATGGAGCAAGACTTTCTGAAGTCATGGAGAATGAGGCTAATGGGCAGGAAGAAGCAGAGATGTGACCAGCAAAGGCAGAGGTGATAAAATAGCTCCATCTCTGATCCTCCCAGTAAAATGACCCAGTACATTCCTTTTTAGCTTAGACTATTTGAGCTGGGTGTCTGTCACTGGCAGCCATGAAAATATTGACTAATATATTCCCCAACCAGTCCAACTGAGACTTCTAATATGGCATATGTGTTGCTACTTGGAATTCCATTAATTAAATTATTTTACATTTCTAGCTCAGCTTGCCATCCCATTCTAATAGAGAAAACAGTCAATATCTTTAGAAGAAAATATAATGGTAATTCAAATTTTGGTATTTTGATTCATGCTCATTTTATGTCCTGAAGCACAAGTATTATCTATCCCTGCAAGAATTATTGTTTAGGACAGAGTCAAGTAATATTTGCAACAATTTACCACATTTTTGTAAGGAAACTTATAATGAACAAATTTTTCATCAACTCCTTGGCTTTTTTCTTAAATACTGTATTGACTCACAGTGTACTGTGCTGGCCAACATTCTTCTCTTATGGTTTTTTCCCAAAAAAGGATCAACAAAGAGGGGAGAAAGATTTCTTAGAATCCCAAGGCAGCATAAACCTAACAGCAACAAGATTAGAGGAAGGAAAAATATGCATCAGCAAGAGCTAGATGGTAACATTGCTTTTAGATCCCTAAGACTTTCCCTGACCCCTACCCCACTACAGTAGAACTAGAGGACCTTAGTCCAATCCAAGTCCTTGGTTTTGTGGACATGGAGACCCAGGAGGTTAAGTGACCTAGCCAATGTCACAAAGCAAGTTTGTGAAGAACTGGGACTCTGTTCTCTTTTGATATACCAAATTGCATGTAAATACTTGCTTGAAGAGAAATTATTTTGTTTTCATTTAAGGTGGTTATTTCTCCCAATTAGTGAGTCCTAGATAGTAGATTTAAAAGGGAGTTAGGCAATCTGATATAAATAGAAAAACAAAAAAGTGGTATATTTGTAACTTATCTTTTTTTTCCAAAGCACCACCACACCATATCTTTTTGTTTTTCTGTCCCCTGAGTATGCCTTAGTTTCCTGCTTTTGTTGTTTGCATAATTTTTGTGGTTTGCAAGAGTGGAATAGCCTTTCCTATCCCTCAGCCTGGTTCATTACACCTGTGGTAAGCACCGTCTCTGTGCTGTCCACTCTCAAGACTGGCCCTGTCCAACAGAAGCAGAATGCAAGCCACACACGAGAGTTTAAATTTTCTTGTAGCCACACACAAAAAAGTGAAAAAGTAGTTTTAATAATGTATTCTACTTAACCCAATATATCTGAAATATTATCATTTCAACATATAATTGCTGTAGAAATTTAATGGGATATTTTATATTCCTTTCTTTATAGTTAAGTCTTCTAAATCTTATATACATTTTATACACATCTCAAGAGCGCATCTCAATTTTGATTAGTCACACCTCAAGTACTTTATGGCCACATGCAGCTATTGGCTGTCCTATTGGACAGTGGAGATGACGAGCCCTAGAACAGACTTATAGTTTAGCCAGATCTTAGTAGCTTCTCAAGATCAAAATCAAGCTTCATTTTTTTATTGTAAGTTTCCCTTTAGTTTTCAGGTCAAAATCATTTCCTACTCTGAACTAACATTTCTGTTACTGTGAAAGCTCCCCTTCTGCCATGAGTACCACCAATAAAGAGCCGGGGCGGGGGGGAGGGGAAGCCAGGCATCATGCTAGACCTTAGGCAGGTGTCTCATTCTTCCTTGAGTCCCTAAGACACTTTGCTTGTCTCTCTTGGGGCCCTAATATACTATTATATCTCATCCTATGTGTTTGCTTAGATAATGCACTTTCCTAGATTGTAAGGCATCTGTCCACAGGAGCTGTCTCTTCTTATACCTGTATATTCCATCCTGTCTTACTTGTGGTAGACCATTGATACAAGGATATTGAATCATACATGGAAGGGAATCAAATCCTGTATATTATATCTCCCCATTTAGACAATAAACATCTTAAGGGAGAGTCCATACCATGTTTTTCTCTATGTGCTCTCAGAAATTCATAAGAAAAATTTATGTACAAAAATATACTTACCAAGTATTATTAATTGCTTTTGATCTAAGGTCAGGTAGGAGATGGAGGTCTTATTCTCACTAGATGGTTGCCAAATGGGCTTTGTTAACAATGACCCCATGTCATTGGGTAAGATGATTAATTTTCCAGAATTAAAAAAATAATTATAATTTCTATTTTAAAAGGTTCAAGAGACTTTAAAAAGGCCCAAAGATGTTCAAGTTTAATATAAGATTATACTGAGGTAATGCCTATTGGTTCCTCTATTACTAAGTTTTCTGAATTTTCTGTCCTATGAAATTAGATTTGAATGGAGCACAGATTTAGTGGAAATAAATGGGCTTTAAATTGAGAAAGACGTGAATTCTAATATTAGTTTCTAATATTAATTCTAATATTGCTGTCTCCAACTTATATAGTTTGGTTCTGTTATTTTGCCTCTTTAAACCTCAATTTTCACATCTGTAAAAATGGGGGTCATGATATTTATATTAGTTGTACTAATGATGACATGAACTTATGGGTTCAAAACCCTTTACCAATGTCTGACATGACCATAAATGCACAATAGATGCTGTGCTCTCTCCTTATCTCTTGCCAGAAGGAACACAATTAGTAAATGATAAGCTGGGGTTATAAAGTGGTTCTGTCTAAACTCTGACGGTATATTATTTCTCTTTGTGACTTCCCATGTGGCCTCAGGCAATAATGCCGCTACAGGATAAACGGCCATTAATCTGGAGGAGAGTCTCTGAAGCAAGTCTCGGGGCTCTGCCCAGGACTCTGTCCCACTGCTTATTGAAGACCTGTGTGAGAGAAAGCTGATGAAATTTATAAGTGGCACGGAGCCAGGCTGAATATCTAGTATGTCAGATGTCAGAATCAAGGCTCAAAGAGGTCTTTAGATGCTGGTGTAATGGCCTAAATCCAATAAGACAAAATTTACAGGGAATAAGGTGAGGTCTTGCACTTCAGCCTGAAAACTCAATTGGGGGAGATGTAGCTGAACAGCAGACCTGTGAAAAAAAATCTCAGGAGGGTCCTAGCTGGCAGTACACTTGATATGACTCCATAGTAATAGGGTTGTTCAAAAAGAGAAGTCAGCCTTAGGTTGCATTTGTGGATGTTTAGCATTCAGAAAGAGAGTAGCGATCAGTCTGGCTCTCTGTGCCTGCTGGACAATACCTGGAGTTTTCCAGTCCAGTTTGGGTGCCATACATGAAGAGGAAGAGAGACAAATGAGGCCACGCTCATCATGGGGTGGAAATGTTTGGAACCATCCAGTCATCATGTTCTCATTCAGTACATTTTTACTGAGTGTCCACTGTGTTCTAGGCACTTCCCTTGGCTCCTGGGATACAACAGCAAACAATTAATACCTGAGGAAACTCAGGAAATTTAGTCTGTAAAAAAAGAAAACTTAGCAAGTATGCGCTATCAATTTTTCAGAATTTTAAGGGCATAGCATCCTTCTGGATAATCACAGTGCTAGTGCTAATGTACATATGTGAAAACAAGCAGACTCTGGGCCATGACTCCATCAATTGAAAACACCTGCTGATGCAAAGGGGTGCTTTGCAAGTGGGGTACACAGTGTAAGTTGATTGATCTCTTACAGGCCAAAGAGGGAGTCAGATATAGTAAAATCCCGTGATAGTGAGGCCATGTTAAAAGGGATTCTAATACAATGTACTTGGCAATTAGCCCCTTTGTTTCTCTTCTTCAAAAGGGGCTGGCTAAATTTGTCTTCTTCGGGGTAGAGGGAATGGAGAGCTCATTTGGATGTGAACAGGGAAGAGAAGAAGGGAAATAGTGGGCCAACCTACCCAGTTAGCAGGCCTGTATTCTGCTGGCCCAGCCGCTGGAACAGGTGCCACTTCATTAAATGATTCCTGGAATTGCTACAGCAACATTCCAAGTCCCAGCCAGCCCTGAAGCCCTGAACGGTCCTCATCAATATTAATCTGGAATAGATAACCACCATCAGGTGGCATGAAACCATAACTGGGTCTGGAGCGATCGAGATTGTACCACCAAATGAAATGCCACACTTGTCATTTCATTAACGTCACAATAATAGCCTATACATCTTATGGGATTGAAAATTTTGAGTCTACTTTTCAAATCATGGAGGAATTTAACAGTATGACAAGCATTGCTGGACTATGTCACTAACTTCCACCCAGCCCTCTGTTTATCTAACTGTCCCAATCCCGGGGTGATCCACTCAACCTTCAGGCCCAGTTTGAGGGTTATGTTGTAATGTCCAGTCTTACTCTTCTAATTACAAATACTTTTCTTTATTTTTATTTCTATGGAATTCTCTCATGTTTACCCTCAAACAGTTATTAAATTGCATTACAATTCCCCAGCCCAAATACATTCATCAGTAAATATTTTCCAAGAACCTGCTCTTGCCTAGACACAAGGCAAAGAAATTGCACATGATTTTAAGAGGCTATTAGGACAATTGGGCAGATCAGATCAGTGTGGGACCTTAGACAGCATTGCAACTGTACTCCATGGTATGACGTTGAGGGGCGTGTTGCGCAGAGATGGGAGAGGTTTATGGGGACAGAGAAGGGAAGACTCCCAAGGGAGCCAGGTGTGACTGCTCAGGTTACTCTGCTGGGGGATGCCTGGGTCTTTCCTTGCATTATTCTAGCATGTGATCTGTTTTCCCAGGTTAATAGTGGAGCAAAGTAGTATTAGATGAGTATATCTACACACACACACACACACACACACACACACACACACACTTACACATTTCAAGCAATGGAGCCAGGTGCAATGAGTATATCAAATGCTATACCTTAGCCACTATGGCTCCATTAAAAAACAAAACTCACCTACAGTCTAAAAGTATTATTATCTTGATAGTTAGAGAAAAGTGCCAGACAATCATTGCCAATATAGCTGCCTTTAAACACAAAAAATGGAAACAGAATCATTTCCCCAAACACTATTTGTCTTTAAAAAAAATCCAAGGCTTTGGCTCTTTCATTTTATATGAACTTATTAACTCTGTGCCTCTAAGCCAGCTGTTTTCTCTCTCCGAGTCTCAGAGTTATCGTATGTAAAAATATTACCCTACCTTTCTGGGCTATCAAGAGGATCAAATTCAATGCTTAATGTAAAATTACAGAATAAATGCTCTTTTATGGGCATTTTCTATACCAAGCAATTGCTGCCTCAGTTCTCTATTTTCTCAGTGCTTATGTCTCACTTCCTACCTGCCATTGACTTTGCTTGATGAAGTTTAATTGCTGTTTTTCACGATCAATTGCCATTGGCAAATCTCTCCAAATACCTCTTGTTTTTTCCCATCAATAAATAAGGGATTAAAATTATTTCATGGAGTGCAGAGCAGTGTATTGGTCTTTGGGAGGGCGTTGGGTGATCTAAAGAAAATTCGGTCCTTGCCCTCCAGAAGTTGATAGTCTTAGTATATTAACCAAAACACACAGTTTTCTATAAATACATATAGTAAGCTCTATGTTCCATCCACCTAGGACAGTGATGGTGAACCTTTTGAGCTCGGTGTGTCAGCATTTTGAAAAACCCTAACTTAACTCTGGTGCCGTGTCACATATAGAATTTTTTTGATATTTGCAACCATAGTAAAACAAAGATTTATATTTTTGACATTTATTTTATATACTTAAATGCCATTTAACAAAGAAAAATCAACCCAAAAAATGAGTTCACGTGTCACCTCTGACACGTGTGTCATAGGTTCGCCATCACTGACCTAGGATTTATTCTAGCAAGGCACAAAAGTAGCCTCTGCCCCTTCTCCTTGGTGTGAAGGAGTTAGGAACATTGTTCGAATAATCGGATTCTTCTCAAGGACATCTTTCAATCTACCTATAAATTCCTGTCAATCAATTTTGAGCTCTTTTTGATTTTTACCTGACATTACAACTTGTGAGATACCAATGACCATTGTTACAATGTATTAAGTATTATTGTGTTTTACTATACTGTGTGCTTCCCATGTGTTGTCTCATTTTATCCTTGCAGCAACTTTGAAAGGGATGATTCTCTGATAACCCCCATTTTACAGACAATGGCATTGAGACTGTTTGGAAGGTGATTTGTCTTAGAACCCGCAGAGTAAATGAAAGAGTTGGGATTCCAATTTAGGTATTCTGATTGCAGAATTTATCTGCACGACAGGTTTGCTAAATTGCCTTCATAACAACTTCATTCATCTTGAAATTGTTTCTTTCAAATGTTTAAGTGTCTCTCCACTCTGTCTTTCCCAATTCTGCCACTCTGCAATGCCATAAACCCTCTCCCCTCCAAACCTTTTGTGAAAAAGAATTTGTAATGAGATGGAAGCACATTGGTCTAAGAATTGGAAGGCCCTCTAATGTTGGCTCCACCAACATTTTATCCAGATAAATATGGGAAACTTAACTTCTCTGATTTTGTTTCCACCTCTGAGAAATAGAGATGAATGATGTCTTCTGTGTAGGCTGTAAAAAACAATACCTTCATATGGATGAAACTGGTAAACTGCAGTAGGGAAAACTAATATAACGCAATAAAAAACATAATTGAGTTCAGCTACCTCTTGTTAGGCTTTGCACTTCTTTCAGATCATTGTGGCTTGACATTATAAAGGAAATTTCCATTTTCATAAAAATTGTAAATTTTTTTTGATTTTCCAGAACAACATGAAGAATATTGGAAGTAGATGTACCAAAGGTAAGATACTCTCATATTATTTTGTCATTTCCTGTTTTTTAAATGCTCTTCTTTTTGACTTCTCCAGAAGATTCTGAGGTGGGCTAAATTCCAAGATATGGAAAGGTCGTATTTGCATAGCAGTGAGAGGTGGGGTTGCCTTATAAATGGTTGAGGCAGTGCTGCAAGCAAGAATCGGTTAGCTCTTTAAGAGATGTAGGTTGGTGATGACCCACTAAAATCATTTCCTCCTTTCTTGTACAGTTACTGCATTGGTTAGGGAGATTTCCAATAGGTATTATGATTGGACCATATGGACTCCTATTGCTGCCCAGACCTTCAGGGATACTTTCGTCTGAGGAGTGACAGGATCTTTCAGAAAGGGTAGCACTCACAGGCTAGCCCTAGTGCTGCAAGTCTCAATTAAGCAATGTGCAAAACAGCCATTCCTATACAGGGAGGTTGGGGGCCATTGACTTTGTTTGATTCAGGGCGATGATTCAGTTTGGTGCTAAAGGATGGTTTCTAACATGGTGCCATCTGGCACTTGTGTGTACTGCTGTCTCCCCAAGTATGTTAGTCCTGCAGCCATTTGCTATTAGCTATACACAGGACCTGTGGCATTACCAGCGAAGAGAAAGGGAAGGATGTGGGGTGAGAGGTGTTGTTGGGAGGGGTTCTAAGTCAAAGGTTTTATGATTGCAGTTTCCATGGATTTGTGTGGTTTGGGAGACTTGGACTTAACACACTTAAGTTCTCTATAGGGCAGGCTGACCTAGATCATGGGATGGTAAATAACTCTGTTATTGTGCTTATTCCACCTCCCCCACCCCCATGCATTCATACTTTTTACTCACTAAAGCATCATCTTGTAAGAGTATTAGAAACACTGTTTATGAGAATGAATTGCTGTGAATGAAAATTATAAAGTAGGAAGTTATTTGTATTAGTCACCGTATAATATCAATGTATCATAAAGCCTAAGCTTCCCTATAACCTGCTGAAGATTATGACAGAAGAGGGCATTAGCAAAAATGTTCAGAGTAAGTGGTGGGCTGTGGTAGTAGCCAGAACACGGGTGGGGAGGCAAAGTCCCCTCTCACTGCTGCTTGACCCAATATTCCATGTTTCTGGTAATCCTATATAATAAAAGAGAAACATGGAAATTAACCATCCCTCAGTCATGCTCAAGCCATGCCCACAAGCCATGCCTACCAGCCAATCAGGAGCAAGTATGCAAATTAACACAACTAAGATGGTGGCAGTCACAGAGCTGGAGCAGCAGGAGGCTTGGGTTGCCCCCGACAATGGAGGAAGCCAAGCTTCCCTCCTGCCCTGGCCAGCCCTCGGCTCTGTTCAAGGCTACAAAGTTTCAATTATAGAAGATAAATAAATCCCAGAAAAAAAAAAGAAAAAAAAAGAAGAGGCTGGGAGCTTGGGTCACCAGGGGGCATGGCCAGCCTGAAAACGGCCATCAGCCCCTCACCCAGGCTGGCCAGGCATCCCAGTGGGGACCCCACCCTGAAGGGGGTGTGGCCAGCTTGAAAATGGCCCTCAACCCCTCACCCAGGCTGGCCAGGCACCCCAGCGGGACCCCCACCCTGATCTGGGACACCCTTCAGGGCAAACCAGCTGGCCCCCACCTGTGCACCAGGCATCTATCCTATATAATAAAAGAGTAATAAGCAAATTGACCCTAACAGTAGAACAACTGGGAATGACTGGTCATTATGACACACACTGACCACCAGGGGGCAGACGCTCAATGCAGGAGCTGTCCTATGGTGGTCAGTGTGCTCCCACAGGGGGAGCTCTGCTCAGCCACAAGCCAGGCGGATGGCTGCCAGCACAGCGGTGGTGGCGGGAGCCTCTCCCGCCTCCTCAGCAGCGCTAAGGATGTCCGACTGCAGCTTAGGCCTGCTCCCCACTGGCAAGTGGACATCCCCCTAGGGCTTCTGGGCTGCCAGAGGGATGTATGACTGCCAGCTTAGGCCTGATCCCCTGGGGAGTGAGCCTAAGTCAGCAGGTGGACATCCCCCAAGGGGTCCCAGACTGTGAGAGGGGACAGGCCGAGCTGAGGGACTCCCCCAAGTGCACAAATTTTTGTGCACCGGGCCTCTAGTTGTTTATAATAATATACACAAATTCTTGGAATGTGAAATAAGCTTTTATGCCAAAATTCTGGGAGTAGCACCCCTGCTATTTGATCAATTGCCCACTAACCTAGTGGCCTTTTCTGTCACCTGTGGCAGAGAAAGAGTGCCTTATTTTATCAACAGAAGGGAGCCAAAAACTGGTGAAGGAACTATAAACCACCCTCCTCCTCCTGGCAGCCCTTCCTTCCTTCCTTCCTTCCTTCCTTCCTTCCTTCCTTCCTTCCTCTCTCTCTCTCTCTCTCTCTCTCTTTTATATTTAACTTACTTTTTGTATGTGGAGAGAACAAACCTTTATAAAGTTAAGGAGTCTTGTTTGGAGCCTTGAAATTCAAACCCAGGGTAAAGAGTATGCACCAGATCCTGTACTATGGAAACAGAGGTGGTAGCATTGAAAGTTGGGATGGGAACAAGGGGCCTACTTGGAGTAGGTGACGCTCAGGCAGGGTCCAGATAGGTGAGCTCTGTGTTTGCTGATAGCACGTTGGTAGCTTGAAATTAGCTACGGTGGGTGTATTTACACAAGGAAAATCAGAAAACACTAGAAAAGTGATGGAGAAGATGCTTATAAGGCAGATCAAACCTAAAAGTGAGTTGTCTCTGTAGCTGTTACATAGTGAAGAGAATAAAATTTGAGAACATATCCTTGTATTCAAAAGCTATTATCAATTGATCAAAGGAGTCTCTTACATTATTGACCAACAATGAAGTTAGAACATCTTCATTGTTTCAGTTTTATCTTACTCATTAACATTTAATTATTTTTTTCTCTAGATAACTAGTTGTTAAACATTTACTAGCACATCTCTTCTCTCAGACTATCATTCACTGAGGAAGACATCATATAGGAGGACACCAATGTTGGGCAGATGGGGAATGTTGATGAGCTAGTTTTGTACATTTGAGCATAGCAAGTAGGGAGTAACAATGTGGCTCTTGGACATATGCCATGATAGGTTTAAAAAGGGAGGTAGAAAGTAAAAACCAACCATAATTAACTGAAGCAAGGAAGGCAAAGTTTATGGATTAGGGAACACTTTTGCTGAGCTGCACAGAAAATGGTGGCCTTTCGATAAAGGTGGTAGGAAAAGACACTCCATATTGAAAGAACAATGACAACAGAGACAGTGGGATGAGGGAACGGGGATGATTTGAGGACACAGGGATCGAATTTGGTATGTATAAAAGGTAACTTGTAGGAGATTTTATTAGAAAGATAGATTTGGGTTACATTGAAGAGGACATTGATAGCCAAGATATGGAGCATATTGAAGGAAATATGAGATAAGATAAATTATAAGTGTTTTTCTATGTAATGAAACATGAGCAGTTTCAGGGAATCTTGAATAGATTTCCAAATCTATAATTTTAGAGATGGAAGGAACAGTGCTCATTCAGTCCTGTTTTTTAATTTTTTATATGAAAAATAAAAATATAGACAGGTTTTTGAAGGCAGAGCCAAATGTAGAACCTCCACCCCCTGGCTCAGTCCCTCCAACTGAAGTCTAAATAAGTTGCTAAACTCAGTGTTTACTGGCCCTTGTGCTAATTGTTTGTTTACATGAAATGCTTACAATCTTACTGGCATTCAGCACAGTGGCTGGCACACAATAGAGGTGCCATAAATATTACCTGAATAAATGCATAAGTATTCTGTAAAAGAGGGATGGCACATTTAATATCCACTGGGTGGCCAGGGAAACCACAAAACCCAAAATGATTAAAGTAAATCAAAAGCTTATTTCTCTTGTCTGATATTGTATTAACCTGTTTCTTTTTTCATCTCTGTTCCATTTCTTCACATTTCTAGGCATTTACCTGGCTTTACATTTCAAGATGTAGGATAGACAAATAATAAATACAGAGAGCAGTCAGTAGTTACTGAGCACTTGGATATATACTGGGGCTCTATCTAAATGTTTTTTTTTTTTTTCATTCTCTCATTTAATCCTCATGACACCTTTGTGAGGTAGGTGCTATCATTGTCCACATTTTACACTTGACTTTACTGATTCAAATAATAAGAATCCAAGTCTCCTTCTGCTTCTGCCACTTTTGACACATTGATTTTGAGAATAAAATAAGCTGCTTCTTACTGCCCCCTCCCCATTTTTTTCCTGCTTATAATTACATTCTCTAGTCAATAGGTCTTGCTTCAAGTGCTTTCTGAAATGTCTTGATCTTTTGTCTTTGTGTGCATTTTATAATCCTAACTCTAGTGATTAGTATCATTGTTGCCTTCTCTGGTTGGTGAGTTAATCGATCAGCACATATTTATTGGATTGGTACAAACCATTTGACCTCTGTCTTGGCTGGAGAGAACTTAGGTTTGTTTTTGTTTTTGTTTAGGGGAAGTAGTTACTCTTAATTTCCAATTGATCATAGGGAGTTGTATTTTCCAGAGAAATAAGACGTATGCAGTGTGTGTGTGTGTGTGTGTGTGTGTGTGTGTGTGTGTGTATAAAAAGATTTAACATGAGGAACTGGCTCACACAATCATAGAAGCTGGCATGTCCCAGGATTTGCGGGGTGGCCCAATAAATTGGACATCCAGGAAAGACAATGTTCCAATCCAAGTCTGAAGGCCATCTGTTTTAGAACCAGCAAGAGCCAATGTTACAGATGAAGTTCAAAGGCAGTCTGCTGGAGAATTCTCTCTTGCTTGGGGGTTGGGGGAAGAGGCAAGCTTTTTGTTCTAGTCAGGCATTCGTGTGATTGGATGGAGCCATCCACATCATGGAGGGCAGTCTGCTTTACTCTAAGTTCACTGATTTTAAAGATGTTCTCATCCAAAAGCACTCTCCCAGAAATACCTAGAATAATGTTTGACCAAGTATCTGGGCACCCTGTGGCCCAGCCAAGTGGACACATCAAATTAACCATGGCAGGAGTGTTCTCAATAGTTTTAACTCAGGTTTGTAGGTTGTTGGGAGCTCCCAGCAGAAAGAAAAGAGGGAGACTGGTCCATAGACATGTGGGGCAAGATGTCTGTGGTAGTTGCATTGCCTTCTGATCTCTCTGGGAGGAGCCAGAAATAGAAAATACCAGACAAAAGGCAGAGTTAGCTCAAGTTCAATACAAGCTGATTTCAATACACACATGAGTTCATTTAATACTCACTGAAAAAATGGCATTATTTCTTTGTGTAATCGTTTATTGTCTGCCTCCCCCCCATGCAAATTAAATTTTGTTTGTATGAATATCCACATTTCCTCAGTGACTGATACACAGTAGTGCTCAATAATTTTTTTTATTGTTGTTGAAAGATGTGGGGTCTGGTAGAAAATAAGGGCTTCTCAGTAGCAGCAGATTGCAGTTTCTGGCTCAGGGTTGTGTTTCAGAAAGGACTGACCAAGTTGGAATAAGGGACACTAGACACAGGGGCCAGTCCTGGGATATAGGGCTGGGCCGAGAGGGGAAGAGGCACTCAGGGCCTCAGCTGACATCCTGGGGTTTTATAGCAAGGCTTCCTTCTTGGAGAAGGACAGAATACAAGCAAAAAACCAGCCAGAAGGCCAATTAGATGGATAAAGAATCAGTTGTATACAGTGAGTGTTATCTAATGGAAACTACAGTGTAATACTTACACTAGACATTACTATTTTTTATAACAATAAGACTCTGGACCTAGGGCTGCAGTCTATATCCTGACTTACTAACTGGACATGTTTGCCTGTTGGCACTATACAACTTCTCAAACCTCAAGATCCCATTAGACTTCTCAGCCCTATTTCTTGTTCCACACCGACTTTCATATGATAATGGCTGTCTTAGCACAGTCATTACTAAAAACAGCATCACAAAGATATGATGTCATTGAAAGAAATGTAGTGCAATCTAATGTTGAAATCGATGTGGAGAATTGACATTTTTCTTGAAAATTTAAAAAAAATGTCCCAGAACATCCTCATGAGTTTTTAATAGAGTAAATTTTGAGAACTACTAATAGAAGGGTTTTAAGCAGGGCCTTCACATGACCAGCCCGTGTTTTGAAAAAAACCACTCTGGCTTGTGGATTGGTTGGAATCAAAGGTGGAATTAGGGGAGATGGATTCAGAAGCACTTGCAGTAGAGAAGGTACAATGATGGCAGCTCAGTCTAGTAAAGTGTTACTAGAATCGTGGAGGTATGTGTGAACATTATTTAAGAGAAAAAACATCAAAACACAAGGTCTGGAGCTACAGCAAGGACAGAGAAAACAGAAGATTTGAACTCAGAATTATTTATTTAGGAAATAATGTTTTTGAAACATTTCATGCTGTAATGAACTCTGATTGATCCAGGTTCAGGAATATATTCTTTCTCTGTCTCACATTTCGGACAGATAATTTGTTAATCTTTTGTGTATAAAAATGGTCTGTAACTCTTGGTTTCCCCAGCCCCCTACTATAGAAGAAGTCGAGATTCATGGGATATGCAGAGAGTCAGTCCCCTGTATTGGGTTTAGTTCCATGGTGGTTATAGGCGGGACTCCCTTCATGAGAGGAGTGAGTCACCTCTTCCTCTTGCCTTTCTCCCCAGCATTGCAAACAACTCCATTAAGGTTGTAGAGCAGGCTGAAAAGTCTCAGAGCCACAGGGCCCCTTATCCTGATATCTGGCCTCATGCTGCCTACCCTCCAGTCCCTCTTGGTGCTCCCCACTGCTTCCTTGCTGAGCTGGAACTCTTGCCAAAATATCTCAGCCCCAGTTGCAGGCTGCAGGCCACTATCTGAAAGTGACCACAAAGCCTCTGAGTGTGACAGTTTTTCCACAGCACTAGTCAACTAGAATTTTAATTCGTGCCCTTTCGAGCCCTGAAAGTTAGTTCTGGTTTTCAGGGTTATCGCTCCCTCTACGAAGGCACCTGGAAGGAAGGAGGTCCTTGCTGATAACCTCCCCCTGCGTCAGAAAGGAGAGAGATGTCACCTCAGGAATTTTGCCTGTGACCCTAGTCAGGGCCAGACTTGATAACATCTTCTGCTCTTGGGCCAGGTGGCTGCCTGCCTGTGCATTCATGCTTGTGATTGGGGACATTTATGTCTCTCTTTCGTGTGACAGTGTCTTAGTCCTGTGGTTCAGTCACCTAATTGTGAGACTCCAAGTTCTCTTCCTGGCTCTCTGTAGACTAGAGTCTGAGGACCTGTCTCTTTCTCACCAACATCCCATAGAAGGATGGAAATTATGCTGCCCCACCATGACCCTTTCCAAAAGTTAAAGCAACGTACAAGGTTATTTCTCCTCTCCTAGAAAACAGAATTTTCGAGCTCTGTGCCAAACACATTCCCCAGTGCATCCATTTCTCTCTTTATTCATGCTTAGGGACTTATTTTCTTTGGGCATTTGGGGCTAGAAGTTAGAACATCACAAATGCAGCCATCTTCTAAATGGAATGAAACATTTAGGGATTGATAGTGCCTATCCCCAAAAGCCAAATCACTCTTAATGAGAAAGGCTCCTAAATATATTCTAAATCTGCAATGCTAACACAAACTAGATATGTACCCCAATTTATGGGGTATGTTTGGGGAAGTTCTACAACAGACACTACATATGCATAAGACACTTTTCTTGCAAATGTAGGTCTGTGTGTGCTCATTTAACTGGTTTCTTTCTTTCATACAACATCAGAGTAGGGATGGCCATCTAATTGCATGGTGTAGGTTTGCAAAAGTCCACATGTGGTCAAATACAGCCCCTTTGAGAGATCCTTCACTTTGAAGCCTAAGGAATTTGAAATGGCATTTGCAAGATGGAAGGAACCAACATATCAGCCTTTGCGAGGTGCAAGTAAGATGACATCAAGCTGCAAAGCTGGGCCTTGACAGATTTAGCACCATTAGCAGGGGCTTGTTGAAAAACAAAAATGACTTCAAAACTCATCCCTCTGAACCAGAATGTTACATTCCTCCCTCCATTAAAACATCCGTTATTTGCTGACTTGTTTTCTGTCCCCTACCCCACCCCCCAGCCTCTCACTCCTTTGTGTCGGAGCTAATGTTCCCAGCGTCTACACTGCGTAGGCCCTGATTATTTGCGAGACAGAGTGAGTTAATGCAGATTTGCAAGCTGTTCCCATTTGTTAAATGTCAGAAAAACACATGCAAGTCACTGGCTTTAGCACTTAGCTGCCAGCTGGCTCTTCTGGAGGCAGGGGACAAATGACAGTCTATCACACAGCATGCTTTCAAAGAAAGAGGGGACCTATTCCAGAACAGCAGCTTCGGAGCGGCTTTTAACAACATAAGCAAAATAAGAAGCCAACATCAGTTTTTCCCCCCTCTCTCTTATTTCTCCCCCTGTTGCTGAATGAATGGCAGCACAACATTTGGGAGCTTTTTAAAGCCTTGGGGATATTGATTCCACTGCCCACCATCTGAGGCAGTGATGGGATAATGGGAGCTTGCCAAAAGTGCTGCGCACTCTCTGGTGGGTGACGACAGAGACACCCTTCAAATCTCAGGGGAGAGGGTGCACCCCTCCTCACCCCTGTTCTTCAGGTGGTTGTACCTCCCTCCTCACTGCCAACCTGTCTTGCAGGTGTCTGGATGAAAGTTGAATTTCTGCCTCCCTCTCCCTATTGGAATCATGCTGCAGTCCTTATCAGAGCCTTAGATTCTATCATTCAGAGTTCCCCCTCCCCACTCCCTTGTGAAGGTAAACATCATAGGGTGGAAGTAATGTAGGGATTTTTAATTAATTCATCCATTCACTGTCCATCAGTTACTTACTGAGAATCTAGTATATGCAGGGTACTGTGGAGGATGAATAAAAAGGAGACATGGATTGTTCTTGCAGGCAAGGATCTATCATGGTTGCTGGTGATTGAAAAAGGTCACACCTGAAAGTAAAAGTGGGTGCCCATGATTAGAGAGGAGGAAGCTGTCATAATTCTCTGGTTTCAAAGGAAGACTTCATGAAATGAGTGGGTAATGGACTGGGCTGAAAAGGACATGCAATTTTAGTAGCCAGAAAGAAATGAAGAGGGCATCTGAGCGGGGGATGATGCTGAAAGGGGGAACGAGGAAGAGAAGGTGGGAAGAGGTATTGGCCTACTTATGGAAGAAAGTTAGGGGAATGGTGGGAGAAAATGAAAACCTGGATTGGAGCCAGGCTAAAGAATATGGGTGTCCAGTGGGAGGTTTTGAATCAGAGAGTGGTGTTTCATATTTTTATCCACTTATTCATGTATGATCAAACTCAGTACTCTGATTACTTCAGTGATTTATGCACAACACTTCACCAGGTTTTCTTCATGGCAAGCCCAAAGAGGGCATGTAAGGAGACCTTTGGAGCAGCAGCCGCCAACCGGTGGTCCGCGGACCACTGGTGGTCCATGAGGTCCGAAAGGTTAGCAACCGCTGTTATAAAGAACAATCCAATGGTTTGATTAGGACACTTTTTTCTTCAGGCTTCAAACAACATTCTTCATGGAAACCTGCCTTCCTCCTAAAGCTACACTCTCCCTTACTCTGGCAGAACTGCTTATTGTCTTACATTTTGTTAATTTCCCCATTTCATTTAATTAATTCTTATTGCTGTTTTCAGATTATTACTTTAATACAGCCATGGCAAAAGGCCCTCTTTTCTTAGGTTCATGCTATTGGTGGCTACCCTTTAGCACCCCTCTTCATTTAGGACTTTGGTTGTTGCCTTACCTTACAGCTCTTGTGTCTTAAATCCTAGGTGACTTCACTGCCCGTATAGACAGTCTAGGCAAGAGGTGGCAAAGACTTGCCATATGTTCCTACTTTTACTTCCTAAGGCAGATATTACTATTGACTATGGCATTCTTTCCTATTAAGCCGAGATGAACTGCTAGAATCCTTGCTAACACAGCACTTTATAAGAGAAAACATAGTTGACCTTCTTGCTCCAGCCTTAAAACTGAAAACAGTATTTATTCCTACTACTGCAGGCTCATAATTCTAAGGTCATACCTTGGGTTTTTGTTCCTTTTAATCACCTGAAATCTTAAGCTGGCTCTGTGGTTTCTGACCCTTCTCTGTCATTCTTAATGCAATAAACTTTAAATTCACCCCTTTACCAGTATTCCAGGCTACTACCTGACATGGGTTCACCTCCTTCCCTAACCATCTAGGCTGCGAGGTGAGGATTGGCATCTCGACAAAGCCAATGCCTAATCCCAGAGCTTTACCATTCTTTGAAGGGTTGCTTCATGTCCTCACCTTCAAATATACCCATGTCATTGCAGGTGACCTTGCCTTTGACCTTTGCCTAGGCTCCTCTTCTTTCCTGAGGAGCAGGTGAATCTCTCCAGAGCTGCTCAGGATCCATTTCCACACTTCTTCCTTAAGATGTTGTCATCTCTGACTCTCTCTTCATTTTCAAGTTCTCCCTCATTATTGTGTGGTTTTTTTCTCTATTGTCCAGAAAAGCTCAAATCTTTTAAACCTTAAAAAAAAGTCCTCAAAATAATCTCTCTCTATTCCACATCTTCCTTTAGAAACTATTTCTCTCTCTCTTTTGGATGACAGTCAAGCTTCTTGACCTCATATTCAGGCTTCATCCACTGCCTTCTGATTTCCACCCCTTCACCTCCCTGTACCGCTCCTGGCAGAGAGCATGAAGGAACCACTGAGACACAATCCATCTGACGTTTCAGGCCCCATGTTACATGACCTCTCAGAAATGTTTGACCTTATTGAATATGCCTGATGTCAGGTGACCCAATACCATCAATTTTCTTATAATGCTGATGATTATGGGTTTGGGCTATTATGGTAATAGAAGTGACTTACTGAAACTGCTTCAGTGTGAAGATAGGCCTAGTTTATATACATTTTCAGAAAACCTACTCTTTAGGCTAATCTTGAGATGTGATATTGCTTATTCTGTAGATGTTGGTGTACATCACATAACAAGTGCGCAATAATATTGGCTGAAAAAGATGAGTTCAACAGAGAATCTAAATACTGAATAAACTCATCAGACTCCTGTTTTCCCGATCTGAACTCGGTGATTTCCAGGAGCTATAAATACTGAATGTGGGATAATGAGTGCGGAGTCTGGCACACGGGAAAAGAAGAGCATTTAATCTAAACTGGCGATTTCTGGCACTGAAACTGAGTTTTGGTGGAACATAGAAGTCAGTCAGGCAGAAGGGTTATGTGGGCATTTCGTTGAGGAAAGTTATGATGGGCAGAGGCATGGCTTATGTGACATCACTGTTTCCTGATTCCCTTCTCATCTATCTCTTTTCAATCTCTGTAGGTTCTTCCTCATCTTCCTGCTCTTTAAATATTATAATAATAAAAATAGTAACATTGATGGAAGAATACTCATTCTATAATTTGCATGCATCGTATCATTTAATCATCAAACCATTAATCTGTTGAACAAATATTGGACATCTACCATATATCTGACATTGCTTTAGGCTTATAATACACAAATGGAAAGACACAAGCTAGCTCATTCAGCAAATTCATGGTCTAGAACTGGGGGACATAAACAAATGTGCCATATGATGCAGCTACTTTGATGCCTAAGAACACAGTAAGTACTCAATCAATATTTGTTAGCTAAATTATTAATAGAACTCAATTATTTAGAAATGGTAAAACTGGCTTCCATTTCTCATCCCAATTTCCTCATCCACTGCACACTAGCTATTAGGTATGTGTGTGTAAATGTGAACTCTAAATGAGTAGATAAAAGTGACACTTGTGGAAAGAGGTTTTGCCTAATCTCTTTCTCTTAGTCAGACATAGTTGAACCTTTGAGCTTCCCCAGGCAGCATTCAAGAGGTGGTTCAAATTATTTTACCTTTTCCACCCATTATTGTCCAACATATAGAAAATGTACCACCATGAGTGAGCTCATTCTAATGAAAGATTATTTAACAGCCCTTTTAGAACTATAAGGAATATAGTCTGATCAGAAGTTATTGGGAAAGTAGAGATCAGAACAAGATAATATAAAGGGCCTTGTTAATTTCAGACTTCTGACATTCTGTCTCTATCTCTATCTCTATCTCTATCTCTATCTCTATCTCTATCTCTCTATCTCTATCTCTGTCATTATCCCTATCCTTACCTCTATATAAACCTACATCTATGTCTATATCTACATATCTATATATCTAAATCCATATCCTTATATATCTATATATTCCTATTAATGTGGCTTACAAATTTGTTTCCATAAATTACTCCAAACTCATTACCTCTACTCCCAAAGAATCAAGATGGCTAGATAATTCTGTTGACATTTGACACATGTTTCCATGCTTTGTATAAGTACAAAATAAATTTTTAGATGCAGCTGAAGAAAACATCATGAGCTTTTCTCTTCTCTGTCATGCATACAATAGTACACTAGGCCAAGATAAAGTTAAAGTATAGAATGTAAGAAATAGACAAACAAAAGCTCAGGATGGTGAAAGTGAGAAGAAAGAGTATCTAATTGAATTATTTTCTAGAGATAAGAGACCAGGAGAGGGGAGAAAAATGCAATTTATACATGGAGTCAATTCTATTGGTCTTTCTAAAAGGATTATGTCATCATGACAAATATTGGGTAGGTGGCCCTGGATGCTCAAGTCTGTAGGTAAGTCAGACTGCATGTGCAATGCTGATAACCACTGGGCTGCGTTCTCTGTGCTTGTATCCAGCATTCTCTCCAGGGAAAAAGAGAGTCCCTGGCAAGACTTATGAGTGAAGCTAATTTGTAATGGTATTTAATAATGCTGACAATTATATTTGTCCAGCATTTTATTATTTTCAAACCTTTGGGGAACCTTCTCTCTTTTAGATTAGTTACATTCCACCTTCATTAAGCACATTTCTATTTTATGCCTTACCTCCAACTTTTTATCCTATATATAGCTTCCATTTCATCCAAAATTGATCTTCTCTGACCCTTGAAACTGGCTTGTACTTTTCAGCCTTTTAATATACCATTTTACTTGCAGTGCCTCTTTTCTTCTTTCCATCTTCCCAATTTCTTAAAAGTGTAGTTCAGGCTCTGTTTTCTCTGGAAAGTCTTCCCTTGAACTTCTATCCTGAACTCCCATAACTCTTGTTATCTGTATACCTCACTTGGTAGGTGTCTCTATCTGTTAGATCTCTTTCAGTTACAAATGATAGAAACCCAACTCAAACTATCTTAACTAAAAGAAGCAGATCTTTTGTGGGAGGTCACAGAATAGAGAAATTAAAATTTTGGATGTAGCTTTGAGAGCAGCTGAATCTAAAAAGTTCAATGATATTGTCAAGACTCTCACAGTCTCTATACTTCTCTTACCCTGGCTTCCTTCTCAGATGAGCTCTCTGCATGTGTTAGTTAAGTTGACATTGGCAGCCTCTGGACCACATTCTTCTAGTTTAAAAAGTTTAGGAATTTTTGGTGATAGAGGGCAATTTTCTTAGAGACTTCTAGCAAAAAAATTCAAGGAGAACCATAATTTGCAAATTTAGATCATTGATTATTTCTGCACCATTTTCTGTGGTGATGGGTATGAGTTATTGTGGGGTCAGTTCCATCTGAACCACAGAGAGAATATCAAGATAGGAATGAAGAATGAAAGAAGTTAGGCAAAATCAAAGGACACCCACAATACCTATTAGTATAAAGTTCTCTTGTTGTTAATAGGTTTTCCTCTACCCAAGAATGCACATCTTTAAGGTTTGAGACTTTGTCTCAAATTCCTTTGTGTTCCTATTTTTTTTCTTCATATGCTTGGTATTCAAGAATATGTTGAAATTATTTTGGAGTAATCATATAATATGGCAGCAGCTTGTTATTTTGGTTTGTCAAAGTATGGTTTGAAAGAGGCTAGACTGTTGAATATTACGCACACAAAAGTCACTTACCTGTTCATTCATTCTTTTTGGGGCTAGGGGATACTCCTGAGACCTCAAGCAGCTGTCTCACAAATACAGCCATTGGAGTGGGGGTGGGGGTGGGGTGCAGATGAGAGCCTGAAATGGATTACTGCAAATCGAATCCCTTTGTTGGGATAGCAATTTCGTGTGCACATTCTGATGGTGTATTATCTTCACAAGAGAAAAACATGATTAATAGTATAACATAATATATGATTCTAGGGTGGCTGGGGGAAAAAAATCCAATTTTCTGTTCAGCATTTGGACCCCCATGGAAGTAAGTTGTATTGTAAATTCAAAAGAGTCTTGTATAAATCTGGTAACATTTCTATTGGAATAGATGACCTATTTAGTCTATCACATCTTTAGTTTCTACAATTCTGAGATTCCTTGGGGCGTGTGCAGAATGGAGCATTCGAAGAACAGCAAATTTCACAGTGTGGTCCACCATCTGTATAGGGACAGCCAGAAAACTGATGGGATTTCTCTCCCTGGCAGATATTTATTTCTCAAGTGCCCTGAAAACAGGAGGTCTGTAGAATTCTTCATGAGCAGTTAAAACATGAAGATTGATTTACAAATGTATATTTATTAGGAAGAAATATTTCACAATGTGCCTAAAATTTCCATGAAAAAATCTAACAAAGTATTTCTAGCTTCTCCCCAGATGCCTTAGCTCCCACAATTTTAATAAATCAAGAAACATTTGCAAGTGCTAAATGTTAAATGGTTATTCACAGTTAATTTTTAATCAACTAACAACAGTTATTTGTTAATTGAATGCCATTAACAAGCCATACTTGATGCATTAGCTCTCTTGTTATGCAAAGAAACTTCTCCCTACAGCTTTTATATATTGTCTGACTTTCTTTTGAATAGAACATCAATATCTAAAGACTGTGAATTTAACAAATGCATTTGTTGACGGAAAGGTGTATGTAAGTGTATGTGTGACCCTGCACCCTTTTAAAATACATCAGAATGTGCTGAGGTACTGAAAGTGAAAGAGAAATCCAAATTTAGTCCCATGCAAAAATTAGATAAGCAGCAGCCAAAATAGAAGTCAATTTGACATTTGGAATTCTAATCTGAACGCATTGTTTTTACTTTGAATTTCCAAGTTGCTTAATATTTCTTCGGCTTCTATTTTCAAGAATTACTTTTTTAAAAAAAATGGACACAGACGGTAGTGTGATAAAGACCTGGGATGGGGTGGGAGTGGGGTGGAGGGGACCAATGGGGGAAAAGGGGTTATCTATAATACTTTAAACAATAATGATAAATTAAAATTTTTTTATTAAAGAGAGAGAGAGAGAGAGAGAGAGAGAGAGAGAGACAGAGAGAGAAAGAGAGAGAGAGAGAGAGAGAGAGAGAGAGAGAGAGAGAGATTGATTGGTTGCCTCCCACAGGCACCCCACCTGGGGATCAAACCTATAATCTGGGTATGTGTTCTGACCTAGGATTGAACCCACCACCTTCTGGTATACAGGATGACACTCCAACCAACTGAGCCACATCCACCAGGGATTTTTAAGAATTAGTTTTGAAAATGTGGCTGGATTGATTTTGATAGGGGGTATTTCTTCATCGTAGATCGAAACAGAAAATTAACAATCTTCTTACAACTCAAAAGACTAAGAAAAAGCTAATATATATCACCACCCTAATATGTTTCTGAAAATGTAGCATAGCTTTATGGCCAAAAGAAGAGACAGCTGGGGTCACAGTATGGCAAATTACCATGGCTCCATGTGAGACAGGCTGAAGACAGAGCACGGCCTTAAGAACCAGGTCTCATGAGGGGTGAAGAAACTGTACCTTCAAGGTCAGCCCGGTTTTTCATGGGTCCTGTCCAAAGAGTTATTCTGAAAATGCAGCCATTGGCCAAGTCAGGCCAAGCCGCAGTGTGGAAAGGTACTTGAACTGGGAAGCTTTATCTTTTCCACTGTTTATCTCCTCTGCTCACACATATGCACCATCGTCCTATCAGATTTACTTATAAAACAAGTTAAAAAATAAGATTATTAAGAATAACAATAAGAACATTAAAGTAGGGCTGGGGCCTTTCTGAATGTGGGACCCTGTGGGACTGCCCACAAGGCCTGATTGTAACCAGGGCTCTCACTGATTTAAAGATGTATGGGAAGTCTGCAGATAATGGTGCCTATTAGGAAGAGTTGGGATGCAGCAAATTAAGGAAACAGGCGGCATTTGCATCAAAACTGAACATATTATTAGCTTGATCCTTTAGAACAGTGGTTCTCAACCTTGGCTGCACATTAGAATCACCTGGGAATCTTTTTAAAATCCTGATTTCGGGGCCTCATCCTCCAGAAATTCTGTTTCTTTGTTACTAATGTTGTGGCCCCACCCCATAACAAAGAAACAGAACTTCCGGAGGATGAGGCCCCGAAATCAGGATTTTAAAAAGATTCCCAGGTGATTCTAATGTGCAGCCAAGGTTGAGAACCACTGCTTTAGAATATCCTTATTAATAAGTTTGAAATCTCCACAGTTATTACCAGTCTGTTTTTTATTTTCCTGGAAGTGGCCATTGACTAGTCTTAAGATTCCCTAAGATTCTTCAGAGATGCGGTTGCGGTCTTCGAAGCATGGATAAAGAAAAATATAACACATTGTGCATGTATTTATGCTCTAATTAGAAAATGCAATAGTTCTATTGAAAGGCATATAATCCTATTATGATATATAAGATCTAACCAATCAGAAGTATGCAAAAATATTTCTTGGTGCTCTTTCTGAAAGCATTTGCAGTATTTTGTCCATCTAAACCCTTCTAGAAGGGTCAGGCTGACAGCCTCTCACCCCTACGTCACCCATGCACTAACATTTCCGCTGCTTGGAAGGTATACACAGAGAGGCTGTCTATGCCAGAAGCCAGATGCATTTCATACATGTACCATCTTGACATCTAATTTTAGGTAGATATTTACTTTTCCAGGCTGTAAGGTATTTTCAGAACAGACTAACTTAATTCTGCCCTGGTGCTGGATGCTTCCACCGGGCATGCTGGGCACACTTCCACAATAATGGTGGTAATGAATATTTGTGTAGCTCTCTCTAGGATTTCTTAAACCTTATTTCATTTAGGTTTTTTTTTTTGTTGTTGTTGTTCTTTACTATCAAGCCAGTCATAAAAATGCTCCTATTTGACAGACGAGGAGACAAGCGAAGGGAGGTCACATGATTTGTCTAAGTCACTTGTGTTAGGTTGCCGAAGGAGGAAGGCACGAGGCCAGAGTGGTGAGGGATTATGAATTTATTCGATCATCCACACACCAGGTGGCTGAGCCTGGATGGCTCCAGCCCCCAGTGAGGGAAGTCAGAGGCTTATAAAGGACTTTTGGCTGGATTTTTCTGGGTGAAGACTTCTTTATGCATACCCAGAGGGGAGAGAATGGAATGTGGTCACCGCAAGTGAAATGTGGTCAAAGGGAATGTCTATAGTGAAATGATCTGAAAATCCAGTTCCCGGGGGAAGTGTATCAACTCAATTGCTCCATCAAACCTAACAACTTGCATGTTAAGCAACGTAATCAGGTCTTGAAATTGGTCTAATTCATTCTGCTACTCTGGAGAAATAGGCTGAGGCTTCCAGGACCCTTCAGAGTTCCCTCCTATTCCTTCATGCCTGAAAAGTGGAAAAAGGACAAGGTCACCAAGGTCATATAAAGACTCACCTCCTAAGTTCTCACATCTTTCCTTCATCCCCATCAACAGGACTGCTCACAGTCCCACAAACATACATTGTAGGTGTGGCCTTCTATAATGTTCCATCCCTAATCCTCAGCTATTGAGGTTTGCCTTTCCTTCAAGTTAGGCTCAGGTTTAGTGACATATCCATAATGAATACTCTGCAGTAGAAGTAATGTCTCCCTCTCCCCTCCAAACCCACACACTTATGGCTTAGGTTTGGCTTATGTCTCCTGCCTGGACCTCATCTCCCATCCTCCTGAGGCTATTTGTGTACTGAGGCCATCTTCTCTGTTAGGCTATGATGGCAGTAAGACATCCCCCATACCTAACCTATAGCCTTGGCCCTGGTAGGGTTCAGTGAATGTTGGTTGGTCACACTTTTAGCCATTGTATTTTTGGTTGTTAGATTTCTGTAAATCTTGACTCTACTCATTTGCTAACTCTTTAAGGAGAGAAACACGTACCTTAAGTTGCCTTCTCCATTCCTTAACATAATTGAATACTAAATACTTGCTGAATGAATAAGCTTGTATTAGCCTATGCTTTTCTTGGGGACCACCAAAGGCAAGCATAGTTTAAATTATAAAGTAGGCGGCTCACTTTTTTTTCATTTTTTTTCCTCATTAATAATTCAGCTACTTGCTCCCCTCAACTTGTGATCTGGCTTTATTGGGACTCAACCTTATGTTCGCCCTCTCTAGGCAGCACCCATGGCTCCAGACCCTCTCTTCAAGCATGGGCTCCAGGTCCTATTCCCTCAGGGTCCTGCTGGGCCAATGCATCAATGGCTGCTATTTGATTCATGTGGTAGTCTTCCTAGAAGTGGCAACATCATATTGGAGTTTTCTGAAGAAAAAATGCTTTCAATTTTAGTGTTTTTGAAACAACTTTTTAATGGTGAGAACTATAGACACCACGATAGGCAAATGACAGGGAAATTTCAAGACATAAAAGGTTTTTTTTTTAGTTCTTGTAAATTGCACATCACAGGCGTCTGCCAAAGCACAAATGTGGTACTGCTCTCATTCCTGACTTTTCAAGAAAAATAGGAGGGCGCAGAAGGAACAAATCCCTGGAACCAAGTTTACCATGGAAATGGGTTTTTATATTAAACTGTGTTTTGTTTGTTTGTTTGTTTTGTTTTTGTAGTGAGCTGGAACTTGGGATTTTCTCCCAGGAGTCAATGAGGAGTAGGAGGGGACACGGCTGCAAGACCAGGATTTAGCCGTGTGACCCTGGACCATTGTTTTGCCCGTGTTCTCTCTGTTGCAAAGTCCACTCTCTTTAAGGCTTCAGTCTAACATGGGAAGTGGTAGCCAGAGAGGCTTGTGAATTTTATTAAATCTTGCCTTTGGGAGTCTCAGCTTCATCCTAAGAGGGGGGTTGGATTGTTGATCTTTAAGGCCTCTTCCAGCAACAAACTTATGTTTATTTAAAGACAGTTATTAATTGTCCTCCAGCTCTTCCTGGCTTTGTCATTTGGGGAATAATTCCATGGATGAAAAAACAAACAAATTCTTCGTTTTTTTCTTTCAAATATTTATGAAGCCCGGCCAGTGTGACTCAGTTGGTTGAGTATTGTCCCATGCACCAGGAGGTCATGATGCAATTCCCAGTCAGGGCACATGCCTGGGTTGTGGGCTTGATCCCCATAGGGGGCCTCAGGAGGCAGCCAATCCATGATTTTCTTTCATCAATGTTTCTGTCTCTCTTTCCCTCTCTCTTTCCTCTTTCTGAAATCAATAAAAGCATATTAAAAATATTTATGAATATACTTCTAATTGGATACTTTTCAAGCTACTAATTACTAAACTGAAGATGAAATATTTAGGCCTCTCAGACTTGACAATATCTCTTTAAATTGCCTTTTCCTTCCACACAGCTAGATCCGCATCTGTAAATGGCTAAGTTGTGCTGCCAGCCAATCTTGCCTACAGCTACGTGATGCTGAGAGAGCCTTCCATAAAACTGATTATAGCATTTCCCTGCCACACAGTGAAAAAACAACAAGTGTGACATGATAAAGCATGGATTGGATACGGGGGATATGAAAGTGTCTGTCATCAGGTTGGAGGGGGCAGAAAGAGTAGCTTTCTTCTTTCTCTGGGGTGAGGTATGGATGAGAATTGCATAGATATTCATTGAGATAAGCTCCTGGTCTTTCTTGAGAAATCACTTTGTTATCTGAGTTTTGCCCCTTTTGGCTACCCGTGCATATTGTCAGCCTCCTTGAGGAGAGAGAGAGAGAGAGAGAGAGAGAGAGAGAGAGTTGTAATAGGGGAGACAAAAAATGAAAGAGGATTAATATCTGCTAAGTATTCACTCACTGATTATTTCTATATATGTTAATTGAGAGCCTAGTATCTTCCTAAGGGCCTGGGATCTAGTAGGTGCTCAATTAAACTATTGAGTGAGTAAAATCATAGGTTCCCAATTTAATAAGAATGAATATTTTATTTGGGGGTGAAAGGACAATATATTGACTGGGATTGTAGTTCTGTGATAGAAGAAGCAAGGGTTTGGTCACTGTCCTTATGTATTATACTCCCATTGCATACGTGATCTATACAAAGTTTAATAACAATATGATGAAGTAATCAACATTACAATAAGAATACTATTTTAAGAAAATTAATTATAAACATTGACTGAGTGGGTGTAGCAGTAAGGTACGAATCCAGAATAGGGAGCTATACCTGGAAGGGCATAGGAGACAGGAAAACAAAAAGGGGAGGTATTTAAAGAAAAACATTTATTTAGTAACTTCTACAAGCTAAGCACTCTGTTAAGTCCTGGGCATACAAAATAAGATATATGACATGGAAAAACTTAGAATTTAAATTAGTGGTTTTCAAACTTCAATGGGCTCAATATTCACTGGAGGTACTGTGACAATTCAGGTCCCTAGGATACATCTACTAGTAAGGAGAATCATATTCAGGAGGACTGGTGTGGGATTTAGGAAGCTGCATTTTGACAGTTGCCTAAAATGATTAGGTATAGATTGTCTGGAGACTATGTGTTGGGACACACTGATATAGGGCAGTATTCAAATCAGAGATCCAAGAGCAGTAGTGGCACCTGGGAATTTGTTAGAAATGCAAATGATTGGGATTCACCTATTAAATCAGAACCTATGAAATGGGTGCAACAATTTGTGATTCAGATGCATACTAAAACTATGAGAACTTGTCCTAGGGGCTGTGGTGGGACTAGAGATAAATTTTGCCTCCTTCATAATTCCCCTGGGCACACCAATGAATAAAGTTTAGCCCTTGAATATATGTTTGTATTCTTTTGTTCAATCCAAAGATATAACATGTTGTCAAAAAGCCACCATATCGTTCTGTGAGATTAAAATACAGAGAACTGACCTAGATTAAAGAAAATAAGCTTAAGTGGGAAGAACTTCCTAACACCAAGTATGTGTTCATCTGTTGGTAAGTAGATCAGATGTTGATGGAGGCAGAGGAGAGCTCAGTCAGCAAGGACAGTCAATTTTCCTTCATGTGTCTGCACATGTGTACTTTTGCCCATGTTTGTGTTTTTTCCTCACCCCACTATCAGAGGGACAGTGTGATCTCAGGTCAGTACCGGGACTGGAGTGGAAAGTCTGAGGTCAATGGCCTCTGCTAGCTCTGACACTCTCTGCAATTTACATAACTTATCTCGGCCCCAGTTTTCTCTTTAATGCATAAATAATGTGTGTCTTATCTACCTTAGAGGGTGGTTGTAAAGATGATGATAGGAATAGCTAACATTTACCGAGGGCTTACTCTGTGCCAGACACTGTGCTAACTGCTTTACATGAATTGTTTCTTTTAATCTTCCCAAGAACCCCATTATCATTGTACAAATGAGGAAATTGAGGTTTGGCTAGATTAAGCAAATTGCCCGAGGTCACACAGCTGGAAAGTGGTAGAGCCAGGATTTAATTTAGACTGCCTGACTCAGAGCTAAAGCATAGAACTGCCATGCCGAATTATAAAGTTTCCAAGGATATAAACTATAAACTGTAAGGTGCAATTCACACTGAGGAGAAAGAAGGTGTCCATGTGCTTTCCTTTGTTTAATCACGATCTTATCCAAAATATCGTGCGTGTAAAAGGACCTCAATAAAAAGCAGTTGAGAGATGACAGTTAGGTGCTCTTTAACTTTTTTTGCCCTAACCAAAAGGTCTAGTCTGATTATGTTCTCAACGTTATATAACGGGCTGTAAGTGAGAATTAAACCGAGAAGCTTAGGGCAGTTGCTAAGGTAACAGGCACAGACAATGTTCTCTGAAGTTTCTGCCCTGTTATTGGATTCTAACATCATCTCCACATATCTGGGACAGATAGTACATATGTGGTGTGGTTCTATCTCCTTATCATAATTAGAGCTCTGTGAATTAATCTTTAAAATCTAAGTTTTCCTATCTATTGAATAACCTTTAGAAAATTGGTTAAGCAATAAATACGGATTCTTTCCATATATACAAAACTATGCTAAGGCTTGTAGGACATTAAGAAAAAAACAAAAACGTTTATATCACAGAACTATGGAACTACCCAAGGACATTATAATCTACTAGAGGCCCAGTGCATGAAATTCATGCATGCGGGGGGAGGGGCCTCAGCTTGGCCTGCACACTCTCCAATCCGAAACCCCTGGGGGGATGTCTGACTGCCTCTTGCAATCCGGGACCACTGGCTCCTAACCCCTCTGCCTGCCTGATTGCCCCTAACCCCTCTGCCTGCCTGCCTGATCACCCTTAACCACCTCTGCCTGCCTGATTGCCCTTAACCACCTCTACCTGCCTGCCTGATCACCCCTAACTACCTCTGCCTGCCTGCCTGATCACCCCTAACCACCTCTGCCTTGCCCCGCACCCAGGACCCAGGATTCCCTCCCTCTGGCTGGCTACAGGCACCTAGGACCGCAGGGCGGGCAGCTTGTCCCTCTCCCGAGCTGCAGGTGCAGGTGCAGGTGCAGCCGCTGGTGCCCGGGACTTCAGGGTGTACGGCTTGTCCCTTTCCTGGGCCACAGGCGCAGGCGCAGCCGCTGGTGCCTGGGCCTGCGAGGCGGGCGGCTTGTCCCTCTCCCGGGCTGCAGCCTGGCTGGTCCCTATTTCTCTCTCACGAGCTCATTTGTGCCTGGCTGGTCCTCATTCCTCTCTCATGAGCTCATTTGTGCCTGGCTGGTCCCCATTCCTCTCTCCCCAGGGTTGAGTGTCTGAGCCATTACGGTGTGACAGTGTGAGGTCGTGATGACCATTTGCATATTAGCTCTTTATTAAATAGGATTGCATAGTTGAGGTGAAGGATTAGGCATGCAAAATGTAATTAATAATATAGTCTATAGTGGTATCTTACATGACAAAATAAAAAGTTAGGGAAACACAGTTAGCAGAGTCATTGAAAATAATTCTAGAAAATAGTCCACATCCACTAGGAGCTTAATAAATGTTTGTTGAATGAATAAGTGGGTGGGCAGCTAAGAATTGAAAGATTTAAACTCTAATTATGTTCCTTACTACTATTGGTATGATTTAGGAAAAATTGCTTAATCTTTTTGAGTTTCAGTTACCTTCTTTGCAAAATGGGAAAATAATGTCCATCCAAGCATCCAAAGTATCTATAATAATAAAAGGGTAATATGCTAAATAGGCCAGATGTCCTTCCAGATGTCCTTCCTTCCAGACAAAGCCACAGCAGGGGGGCAGGAGGGGGGCCACGGCAGAGCTAGCAGAGGCCCCTGGTTGCCGGGGTGTTGGCGGGTGGGGGCCAGGGCCAAGGCCCTTGCATGAATTTCGTGCATCGGGCCTCTAGTATTATGATAATTAAATACTGTAATGGATGCAAAAGCACTTTGCAATTGGATAATAAAATACAGTTTTAAATCACTGTTTTAAAACGTGCTAAAAGTGCAATAAAGGTGAACACAAAATATGAAAATAAAAGGAGGCTGAACCCTGCAGACAGACAATGGGCTTTTTGACTGAGGATGGGTTTGAATAAGGGGCCATAGTTCCTTTCCTAGAGTTCGATTCCTGCTGTCTCCATAGCTGACTTGAAACTCAGGGAGCACCTCAGAGTCAGGAGTCCACTACCTTTTGTCCAAGAACAGTTCTTGGAATGTTATGTTCAGATGCAAAGCAGACAGAAACAGTAGCCAACTATGCTAACTCCTTCTTTTAATTTTGAGGATTTAAAAAATGACAGAAGGCTACATTGATTTCTTTTTTTAATATAAATAAATATATATGTGATTTATGAACTTTAATTCTTTTCAAAGAGAAAAATTAGAATAGTAAGCTAAAAAGTCTTCATTGTTCACCATTTTCAGTTCCGTTCTTTTGTCTTCCTCACCACACTGAGTCACTATTGTGAGATTGATGCATGGATCCTCAGTTCATTCTAAAAGAACTTGTTTGTACATCTTTAACATCCACATAAATAGTAAAGCTTATATATTAGTATTGTTCTATGAGTTTTTTTCATTTATTGATTTGTTTTTGATGACCAGTCAGTCAAAATAAAACTATTTAGCTATTACCCCTTCATTAGACAATGACCTATTAAAAATACATTTTAAAACCATGTCCAATGTTGTTTCCCCAACAGTCTCACTGCATTTAAGAAAAGCACACATTTTTATTTAGCACAGTTCTAAGACGCATTGCATTCCATTTCCAAAAAAGCAGAGCCTGACCAAAAAGGTGAAGAACTACTAAGGATGGTTCCTAATCAATATCATGAAACACAATTCAAACAATGGCTGGCTCTGAAAGCCACTGTTCAGTTGACCTGAACATCATCTCTTCCAGGGCTCCCTGCCTGTGCTCGGTTCTCCGCCCCTCGTGCCCGCCCCAGTCTTTGTGTGCTGAATCCAAATGAATTGAGGTTGAGCTCTAGCTGCTCTCCCCAGAGTTTTATTATTTCCCCCCTTTCAATGTAAGGGTGCTAATTAATGGAGGGAAAGTTATGTGCCAAGTTTGCTTTGCCTGTGGTTTCCTTAGATTAAAGGCTGCTGGCAACTCCAGCTCTGTCAGAAGGGCCAGTGCTGCGCTCAGATCCCCTGAAGGGGGACTTCAGCTCTGCTGACTCAAGAAGACGTCAGCTCTTGATTCGGAGTTATTGGATATTGACCCATCATTCACAGCAGAGTTATGGACCTGCTGCCCTGGATCCGGGGAACCGGGCTCTGGCTTTGCCTGCAGCATCCTCCACCCCTCCCTTTTCAGTTTCTGTTGAACCTAAGCCTGCAAATGTCAATTTCATTTTGTAAAGGCCAGGCAGTTGTCAGTTCTTCCAGGGGATTCAGGCAGAAGGAGCTCAGGATGATGCCCCAGCAACATTTTACAGAATTTTACTGCAGCTCTCCAAATGCAGCCCTTCTCTCCTTCCTTCCCGGCCCCAGACTCACCCAACCCACCACCGTTTTCCCTTGCCCTGGAAGTAAACAGGGAACCAGCTTTTCATGACACCTGACAACAGATATAACCAGGTTCAAACTACCCCAATGTCTGGCAGATCTATTATGATGCAATTTCCATACAAAGAAAGTGTTAATGCAAAGAAAAGTAAATTGTTGTGGACAACTTCTTTGTAAGAGACTGCTGTTGATAAAAACAAAATTCTAGCCCTGGCCAGTTTGGCTCAATAGATAGAGCATCAGCCTGTGGACTGAAGGGTCCAGGGTTCGATTCTGGTCAAGGACATGTACCTGGGTTGCAGGCTCCATCCATGGCCCCTGGCCCTGGTCAGACATGTACAGGAGGCAACTAATCAATGTCTCTCTCTCGAATAGATGTCTCTCTGTCTCTCTCCCCCTCTTTCCACTCTCTCTAAAAATTAATGGAAAAATATCCTCAAGTGAGGATTAACAAACCGCCCCCCCCAAAAAAAAATCCTAGTTGACTGGATAATAAGAATTATCTAAAGTGGTCATTATGATAATTTTATGGTGAGGAAAACCCTTTTTAGTTTAGCTTTAGCTTCACCACTAGTCCACAGTTACTTCTCTTTAATTCTGATTGTGGCAAGATCCCAGTTCAAATAAAATTCCTACATGTCTGTCTACAGAACAACTAGATTTCAGACCATGCCAGAAAAATTTCATGAAAACTAAATAGTCTCTTGGGAAAAAACCTATGTTGAGGGATGAAAGAACCAGTTATGATAGTCTTGACCCACTGACAAAGCCTTGTGTTTGGAAGTGATGCTGAGAGCCATGAATAAAAGACAGAAAAAGTGGTTCCACCTAAACCTGTGTAACACAGAAGGCACGGGCAACCTGGACTTGGAACCCCAATATGAGTTCTAGACTCTCCACTGGGCACAGCCCGATGATATCTCACTGGCTGTGGAGGGCTTGTGGACAGCATCTGAAAGGACAGGAACGGGAGTGGGGACCAATTCTGGAGTCCACCCTGCCAAGTGCAGTGGCCATCTTTGGGGAATCCAGCTAACACTGGCTCTCTATTCCCAACATTTTGGTCCACAGTGGCCCACCCCTTTATTACTTACTTTAATCAGTGGTGAGCACGTGATCTAGGCCAGGCTACTCAGTCTCCATTGGCCATAAATTGGCAGCTGGGCCCCAAGGAGTGATTTGTTCTCTGCTGGTAGCTGGATCTCTGAAGCTGTCAGTGGTCACATGGACTGAGAAACAAGGAGGCCCACTGCAGAGGGACCGAGATTGCAGCAGGAAAGGGAGAGAAGCCCTGCACAATCCAAACCTAGGGTTCCACGAGGCACTCCTGTGTTCTTAGCGTATCCCTGTAATTTTTATTTCACAAGGTAAATTGGGTTGGGTTTTGTTATTTGCAACTAGAGCAGTCTTATATTCGGGCAGATTTGAGGTCAAATAGGAGCAGTAAAGAGTCCCCAAAGTGAGCCCAGCTGGTGTCACTCAGTGGTTGAGCATCAACCTATGAACCAGACAGTTCGATTCCTGGGTAGGGCACATGCCCGGGTTGCAGGCTTGATCCCTAGTATGGGGCATGTAGGAGGTAGCCAATCAATGATTCTATCTCATCACTGATGTTTCCATCTCTCTCTCTCCCTCTCCCTTCTTCTCTGAAATCAGTAAAAATATATTTTAAAAGAAACACAAACCTTTAAAACAGTGGTTCTCAACCTTCCTAATGCTGTGACTCTTTAATACAGTTCCTCATGTTGTGGTGACCCCCCAATTTCATTGTTACAAATTGAACATAATTAAAGCATAGTGATTAATCACAAAAACAATATGTAATTATATATGTGTTTTCTGATGGTCTTAGGCGACGCCTAAAGGAGTCGCGACCCATAGGTTGAGAACCGCTGCTTTAAAAGAAGCGTCCCCAGAGAGGGGATGAAATCTCCTTGGTCATTCATGAGAAAGAGCTCAGGAACCAAGAACAAGGCAGAATTCCCTCCATCCAATCAAGGGCAGGAACTAAAACTCTAGCTAGGAGACTTGGAACCGATGCCAAGGGAAGATTAGCAGCAAGGATTGAGGGTGCAGCTGGAAATGCTTGGTTATTATCCTTTTCAAGTTCAGATGACACTGTAAACCAGGGTGGTGCAGAGTGCGTGGGAGGAGATGGCGGAGAGGGCTGAGACCAGAAGTTGGGATGAAGAGGAAGGCCTAGGTTGATTGATACCCCATGGACACTTGAAATTTGACATTTAGTGAGCATATGTTGTATGCTTCACATGCTTACATGCAAGACTTTTGCCTCATTATGATACAATCAAATGTCCAAGTACTTATTCATTTTATGTATAGACCAAGCCACTGGGAATCTTTTGTGCCAGCTCTGAGAGCAAACCTATTTTTAAGATATCCGATTGTGTCAGCTTTTCCATCATTAGAGCATTATGACCTGAATCTATATGTGATTGAAAGGTATCGTATTTTCAGATGGGCCTCATTAATTGTGGATAATATTTTTAAAAATACAATTTCTAGAATTTAAAGATAGTAAAGAGTAAGCATCAGCATAATAATAACACCTTATTTCCTGGCAACACTTTTTTTTTTTGCATTGTAAAATTTGTTTTAATGAATATTTCATTTAATCCTTATTATAATCCTGCAGGGAAGGCAAGATAGAGTTTCTTCTTTTCCTCATTTTGAAAATGAACTCACAGAGAATTTGAATGACTTGCCAGAAGTTACTTACCAAGTTAGCATTAGAACCAGACTAGATTGCAATCTCCTGAGATAAGGGAGACATGATCCAACTTCTGTCCTCCATGACATGTGACTTCACTGGGTCTCCACAACAGTGCTGCAAGGCAGGATTTATTATTTCTTTGTATAGATGAGGAAACTGACTGTCAATGAGATAAAGATTTTTGATTACCCAACTATTTAGGATGCAAAGATGGGTCAAATCTGGATCAGTCTTTCCAACTTGAAGGCTGCCCTCTTTCTCCTGTCTCAGTCTCTGTCCTCACAATTTTCTGCTGTCCCTAATGCCAAGTGAGGCAACACTCACAACTCTGACACTGTAGAGGATTCTCTCGAAGAGTCTGGGAAGCTGCTGAAGTAGAACTGGAATTCAGCAGAGCAGAGCCATCTGAAAGAAGTACCACTAGGTTTAAGTTTGTAGGGGAGGCTGGAGGGGGATGTGGGAAACATGGTTGGTGAACAAATTTAGGAGCTGAGGGGGTATGGGGGCACCCCTAGGATGGTGACCTTGGACGATGCCTGGATGGAGACAGAAGGGTTGTTAGCACTAAGCACTTACCCAGTCGTTCAATTTCAGAGGCTGGAAAAGTTCCCTCCTGATCTAGGATCGGCTTAAGCCCTGAAGCATGAAATGTGAATACCTTTTGCTCAGCATCCATTAAATAAATGTTATTCTTCTCCCTGGCAGAAAACACAAATTTCTCTGCTCAGAGCCGTGGTGTAGCAGAAGGAACAGAATTTACAATATCCCTCTTTACGATAATGGCTCTCACCTTCCAAGGAAATGAGCTTGGAGGAAAGGAGCACCATTGAGTGCCCAGTGACAAGTCGGCTGGGCTTACTGCTGCTGCTAATTATCTGGCAGGGAGGAAAGGCTGTGTCCCTGGAATAGGAGAAGGGTTTGTGAACTTTGGAGAATGGGCAAGGCACTTTGGCGTCTGTGTCATGCAAACTGGAGAGTGGCCCCCACCGGGTCTTGCCTGACCTTTCCCTCTTCTCCATTCCTGAGCAGACGTTCTGGCCAATTACGATCCCAAACACGCTGAAAAGTACCCTTGGCCACTGACAGTTTGCGAGGGAGAAGCAATGCCTCTGGAATAATACCGTGCCCAGGACAAAGAGGAAGGGTAAACAAAGCATTACTTTGTGTTGCAAATAGATGCCTTTGTTAAATACTGGAGAAATTCCCTAGGTGTCCACTGTACGCAGCCCTGATAAAAATGCATTTGCAATAGGCTCAGTGTCAAGAAATCACATCTTACTGGGCCAAGGAGGTTAAGAGTATCTCCCCAACCACAGAATAAAACTCATTAAAATTGTCTTTCCAGCACGAGAAGGCCCAATTTCCTACCCTCTCCACACCCTCCTCTATTTTCTTTGAAATAAATGTATTGCAGAGAGAGAGACACGATCCAAATAGCCTAATCCACATTTGTATTAAAAATAATAAGCTTGGTAACAGTGGGAAAAATTAATGGTAAACAGCATCAGAAAATACAGCAGAAGCAGAAGTTAACTTAACAGGACATACGTGACCGGCAGGTAACACATTAAAATGCTATTCTGGTAGACAGAATTGATAGCAGACTTGCTGAAAGAAAATCCGCTCTGAAAAGTCGACAAATACAATCCTAATCCCTCTTTTTCCTGCCACATGCTGCAGATGAGTGTAACCCAGGGGGGAGATTCTTATTACAGCAAATAGGTGTGAGTCCAGAGGAAAAATTAAGTCAAGTTGACAATTTACAAGTTTCCTTTCAAGCATGAAAGGGGACTGGAAATCAGGTTATTTTTTCTAAAATCCCAAGCCTGGTGTTGGGTTCCTGTTAATATGGCTGACTGCAAATAGGGGTATAGGTAAAGGCTCATTACCAATCCAGAAGTTATCTCTTGGAAATAAAGCCAGAATGAAATAACTTTTGTCAGACAAGCAATATTAGAAACCTAATTTGGGGAAGAGACATTGTTCCAGCTGCCCAGTGGGTGTTGGCAGACTGGTAGCTTGGGTTGAGTTATGGCACTGCTGACGAGCATTAGGGGGGGAGCAGAGTTTCTGTACAGTTAACTATTGGACTGCCAGGGTCTCCTAACAACCTCAAAGACATTTGTCTTCCTTTCTTTTGGGTCCTGGTGTAGTCTTTAATATTTACACTAGAGGCCCGGTGCACGAATTCGTGCATGGGTGGGGCCCCTCTGGGTGGCCTGCGGGGATCTGGCCGAAACCTGCAGTCCACCGCTGCCTGCAGCTCCTACCTGCCTCTCCCACTCATCCCAGCCCCACTGTGCCTGCCGCAGGCTCACGCCCATCAGTCCTGATCAGGAGAGGCTCGCGCTGCCACAGCAGCACTCTCCAGCCATGAGCCCTGTGTCTGGCACCCTCCCAAGGGGAGTGGCCTGCAGGATTGGGCTGAAACTGACTCTCTGACATCCCCCAAGAGGTCCTGGGTTGTGAGAGGGCACGGGACCCCACCAGTGCATGATCGGGCTGGGGAGGGACCCTGGGAGGTTGGCGGGGGGTGGGGGGGGGTTGAAGGGAGGGATTGCAGGAGGGCTCCAGGGTGTGTTTGGCCCATCTCCCTCAGTCCAGATCGGTCAACCCCAGCAGCAAGCTAACCTACGGGTCGGAGCGTATGCCCCCTGGTGGTCAATGCACGTCATAGCGAACTGTTGAGCAGCCTTAGCATATCTTTAGCATATTACCCCTGATTGGTTGAACAGTCGACCGGACAACTGGACACTTAGCATATTAGGCTTTTATTATATAGGATGGGCTGCCATTAATCCTGCATAGCTGGTGTCTTTGCTCATCCAAAGGAAAGGCACCTTTAATGTGTTCGTGTACTCCCTAGATGATCTGAGTGTCACAGGTGTGATGGCATTAGAGCCCCAACATGGACCAACTAGAATATGGAGATAAGAAATAGAGGGGAAAGGTATATACTCTTAATTTGTTTCTGAACCCAAAGTGAGGTGCATTTGAATCACACAGAGGCTGTGACGTGGGTCGATGAGGTCTGGAGACTGAAATTTTAGTCTCTCCTTTTCAATATTAGCTTTCTTTGTGATGTAGACAAGTCTTTTTAAATAAGGTGACCATATATTTCTGTATGTCCTGGTTTATTTCTAACATAACTATCAGTGATTCCTCTTTAACTCCAAGTATTGTGTTTTGCCTGAAATTATATGATCACTCTACTTATAAACTCTCTGGGTTTGGTTACCATATTTGAAAATAAAGAGATTATTCTAGAAAATTCTAGCTTCAAACATGCACAGGTATTCCAGTGTTCCACTGGAATGCTCTTAATCAGTTAGGGATGCTCTTAATCAGTTAGTATAGTTGAGAAGGGTCAACCTATAAGCTGTGATAGATTAGGATGCTGCCCCTAGCAAGGATATTTGCCATTTAATAGGGAACTTTTGAAAATAAGCTTTTTATAACTCAAAATCCTGGATCTTTAGTGCTGAAACTACAGGATCTCAGCTTTTATCAGCTATTTGTCTTCTTTGAGAATCACTAAACACTGAACTAGTGATCTTCAGTGGTTTATCCAGGAGATAACCAGTCCTAGGAAGACTGTATCCCAATAGCCTGGGAAATGAAAACCAAAACATGTCCTTGGTCCCTAACCCTCAAGATTTTAATGAGGCCCCTACATTAGATTTTCAAATTGCTCCTAGGTATTTCTGGTACTCAGCTGACTTTGGAGACTTAATTCTATCCCAGGATCTTTCAGGAAGTGGTAGCAATAATGACTGGTTTTTGTTTTTTATCAAGTGCATCTGTGAACAGAATTTCCTTTAATGCTCATCAGAGTTCAGTGAAGTTTAAAACATTGGTTCCATTTTATGAGGAATAATATAAAACAAAATAAGGAAATGAGCTCAAAGTCACACAGCAAGTTAGTGGCAAATCAGAATTGGTATTCATATCTCCTGATACCCATTCTGGATCTATTTTGGTTACCCCATAATGACAGGTTGTTTGGGAAAAGCTTGTATGTCCTTGACTAAAATGCTCAGTTCACTTTCTTTCCTTTTTTTCCAGAGAGATACACACTTAGGAGGTGGTTGTTTCCTTCCCGGTCTTGTTTTTTTTTTTTTTTTTTTTGATGAACTTAACTTTGCTCTCCCCCTCCCTGTGTGTTGTAGTGGGCTGCCTGGCAGAGATGGCAGGAGATGTTTTCATGGGCAATCAAGGACATAGACACATTGGCTGCCAGCCTCAGGCAGGAAAACAGACTTGTCTCCCACCAGCAGAGCGATGATGCATTTCCCCAAAATGTTCCAAGAATGGCCTGGAATGTGACTAGACAAGGTCCATGCGGCCCTATGAATGGCTTCACACTGTACCAGCCAGAAAACAAGCACCACAGTAATTCTTGGATTAGCATGAAAACACTTCCAAAGGGGGCTCAAAGACAGCCTTTTGTCCCTTCCATAAAAGAGAAGAGATGAGGTGTGACAAATGGCCTGTTGGATGGCGTTCGATGCCAGGCAGAGGTCACCTTTGAAGGGCACCACACATACAGTTTAATAGACAAGGAACGGACTCAGAGCTAAATGACAAAGAACATTTCAGAAGAGGCAAGGTGGTGTTTAAAGAAGACAATTTAACAGACAACAGTATGGCAATGGCCAGACAGAAGGGGCACGGGGTCTGGACAGAGGGGGGCAAAGGGAAGGGGAAATGGAAACATCTGTAATAGTGTCGACAATAGAACAAAGAAAACAATTGAAGTAGTAAAGGGAGATAGCATGACTCCCATATTTTAAAAACACACTTTCTTTGACATTGAGACATGATGCATATAAAACCAACATCATGGGAATTTATAGTCAGGAGATGTAGGTATTGTAACATTAGCCAAGGTGCTATGATGTTCTGGGATTTAGTTTTTGCATCCATAAAATAAGGCTAATGATACCCACTTTGCCTGGTTGCTGTGAGGATTGAGATGAGATGTGGGAAGTCAGGAGGATGTGGATGGTGAAGAGAGCATGTGAACACAGATATCTTGGGTTAGGGTCCTAGCTTCACAGCAACTAGTTGATAAGAGCCAAGTCCTTTTGCCTGAATGGCCCTCAAATTTTTCAAGCCTTTTAGAAGGTGTCTGTGGAACCATAATTTAACAAATTAATTCTTAAGCAAAATTCTAATATATGAAACAGATGTGGAACTGCCCTGTTTGAAGCACTGGTGGGTTGCCAGGAGGTGTCTAGGCTTCTCCTAACTCCTGCTCTCCTTCTCCTATCTCTTCCTTCTCCCATGACAATGACTGAGGCAGCTCTCTGCTTCCAAGTTCCAGGAAACATGAGCAGCTGCTCACCTCTGCTGCTTGCTTAATCTTTCCAGCAGGAATTGGGAAGTAATTCCTTCAAAACCTCTCACTAAACCTTCTGAAACTGAAATAGAGTGGCCGCATTTTCTCATCTTGGATGATGGGCACAAATGGAAAAAGTAGATCCAAGTGCATGAATATTTAGGTGACAGAGTTAAACACCTCTGCTTGACTTAGTGCTGCTTCCTAGGGTGTGGGAACTTAAGAAGCATCTCTAGATTCAGACATAAGATCATTGTCATTATCCAAAATGCCCATCTGTTTATTTTAGCAGAAGGAGGAGTAAGAATCTAAGTTTACATCTCATAGCCCAGAGGTCACTTTGGACTTTAGGTATCGTAGTGACTATGTAAATGAGTAATTCCGGTCAACAGTGCCACATTAAAAAATAATTGTGATTTTGACTTTATTTTCATAGCATGACCTATCACATGTTGATCGAGCTATGTGCTGCATACACACACACACACACACACACACACACACACACACACACACACACACACGCTGCATAGCAAACCCTCTATCAGCAACAGGAGCACCGAACCAATTGCTCCTGAAATCTGAATGAACCTGAGAGAAGTCTTCATGTCATGCTCCTTTAAAAGCATTTCTTTTGGGTTTGGTTTAGGATTTACCTATGTCTTAATTTATGGAGATTAGATAAACCTTCAAAGTTTTGAAGACAGAGAAGGAGAATGATATATTTGGAGCCATTTCGAGGAAAATACACAAAGGACCTACTCTTTGCATCATATAAAATACATGTGTATTAATCCTGTGTCATGAATCCTTGTTTCTATCATTATTTTATTGTGCAATCCTGGTAGTCACTGAGATTCTGTGACTCAATTGTCCTCATCTACAAAATGGGAAGAAATGTCTTGTGAGACTCAAATAAGGTTTTGAAAAGTATAAAAAAGCTAGTCAAATGTGATATTTATGATTAAAAATTATAAAATATAACTTGTTATTACCTGGGTAATATTTTTAAAAATAAAGTTATACAAGGATACCTGTTCTTTCTTCCAGTAATAACAAGAACAGCATAAACTCACACCTGGTGATAAACAGAGACATTGATGTTCAGCACACATAGAATTTCATTTTAGCTTGGAGGGTTTACACAAGGTGGCTTGGAATGTAAGCACTACGTACTCTTGTTCAGTGGATTCTCTGAGACTTTTCTTGTTAATTTCTGGTTGGATCAGGAGGACTTTGAGTTACTCAGTGGGACTGTATTCTGCAGCTGTTGCCTTGTCACATTTGGTGGGAAGCCTTGGGCCTCTTCCCAAGCCTTGAGCTTTTAGGGAGGGAAGAATAAAAACTATGCTTAAGGTCAGCGCCAAACAAAAGAAAGCTGTATATTTGGGGTTCCTGGTTCCAATCCACCTTCAAGTTGCTTGCCTTTCTGCTGTTGGCATTTCTGTTCACTAGAAGAAAAGAAATCTGATAAAGTTATTTACCCGGAAGGGTTTGCAACTGAATCTGCAAGGAGGATGCATGGAGCTGGCAGTAAGGCCAAGTGCACCCAGACCGAGTGGCTGAGAACAGGAAACGAGAAATGGGAGGGCTCCTAGGAACTGGGATGACTGCTGGGGAGCCTCGAAACACAAATGCTCATTCCCTCTGCTTGGTTTGATTACAGGAACTCCTTCTTGTTCCAGGTGCCAGCTGGAGCTGGCTTTTCTGTCACTGCTCCTGTCATGGCAGAGCTTTCCACTAAGTCGTGAGACAGGGTCTCTGGTTCCGTGGTCACTGATGAATTGATTGACCTTGGATAGTGTCATTTTACCTCTCTGGTTCTGGCTTTTTCTTTTTGTAAAACGAGTTTGGATATAGAGGGTTTTTTTTTCAAGGTGCCTTCCAGCTCTAAATACTGTAATCACGTTACTGTCTATTGAGTTCTATAGATGATGTGCTGCTTAATTGTGATATGTAGGTTAGTACTCAAAATAACAGGGAGATGAAAAGCACCACAATGAAAGTTGACCACTGTGCATGTGTCCTTCATCTGGTTTCTTTTCACCCCCAACATGGGAGGGCAGGAGTGATGTATTCCCTGTGTGCTGCACAGATGAGTATCTGGCATCTGATTCTTGATCATTATAAGTGATGTTCAGATCAGGATAGTTAAGGTGAGTATAGGATATAACTGGGAGGGAAACCTTACTGCTCCAGCAGCAATCTTCGCTCCTTTAGCTGCTGTGAAATAAAAAACTACTCCATTCCAGAAATGTAAATGAAGGTGGTTGACTGGGCTTTCCTTCTTGAATGGCTTAGATTGCAGCATCAACCAGAGGCAAGAGGGTGGAAGAGTTGACTTCTGGGAGTCCCATCTTAGCCCCTCCATTCTCCAAAATGCTGGCCCTGAAGGCGAAGTGTCACATGTCTTCTCTCATGTCCTGTCTCACACTGAGTAATGTTGCCCCTCTGCCCCCAGCAGAGCGTTTTAATGATAATGGCTGTCTTCGGGGACAGACAGTGACTTCTCTTTCAAAGGAAGATGAAATCTATTAAGACAGTGAGGACAGAAAAGAAAAGCTATGTCCCTGAGAGGAGAGCTATAAAGGAGTCCCTTTCTGTTCCCTCCTCACTGTCTCTTTCTCTCTTTGTTAGAAGACTGTACCCTTCAAACCGCTCTGCTTTGTGTCTGGATTATTGAGGTTGTTGGTGTATAAAATTGCTGCTGGTGTGTATAATGTATAAGCTCTAAAAAATGATAAGTAATAACAAGTAAGAAGAGTGATTTGTGTTAAAGTCCTCAGGGTACTTTTGTAAAGGAATTTAATTTCTTGAGGGAAATTGTCTATAACTTCCTGTGGAATGTTAGTTAACTGGTTCAAAGCTGGGATTTATTTTTTGTAATATTTTTCCCTGATTATTGGTTTGGATAGGTTTACCTGGGCAAATGAAATTATACAGAAATTCTTGATGAACTGGGAAGCTTAGGGAAATAGAGCATCTAGTTAATTTACTTTTCTTAGTTTTGTTTCAAACCTATTGTTCAGATCCTTTGGAGGTGTGTGTGTGTGTGTGTGTGTGTGTGTGTGTGTGTGTGTGTTTGCATGCACGCACTCTAGCCCAGTAGTTCTCAACAAAGGGAAATTTTGCCACCAAGGAGTATTTGGCAATGTCTGGAGATATTTTTGATTGTCACACTAGGGGGTTGATAGTGGCATCTAGTGGGTAGAGGCCATGGATGCTGCCATACATCCTCTGATGCTAAAGACACCCCCTCCCACCACAACCACCCCACCCTGACAAAGACTTATTAGGCCTAATATGCTAATAGGGTTAAAGTTGAGGAATCTTGATGTAGACAGTAGGCTCCAGCACTGAGCCTAGTAGTTATTATTGAGATGAATGGATTGATTGAAAATGCAATAAGCACCATCTACACGTTAATATTCAACATGCAAATATGAACAGCCTAAAATTCCTTGGCTTGTATCAAAACTTTCTACCTTATGATCTCAACTTTCTTCTTACTCACTCTCTTACTTGAGTCTTATGCTCTATTCAACTTTTTTTTACCCAATGCCTCATACATTCAACTTGCACATTCATAGATGGTCATATACCCACACTGTTGCTTATGCCAATTCCTTTTCCTACTGGCCATTAACATTTCAGCTATCCTTCAAGAGTGAGATTAAATTTTCTTTTGAATCAACCAATCAGAAATACTCCTCCTTCCCTCCCATCTTCCCTCTTTCCTTCCATGACAAAATGATAACATTTATTCATTGGGGGTGGATGGAAATAGTATTTGTTTATTTGTATTTTTCTATAATAAATATTTTTAAAGTATACAATGAGTCTGGGGACCTGTCCCAGTTCCAAATTGACCCTGACAAAACATATCTAACATAGAACATGTTACTTAACCTCTCTGATCTCATTTTTTAAAAAAATATAAAATAGGCAGAATAATACTTATTCTACTTCTTTCTCAAGGTTGTTTTAGATCAAATGAGATTATGAACACAAAAAGCCCTTTGAAAAATACGAAGAACTACAACATGTAAGGCATTATTATTGTCATCAATTTACGAAACCAGAGTGAATCTCACAAAGTGCTAATGCTATAGATATTCTGCAGAGCACTTAGCTGTAGTCTGTACTTAATGAATGAGAGCTCACACAAGTGAATTGTTTCCACAGTGAAGACAGATTGGCAGGAATAGCAGTTAGAGACGGGAGGCTGGGTAAGAGGTTACTACCTATATTGATAGAGAAGCTATTAAAAGCAGAATGTGATTTTTAACATCCCCAGGACCGTGATAGAAATGAATAAAATTTTGTGCGTTTTACCATTTGTGACCCAGAAAAGAGAACCCGGAAGGCATACTAGTAAAAAGGTCTTAAAATAAATTATTTGTGTGCAAAAGGAGCCAACATATTCCACTGATTTGACAATTTAAGTTTCTCCATTAAGGGCACAAATAGGAGATGGGTTCATTTAAGCAAAATGCTTCCTGATTTGTTAAAGCCTTTCCCAAGCAAAAATTCATAAGGCTGAATTTATTTTTGTGGCTCATAAGTGGCTCAATGTACGAACTTCCCTTTGGATGTTGATTGGTGGGAGGAGGGTAGAATTGATTGGATAGGTGTGAGGGTGTGTGGTCTGAGAAGTGGGCAGAGCTGGCCTTCAGTTGCTCAGCATGGAGCCAAGAGAAATATTTCAGAGCCAGTGGCAGTGCCAGGTGACAAGTACAAGGGGTAGAGAAAACAAGAATAGAATCAATGGATGATGGCTAATGGCTAGTGGATGGTAGGGAGCTACCTCAAACTCTGGCAGTTTAACTAGTAGATATTCTCTGAGGCAAAGTAGGAGGGAGTTTTCTAAATTGCCTGTGTCTTACCCTTTCTCAGCAGTTGGGTGGAAACTCTAGACGATTTCCAGCTTTAAAAACATTAAATTAACAATAGATTAATCTGTTGCCTTAGAACTAAGTATGGTTATATTTTTGCTATGTGAATATAATATAAGAGACAGGATAGTGAGTGTGAAGAGTTTAGGCTCTAAATTCGGATGCTTTTAGTCTGTTCCTGCCTCTGCCATGGATTGACTAGTTGATGTGACCTTGAGGAAGTTACCCACCCTCTCCAAGCCTCAGTTTTCCTATCTCTAAAGTAGGAATCATAGTTCCTACTTCACAGTGAATTAGAATCTGCATTTTGACAAGGGCTCTGGTGATTCCTGTACTGATTAAAGCTTGGGAAGCACCTGTATAAAGCAATGCCACAAACAGAGGTTTTTTTTTATTGATTAAGGTATTACATATGTGTCCTATCCCCCTATAGTCCCCAACCCCCCACTCATGCCCTCACCCCTCTGGTGTCTGTGTCCATTGGTTAGGTTTATATGCATGCATACAAGTCCTTTGATTGATCACAAACATAGTTTTTTGAAAGAAAAAAAAATAAAGGGAAGCCATTTACTTTTGAGCAGTTTGAAATTGATTGGTCCTAAGATATTAGATCAAAATACAAAAATAAAATGCTAGAATAAGAATGAGATACATCACAAGCACCATTACAACTGTATCACAATTATGATCTGATTTGGTTAAGGTTGAGATAAGCAAGACCTAATGAGGATATGACATGTTAGAAAACTTGGAGAAACAACCACTTGTTTCCCAAGTATCCATGTTCCTCCAGCAAAAATTAAGAAATAAAAGGAACAAAATAAAGGAATTAGGATCTGGTTACTTATAAGAAAAAAGAGCTGATTAGAATGGAAGTTTGGGGAAACTGTAGGGGAGAGGATTATCAAATGACTGTATCATACATGAATTTATTTCTTCAGTAGAGCCATGTGCCCCATGATGATGTTTCAGTCAACAACAGACCAGTATTACAATGGAGCTGAAAAAGCACTATTGTGTAGTGACGTCATAGCTGTAATGTTGTAATATGACACATTACTTATGTGTTTGTGGTGAGGCTGGTATAAACAAACCAAATGTGCTGCCAGTCATATAAAAGTATAACACATACAATTATATACAGTACATAGTGCTTGATAATGATAATAGATGACTATACTACTGGTTTATATAGTTATATGACACAGATCCTCTTCTAAGAATCTGCTTCCAGACATGACTATACTACTGGTTTATATATTTAGTATATTATACTTTTTATTATTTTAGACTGTACTCTTTCTTCTTATATAAAAAAGTTTTGTTCTGTAAAACAGTATGTTGTGTTATGCCTGCAGCAGCCTCATACATCCCAAGTTTACAGGGTCTCTTGATTGCATCATTTTCTATTGTGCTTGATTTAATCTCATGTTGTTTTCTTCATCACAGTCCCTAAGTGCACAAAATCTGCCACTAATGTTGCCAGTAAGAGGCTGAGTTGAGTGATTGACCTGGAAACAAAATTAAAATTGATTACGGATTATGGAAAATCTGTGATGCTTATTGTTCGCCAGTAAGGCATATTCCATTCCACTGTAGCTATGATCTTCAAGAAGAACAAAGTGACAGAAGCTGTTAAAGAATCTGCTTCTGCCCTAGCTGGTTTGGCTCAGTGGATAGAGCGTCGGCCTGTGGACTGAAGGGTCCCGAGTTTGATTCGAGTCAAGGGCACATGTCTGGGTTGCAGCCTCAATTCCCAGTAGGGGGTGCAGGAGGCAGCTGATCAATGATTCTCTCTCATCATTGATGTTTCTATCTTTCTCTCTACCTCTCCCTTCTTCTCTGAAATCAATAAAATATATAAAAAAAGAATCTGCTTCCTTAAAGACAACGCCACTAACAACAATTCAAGAAGGGCTTATATCAGACATGCAGAAAATTCTAATGTCTTGGATTGCAGACCAGACGCAGAAATGTATCCCTCTTAGCACCATTGCAATCATGGCCAAAGCAAAGTTTGTTGGTGATGTTGAAAGAAGAGGCTAGACCCAACTATGATGTTAAATTTATTGCTTGCTCTGTGTGGTTTAAATGACTCAAGAATCATTATTCAATACATAATGTGAATGTGAGTGGTGAGACTGTGAGTGCTGTTGTGAAGGCAGCTGAAGAATTTCTGCAAACTCTGGATAAGCTGATTGTGGAGGAAAATTACTTGCCAGAGCAAATATTCAGTATGGATGAATATTCCCTATTCTGGAAATGGATGCCTGAAAGAACTTTTATCCATATGGAGGCCAAATCAATGCCAAGTTTTAAGGCTTTTAAGGACAGGATAACAGTCTTGCTTGGGGGCAATTTTTCAGGCTACAAATTAAAACCCTTTGTCATATGCCATAGTGAGAACCCTAGGGCCTTCAAGCATATCAATAAGCTGTATACTACAGGAGCAATAAAAATGACACAGCTCCTCTTCTAAGATGCCCTCCTGAATTGCTATGCCAAAAAATGAAGTACTGTTTGGAGAATAACACTCCTTTCAAAATTTTGCTTACTGGTGTGTTTTTTGTTGTTTTTATTGATTTTAGAGAATGGAAGGGAGAGGGAGATAGAAACATGTATGAGAAAGAAACATCGATTGGCTGCCTCCTGCATGCCCCCTATTGGTGATAGAGCCTGCAACCTGGGCATGTGCCCTGACCGGGAATCAAACCAGCATCCTCCTGGTGCATGGCATGACACTCAACCAACTGAACCACACCAGCCAGGGCTGCATATCGTTGATAATGCTCCTGGTTATCATCCTTTGTTGGTGATCTTCATCCCAATATCAAGGTGGTGTTTCTTCCTCCAACCTCCACCTCTTTGATCCAACCAATGAATTAGGAGTTTTTCAACCAATGAATATAGAAGCTTTTAAGGCCTATTACTTCAGGAGGATTTTTGCTCAAGGTATTACTACAACCGAGACACTGAGAAGACACCACTGGAATTGTGGAAGAATGACATCTATGATTGCATCAAGAACTTTGCTTGGGCTTGGGATGATGTCACCAAGAAGTGTATAAATGGCATCTGAAAGAAGACACCCAAAATGTTCTTTCACGACTTCAAAGGATTTTCCAAGGCTAAAGAGGTTGCAGAAATCAAGAAGAAAATAACCTGGGTGTGGATGAAGATGACATTGAGGAGTTCTTAAAGAAAGAAATAGAAAAGAGAAACAAGATGGTCCTATCACCTCACCTCTGACTCAGGAGGGCCCAGAAATGCCATGTACTTGGAGACCCTAGTATCCTTGGTGTTTGGGTGAGGGTTGATAGCCAGTTAACTTAATTCTTTCTCTCTGCTTTAAAATGCTTCTTGCTTTCTACCTCTCATTGAATTTCTTCCTTTTTAGGTTAACTTTTGTCATCTTTCTTACTCATCACTTTAACCTCTAGATTTTAATTTCTTTTTCTTTTTTAAAATAATGAAAATAATAACAACCACTATTATTATTTTGACTAATCTAATCTCTAGCTAACTCAATTGGTGCTCCTCTGGGTAGAGAAGGGAAAGATTTCAGGATCTAGATAATTTGATCACGAAGTTTCCCAGAGTTGGGGACTGGGGCTAGGAATTCTGGCCTAAATAATGAAAAGATCCAATCCAAACAAAAACAGTATAGGAAAGCAGAAATCTGAAGATCCAGACTGAGAGACCAGAGAGTCATCTGAACCAAAGTGGGTCAGAAGAAAATTTTAAAGTGAGGCCATATAGCCGAGAATTCCAAAATGAGATAAATAAGAAAATGCAAGTGATTATTAGGATAGAAGGGAGAAGTAGACATTATGGCTCCCTCCAAGCAATTTTAGAATATTTAATGTTTATCATAGGTTTTTAAAAATTATTGTTATTACTAGAGGCCCGGTGCACGAAATTCCTGCACGGGTAGGGTCCCTAGGCCTGGCCGGTGATCAGGGCCGATTGGGCCTTCAGGATGCTGCCGGGGGCCTTCCTTCCCCAGCCATCGGCTGCTGCTCAGGGCCTTTCTTTGTTCCACGCCACCCCCTGGTGGTCAGCGCATGTCATAGCGAGCAATTGAATTCCTGGTCTCCTGGTTGAACTCCTGAAGGGACAATTTTCATATTAGGCTTTTATATATATAGATGAACAGGACAAAGGCAATTTATGATCTAGCTGAAAGGCCCACAGTAGGATAGATATTAGCCATCCTTCCTTTAGTAGAATATAGGTTTTAAAAAATGTTTATTGGAAGCCAACTATGTAGTAGAAGCTATTTGAGACTTTTACCCTCTTTTTAACTTTGTAAAATACAAAATTATGCAGTTATTATAAAAATACCAAACAAATATAGATAGATAGATAGATAGATAGATAGATACTAGCGGCCTGGTGCACGAATTCATGCACATTGAAAGGAAATTAATTAGAAGAAATATTTTAATATCACTATTTGCCCTTTCTCTATAATAGAAGTATCAACCAAATTCATGATTGACAATGAAAGATCGAAAGACACGTGCGATTGGTGCCAACGATATATATATTTGATTAATTAGACCTGCTTTCTGATTTAGCTAAACTTTTGCCAGCCCAGTGAAGCACCCCAACTTCTCTTTCAGGAAATTGTCAGCAACACAGCAGTAAATATTAACATGGAGCAGATTATTATTGTAGATCACGTAGGGAGAACAAAGGGTAAAATATTTAACTGCAGCAGTGTTTGACTATATTCTGCACAGTGAAAAAACCTGAAGTCATTTTCAAGGTCCACCATTTCTTCTTTTCAGTTGGGTCAAGTTTCTAAATCTCCATTTTCTGGCTAATGAAAAGAAAATAGGATTCCATTGGGTCTCCTATCTACCTACTCCAGGACTTCTGTGAGGATCAAATGAGATGAAGCACGGGAAAACACTTCACAGACATTTGGTTACAGTATAAAATGTTTGTACCTGGCTATAAAGCAAGTTGTGTTCCTGGGCTGAAGAAACTGCAAGGAGGGTAGTTGCTAGGGAGAGGAAGCTGGGCATTGCTATGGACGTTATTACCTGGTGCTCACAGTGACCGTTTCCGGGCTGGGCTGGGCTGTTGGCCACATTTTGTGCCATGGGGTCTCGGCAGCATTGGTTGCGATTTGGTGAGGTGTCACTCCAGCGTGGTAGCGGGGCCTGTGTCCTACTTGGGGGAAGCTGAGTGTTGCTTTGTGGGCACCAGGTCCACAGTGCTATTTCTCTGTAAATGGCCAGTGTGTGTCATGGCAGCTCCTGCATTGAGCACCTGCCCTCTGGTGGTCAGTGCATGTTATAGTGACCAGTCAGAGGGTTGGACACTTAGCAATTAGCCTTTTATATATATAGATTTTTGTGTACCTGTGTGTGCATGCACATTGAGAGAGAAACAAAGATGGGAGAGGGGTACAGGGAAGAGTTCTTCATTTCAGTATGCTCCTACCCCAATCAGGTTTCCCTATAGAAAGCCTCCCTGGTGAACAACAATGTCACTATTGCTAAGATTCAGAATATTCCATTAATTTGATACTATAAGGGGCATATTTCTTTTTTCTTTTCTGATCACTGGAGGGGACTTGTTTTTTGTTCTTTCATGAAATAATCTTCTCAAAGCTTCCTTTACTCATGACCTGTATTTTCAGACCACAAATGTACTCAGATTTAAATCTATGGACAGTTCTCAATTTATGAAAAGTGTACATGGCCTTCTGTGCTGTTTTGTTTGTTGTGACATTGAAAGCTTCTACATGAGTAGGACCTGGCTGCTTCATGCTGTACTCTTCACAACAGGAAATATTGGGGTCATGAGAAGTTGCTTTACAGGTCAGCCAAGCTGTAGCATATAAGCACTGCTCTACTGATGCCTTATTATGAGTTACTGACATAGAATAACATAAGCGATTCTTTTAATAAAGATGAAATGCATGGTTCATCGAAGGAAACAGAAATGTCACTTGTTATTTTCAAAATTGGAGCATTTGGTTGAATATTTGTATTGCTTTATTTGCTGCTTATCAAAAGATTCAGATAGGCATTGCAAATCCTTAGCTGAACTACAGAGGGTAACCTTAGAAAAAGAAAGTTTAAAAAAATAAAGAAAGTGAATTTTAAGAGGCAAACTTACATCTCAAACTGTGTGATTTCAAGAATGGTCAAGCAGGCCACCTAGTGTGTGTGGGAACCTTACAATAAGTTGAGGCTGAGATAGAGACAAAGGGTTGACCCAAGTCATATAGCTGAGGTTGATCTCTACAGTCTTCAGGTACCATTCTCTGGTTTCCTTCCAGTGGTTTGTTAATGCCTAATCAGGAAGCTTTGCATTTCAGTATCCTTGCAAATAATTAAGAGGCTATGCAGACAATGATTACACTTTCTACCCATTTTTCCTAGAGCCAGAAGAAATGGGCATATATTCTATTAGTGAAGTAAGTGAAATAGGTGCTAAGCTCCTTGAGGATAAGGACCTGAGCTTTATTTGTTTTGTGAAGTCGCCACCACATTTAGCACAGTGATTGGCACCAGATAGGTAATAATATGTATTTTGTGTTGCTTTCACTTCTTGTTGTTAAATATAAAAAGAACTAACCTACAGCTTTATTCTGATTGACATTGATTGAGAGCTATAAAAAAGAAGGCAGATTCGTGTCAAACAGACTCTTTAGATGGGTGCTGTGTGAAGGCTGCAGCAAGAGCTAAATGATCATTCAAATTCTCCTCTCATCTAAGGAGTCCACTATTCAATCTAAATACTTATGATAAACTGTGTAACAGGAGGAAACAATCATAAATGATCCTTTTCCAATTGCTTCAGAGACAAGCATATTAACATTTTGTCACAGACCCATTTATTTTAATTGTTCTCTCCTAGGTAATATCAAAAAATCAACATGGGTAGAGGAAACAGAAAAAAAACCACACACAATTTGTTCCTCATTATATGTTAGAAAAGTCCAAGATAAACCTATTTAAAATTGATCTGATAAGCCCCGAGAACTGTGATGCACTGATGTGTTTTCCTCAGCTAATGGTCTTCAGCTAATATTTATCCATTGCTTTGAGGAACCATTAATCTCTTGTGTTGAGAAACTCCACCAATGCAATTTCTAGGGCATTTTAACCTTTCCGCATTTGCTGTCTCCTGAGTTTGGGTGACTTGGCTGTGGTGTCTACTCAATTTCATTTCGTTTTCTTGGATCCCAATTGCCAAGATAATAGAACCAACTCCATTTAAAATTAGTCTTTCTCCTTCCACTACACAGCACTGTGTTCCTGAGGTGTAATGAAGTTAAATTCATTTCGCCTTCCTACACGTACACTCTTATCCATTACTACCTTCTCTTCCCTGCAATGCAACCCCTGCTATTTTTCTCCTCTGTAATTTGACATCAGGAATGACCACACAGGAAACAGCTAAGCAGTGTAAATGCGTTTCTAATGATCTCAAAGCTTCACTACAAGCTTAATAATATCAATATCCTCAGGTTAATGTCTAGGTGGGTTTTTTTATTTTTTTATATTGTTGCTGTTGAAAATTTTTATGGCTTAGATATGCAGCCAACTCAAGTTCACTTTTTAACTTAAAGGCATCACCCACCTTTCCCCTCCTTCCTCTTCTCTTTTCTCTCTCCTATTCCCCCATTCAGGGCTTGACAAGTAAGGCTTTTGAAAAAATGACTACAATTCTGAACAAAGCCTGTTGTTGCAGGTAATTGTTGAAATATCAAGGGTATTGCGTCCTCCATTACTTAAGCTCTCATTTGTGGTTTTCATGGTTTTGAGGAATGTTTATGGCTGACAGTCCTTTCTTTACGGCTCTATTCTTCAAGCTTTGGCTGAGACTGCTGAGAATGACCGCTTGAGTGACTGATAAAATGTCAAGATGCCATTATTTCCAAGAGCATGTTTGGGAGCAATAAGATCTTTTTCAATTTATCTCATCCACCTGAATTTAATTCTTCAGGTTTAACTTCGTTGGCGGCTACAACCAAATTGTCTCCGGGTTTTGAGAGAACAGCCATCATGGAAGGCAGAGAGGGTTGTAACAATGGTCACGCCATGACATTTGTGTTGTATTTCACTGTGCACATTGGTGCAATATTTTGGACTTAATTAATACACTCCAGGAACCTCAGTTTATGGATGCCAATAACCATATTTTAGATCCTGTGAAACACTGCAACAAAAATTCAATTCATGAGGCAGATGGCAAAGCCTAGTTTGAAGAACAACAAAACAGGAAGATTTACAGTGAATTTCAGAACTCTTCAACTGGAATCCAGCCGCTGCCAACGCTCTATTATTTCACTGGAGGGTCACAATCTGTGAGGGTCATTAGTGCCCTCATAAAAACAGATTAAAAAGTAGTCAAATGAAGTGAATAAATAGTCAAGGCTTTGCCTGCGTGATGGAAATCTAAAAAGCAAGTTTTCCTAATATTAAAAAAAAATCATTCTATAGTCATTTGTGTTCAAACTGAAATTTACTAAAGTAATAATTTTTAATAAAATGAGAAGGATGTTGTCACTTTCTCAAGTGTGCAGCTTTCAAGAAAACATTTCATAAGCCAGGCATATTTTATCTCCCTCTGCTTCAGAGCTCAGAAGAGAACTCAGGGTGGAAACAGTTATGATGGAGAAGGAAGGCTAATGAATAGACTGTTAATAATACCAGTGCCCAGTGGCCTTGGTGTATCTGATTTAGGCACTGCCACAAGTACCCATATAAAAATGAAGTATGGTTCATATAGGCTTTAATCTGACAAAGCACAAAGTTCATAAATAGTTTAGATGCCTTTTGAGTTTTCTGAGACTAGCTCAGGAAGGCTGCAGACACTGAGGTCTGACCACCCACGGACTCAGCAAGCACTTTGGCTGCGTGGTAAAGAAAATGGTGCAGTGAACTAAAATTTTTTAAAAACTGTAATAAGAGGCTTCCAACATGATAGGATTTTAATTATTTCAGGATGGAGTTGTATGAGTGCTTGTGTGTGTGTGTGTGTGTGTGTGTGTGAAACTTGTAGCACTTATTCACAGTGATACTTTTTCTATTCTAAAAATCAGAATTTTGTTTCATTAGCATAAAAGTTAGTGGATGGGGGAGGGGAGAGTGAGATAGAGCAATGATTTAAATTTGCTATTTTCGAAGGCTAGAGATCTTGGAAGGATAGAAAAAGTAGAGACATTAAGTAGTTTTGCACAAGACAACTGAAAATCTCTTAAGCAACCACCATTTGCATCCCATAAACCCAGAGGGATCAGCCTATCTCTAACCACTGTCCCTGATCAATTGGCCAAGAAAATACAAGTGCCTTATGGAGAATCAGAAATTCAGCTATTACTCATGTAAATCTGTTGTTTGAATATGTGGACTCTAGACCAGAGCTCCTCCTTGATGTGCCCTTGGCAACACTGAAATTCTGTGAATGGATTATAAGTGTGCTGAGGTATTGATCATAAGATATTGGTGGCCAAGCAGGGCTGAGGGCAGCCAGTTCCCCCCGGATGGTCATGACCAGCCTTTACAGATTGTGCCATAAACATGTGTTCTCTTTCTATGTTGTCATGACATGAACATGGTTGGGAAGTAATGCTCTGCTATTTCCTATGAAATGAGAGGATTGGGCAAGTTGATTCCCAAGGTCCATTCCATTCCTGTAATTCTATGAGCATATATCAGCCTGCTGTTAAAACACCCAGAACTCCCTGTTTCTTTAGCCATAGTTTCCTAAGCCACAGAGGCTCATAAAAATTGAATTGAAAAACATGGACAAATGTAGTAGAGTATATTTCATGTACTGGAAGTCTACTACTGATTTTTATTGGATTCTGTTCACAAAAGGCAATCCTTGTTTCTGTGGTAGCAAAGGGGCCCACAGAACTATAACATGATCTATTATTTAAAAATATTGTTATAATAAAAGGCCTCTGTGACATATCTCTGAGATCCATGCAGTCCTCTGCCTCCTCTATACGATTTGCCATTCCCGGCAGCTAGCTACATGAGCCCCCAATTTCTATGCAGAGAAAGCCATGAAAAGAGAAAAATAATTATGGGCCCATTTGCTTGGTAACCAAGGGGGAGTGTGTATGAGGAAAGAAAATAGAATTGGCTGTCTCTTACATGTTCAATAATATTCTCTTTCTGAAAAAATCAAATTTAATTATTTGTTAAAAAAGATACAATCATTTTCTTCTAGATTCAGGGCAGTGGGAGTAGAGAAAATCTTTATTGTCTTCATTTTACTTTTCATGGCCTTTCAGAATTCCATGTCAGGTTTGCAATCATCTTCTAACATCTTCAAAATCCTGCATATTCCCTTGGAGAGTCATCGTTCTTCATAGAGCTCATAGAAAAAGACAAAGTAAAATGATACCATTTTCCCTCTACAAAACTTCACTTTAGCACATAATTACTTCTGAAGCCTTCCTTGACTGATTAGAATAAAGTTGGTGATTCATTCCTTAATATATAGCTTCAATGGCTTTTCAATTACTCTATGTTCCTTGGTAATCTTTTTACAAGATAAATGAGATAATGGTTATGAAAGGGCTATGTAAGCCATATGACACCTTAAAACTTTATTATTATTACTATCATTTAGTTAATTAGAATATAAATACAATAAAACACTATATTAATTTGTTCAATATCCCCTTCCCATTTTGCCATCATGCTATTTCCTTTAAATGTGTCTTTGTTTACAAAGATATTGAAGGCAAAGGTAAGCTCAAGATTCATAAACTGCTGAGTCAAGTATTTCTCTCTGTGTTCTATGTTCTTGCTGTGTGTAAGGAAAAGGGGCAGGAAATGTGTTCATTGCCTCTTACCCACAATGATATCATTTCATTGAGGAAACAAGAGAAACATCTGAAACCACCATGGAAAATTATGAGGAAAATAAGTTCTAAAGTGCCCCAGGCATTTGGTGTCATGGGATCTTGAGATGATTTTGTGGCTCACAGATGGCTGTGACTTTGGAGGATCAGGGAAGGTCCGTCTGCAGTTGGTGCCCACCTGGTACTTAGCGGAGAAATAGGATTCATATTTACTGAGGGGAGAAAACTGTGTAAATACTTTTCTTAACAATACCATGACAATTGTTAATTCCAAAATGGGTAACTTTTCAATCAGAATCATATCTTTGAAAGTGCTACAGATTCATAAAAACTTTTTGGGAAGAATATGAATAACAGTAATATGTTATATACATTATTAGACCACTGCCACCAGAATGTGAGTTAAGTATCAAAATCAACAAATACTTCTAAGCACTCACTATTTATAAGGGACTGCACAACATGTTATGAGGACATAAAGATGAGTAGTACTTGATCACTATATTAAAGAGTATAATCTAGGAGATTGGAAATATCATTTTAATAGAATGGAGAAAGTGAAGAATGAGTTAACCTGAGTTTTATTTCAGATTTTGTCCTGAGTTTTCAGAGAATAGGGAATAGCTCTTATCCTTTTGAGGTTTTAGTTGCCCCTCTTACAGATGCACAAGTTGGGTTAGATTAATTCTCTTTGCCATCGCTGTGGCTGCTGCCCTTGGGCAGGTTCTTGCCATCTCTGGGATGGACTTGCCATGGATACCTAATTGAACTCTCTCTTCTCTCAGACTTGCCCTCCTCATCTCCACCCTCCATCTGTATGCCAGAAAAAAATAAATTATAGCTCTAATCTGATCATGGTATTCTCTTTACAACTCTTGAGGGTCCACTTAAGGTCTCTGTGAGGGCAAACTTCTAGTTCTTTACATGGTATAGGAGGCTTTCAAATCTATGTCCTTCCTCTTCAGTCTTCTAACCACTCAAGAATTCTTTGTTTACACCTGGACCATACTGGAATACCTGTAGCTTCCCAGAGCACCATGTTGCCTCTTACTTCTGGGAAACTTGTTTGTACTTGTAGTTCCTTTTATAGGCAACATTTCTTCCTTATCCCTTTGGGCTGGGCTCACTTACTTCCTAGAGGCTCTCCTAACTCCTTCCCTCCATGCCATCCCTTCTCAGGTTTTCTGAGAAGCTTTGTGTGCACCATAGTCACCAGATCTCTACCTTCTATATATCTTGAATCCTGCCAGTTAGTAATTTATTTGAGTTTGGACACTAATTCATTTTTTTTAAACATAGAAGGCACTCAAGCACTCAACCGATATTTTGGAATGAATGAATCCATGAATGAAGAATCTATGTTGTAGCCCAACCAGTGTAGCTCAATGGTTGAAAGGGCTATGTAAGCCATATGACACCATATAAACATGAACCAGGAGGTCACAGTTCAATTCCCAGTCAGGAAAAATGCCTGGGTTTCAGGCTCTGTGTGGGGCATGCAGGAGATAGTTGATCAGTGATTCTCTTGCATCATTGATGTTTCTATCTCTCTCTCCCTCTCCCTTCCTCTCTGAAATCAATAAAAAATATTTTTTAAAAAGAGTCTATGTTGTATATCCTATACTAGTGGTAACTCATAGAAGAGAGCTATGGACAAATTATTATGGGCCTGGAAAGAAGAGAGATGTTAGTGCTTGCTAGAGGGGTTGAGTTAGTTAACTTTTGCTAAGTGAATAAGATTTTAAAAGGCAGAAATAAGGAGGAATGTAATTCCAAGCAGTTAGGACAGGAATGAGAACAAGGATAGAGTCAGAGAATTTGGCTTATTCCAAATTATCCTCAAATTTAGTGGTATTTAAATAAATTTCTTGGCCTGAGATGGAGCCACACCTGCCTGGGGTGCCTTGTCAGCAAACCTAAACTTTGGTAACTGTCTAGTCCCTGTAAATGCTTTGTTTGACCATAAACACAGTATATTCAATTCCCCAAAGTCAAGCCAACTCTGGGGTCTATATTTATTTCCTTGTTCCTTCTCATCACAAACAAGCTTGACTCTGCTTCCAGCCAATCAGATGTTTTCTATTTGTCTCTTCCTTGTTCTTTATTCTTTGTCTTATTAAAGCTTGTTTCCTTGCAGTTCTCCAAAAGGAGGCTGCGCACTTTAGGAAGTATTAAATAAAGTATATTTCTGTCACCAAAATTATCTTTTAAAATCATCATTTTAAAACAACATCTTGCCGAAACCGGTTTGGCTCAGTGGATAGAGCGTCGGCTTGCGGACTGAAAGGTCCCAGGTTCGATTCCGGTCAAGGGCATGTACCTGGGTTGCAGGCACATCCCCAGTAGGAGATGTGCAGGAGGCAGCTGAACAATGTTCCTCTCTCATCGATGTTTCTAACTCTCTATCTCTCTCCCTTCCTCTCTGTAGAAAATCAATAAAATATATTTTAAAAAAATAAAATAAAACAACATCTTAAAAACATTTTATGTCAAGGTTCCAGGGGTGTCTTTAGCTGCTGTATTTTAGAGAACAGCTGGGGCTTATTATCTGAACTGGATGCCCAATATGATTGGCATTTCTCTCACATGTCTGGAGTCTCTGTACTTCTCCAAGTGTCTCCCTATCAGAGTAGCATGGACTTCCTACAGGAGCTCCAAGAGGCAGGCCTTAGAAGATGCCAACCCAGTCAAGGATGGTGCCAGGTAGGGGCACATCATCACTTTGCCCTATTTTATCAATCAATGCTGCCATAGGGGCCATCCAGACTCAAGGGGGTGGAGAAATAGCTGCCACATCTTAATGGACTGGGGCAAGATCACACTGCAGAACAGGTGAGATAGAAGACACTGCTGCAGCTCTCTTAGAAAATACACTCTACCACAGACTTCTTTTCTGGAAATAGTAAGGAGTGTGTGCAGGTTAAAGGAAGGGAAATATGGAATCTTATGCAGTAAGGAAAGTTGGCCTGAGCCCAGAGAGCTTTGAGAGCACAATCTCACTGGAGTTTTAATAAAAGGTGTGCCATTCTATTAGTAGGCAGTTCATGTGTTGTTTCATCCTGCTGGAGTGGTTGCTCTCTTTCAAGTCTATTGAAACTTTTTGTTTTAGCATAGGCTTGTTCTACATTGACCTATTTTGCTGAAAATCATGTCTTTTATGATAAAAGATCAAGATGTCTTTCTTTTTTTATTTTTAACACAGTCATTCATCTTGAGACAAAATGCAAGCTGAGCAAACTTATCAAATAGGCATATCTTTTGTAATATTTGATAGATTTCAGGGAAATTTAGTGCACATGTAGGGGTTATAGAAACAACAGATTGCTTTGGGTGATGGCCACAGTTTACTGAACTGCTAGGATAGTTGTCGCTGAATACCTTCCAAAAAATGGCTTGCAGTAATAGATACCCTGGGAGAAGGGAATGTATTGGCAGGGTGGATAGAACTTTAAGGAAACTATGTAGTGATTTGGTTGATGACAGAGCCAGACCATATAAATTTAGACACAACTGCCATTTTAGGGAAAAAAGTTATTTTTTCCCTGCCAAAGATTTTAAATAATTATATCTCCACTTCAGGATGCTCTGTTAGGTACAGCTTCCGGGTCCAAGAAATCTTAGGATGCTCTTCAAAAAGCCAGAGCACTGTAAGTAACAGTCCATCTGTCCCTCAGTTTTAGAGATTTTTTTTAAAGAAAAATCTCTTCTGAGTTTATGCTTACCTCTAAGCTGTAATGCAAGTGATGCAGCAGGTCTCCCTGACAGACAATAAACAAATGTTACCTGCTAACCTCCTGATCCATTGCCTAACTTATCTAGGCAAGTAAAAGCAGCACCACAGAAAACTGCTCTTAGAATGTTGAACTTTGGTGCCATGTCAACGGTTATACTAAGAGACTTTTAAAGAAACAGCCCTATGACTGCTTTCATAATGGAAGAGTATTTTTTAAAAAGATGTTGTTCGCTACATGATAGCGTTTTTCTATGAAGCCTCTGCTCTTATTACTGAGAGAAGCAACTTCTCCTGTGCACCTGTTTTACCTTCCAACACTAAGTGATGTGACTGCTAGCTTTTCTTTTTTATTGTAGAAAAGCTTGGAAACTTGGAGACAAATTTGTATTCTATCTCCAGTAAATGTGCTGTATTATAGTATATATACTTATGAATTCTACTTTCAATTCTCAGGTACAACCAGGTACAAAACAAATAATCAGTTATCCAGTGAATTAATCTTAAATTGATGGTTCTAAAATCCATTGGTCATTACAGTTGGTTAATCCTACATGTGGACATCAACCTCATAGAGTACTGGAGAATTAGGAAGTTGCAATGCTCTTTCTTGATTCATGCAAGCTCATTAATCTTCAAGATGAGCTAGAATACACATAGGTTTGGTTAGCCTTTACCCTAAATATGTCGTTATGGTGATGGGTTAGGAAACAGCCAATGGTTTGAAATATTGTGTGGTAATATGGTTAAAGCTTCTGGCTTCCCCATATGGGGAATTTACTTCCAAATCGACTTCAGTTGGTAAATATCATAGAAAGCTGAATTCTGGCAGGGGCTCTAAATTACTTTTCTATTCATTGACAGAATATCTACACTAACCCCACATTTTTTATGGATTGTCTCGCATATCTTTCCTGCCTAGGCTGTCATGAATCTGTGAGATGTGAAGCCAAGAACAGTGTCCCCTAATAAATATGTGCCAAAGGAAGTAGGGGGAGGATTTTGATGGCACATATATTTAATTTTTGCTTCACTGCCTGATATAAGTGAGGAAAAAGGCTAGATTAAAGAGAACAAATCCTCCGAATGAAATATCTAAACTTGGATACCAATACATAGTACTCATTCCAAAGTGTTCATGCCTTTATTTGTAGAATATATAAAGTATTCCTGTTGTTTAGCCTATGGGTTTTCTTACATTCTAAAAACAACAAATAGCAATTTATGATGGAAATAAAGCACGTCTGTGGTTCACTACCACCCAAACACTGATGAGACTGACTCTCAATCTCTTTGACTGAGGATTCAAAACACAGTGACAAATGCTACCAAGCTGCCTGTCAGAAATAAATTTCTGGATTAAATCAACAGGGCTTCAACTCGATCCAAATAAAATTGTGGCTATGTTGACAGCATAAGGGCATGACTTTAGGGAACTCACCTGTAATGCATCATCACCAGAGACTCAAGCAGTAACTCTTCCAAGAACCAAGACAATGCAAATGGGTTTGGGTTAGTTTTCTGGATAAGCAAGTGAATACACCCCTTCCTCACCCCAGACCTGTGTTCCACAATAGGGAACATGCATGGTTTCTCTGAGGAAATCCTTTGTGCACAGGACATGATAGAGCTTTGAATCAATTACTCAAGTGACGACTAAGGTGTAAATGCCTACCAAGGCATAGTAAACATCTCAGTGGCAGATACTAATATGTATAAGACATTATTCTTCCTTTTGACCAGTTTAACATCTACTTTGGAAGGTGAGCTATAGGAATAAAACACAAGCAAATTACAGACAAGTTGTATTAAGAGAAAGTCTCTTGGAATTTTAAAAAGGGAAGAGAAGAACCTGGTAAGGCAATTTAGGTTCTGCCTCAAGAAGGTAAGTGGATTTTTCCACACCCTTGTCATCTCTCCTTTGGTTTACTGGCGCCGAGGGACTATCTGTCTTTGAACTTCTTGTGCAATAAGCAATACAGGGTACCTTAAAAATTTGAGCCACTTTTAGTTGGGTCTTCTGTTATTTGCAGATAAAAGTATCCTGCCATGAAAACCAGCTATTTTAGACTTAATTTCATGAGAGTACCCTTGTGTTCTGGCTTGTGCAGAATCATCTAAAACATTCCCTTGGGATATTGCCATTTTTCAAGTTCTTTGTACTTTAACCCAGTTAGAGCACCTATTTACTAATTCATAAAATACACTTTTATTGAATTATCTTCTAGGAGATAGGCTCCATGCTGGACACTGGAAATTTAAAGATTAATGAGATGTCTTTCCTTTCACAGAACTCATAAGTGACTGGGTGTGGGGGATGGGTGAGAGGTGACACAGAAGCAACTAATTTTGGTGAATTATGCTAAGTTATGATAGAAACATTGTAAGTAAGGTGCTCTGAGATAACAAAAAAGAAAGAAGTGGCATGGATTGGATATAGTGGGAATGGCTTCCTTGCAGAAAGTTTCTCTGGGATGTTTTAGGGTGGACTTTTAACTCTGGAAATTGTAGGCAGGCTCAAGCCATTATTTGGCAACCATTCTTTTTCTCTTGTCTAGGAATAATGCTATGTGCAGGGAATATGGATACATTTGCTGTTCAGTAATGGCAGAAAGATCTCTCCCAGGAGATGAGAAGAACCCTGAATAAAAAATTATGAGCTACTGGGATCCTGTCCCATCTCTGCCATTCATTTACTCTTCAATAGTGTCAGTCACTTCCATTTCTGAACTCTTTTTTCCTCATTTCTAAGGTGAAGATTATTAAGCCTGCTTTAGACACAGGTGTGAGGCTGGCCTGGAGAAAAGGAGGGGAACACCAGAAAAGTAGCTTCTAATGATAGAAAGAGGGCAATGGGGTATTGGGTATTATAGTAGGCTCAAGAAAATTATAAGGGAAAGAGATAAACCAACTGAAATAATAATAGAGAAGGCCAACAGAGTTTGCGTGCCAGGCATTTGCCTAAGTCCTTGTCTGAACAAATGCTGTCCTCACAATAATCTTTTGAGATAGACACTATTCATATCCTCATGTTAATCATAGGTAAACGAAGGCCCAGGAATATTAAATATCTTACCCCACATCACACAGTAAGTATTGTAACCTAACTATATCTGCTTTAGAGCCTGCACTTATAACATTTTTCTGTATTCTTGAGCCTGGTTGATTAATACCATGCAAAAAATGAAACTGCAAATGAGAGAAAAGATAAATTCAAATTGTGAAATTAAGGATAGCAGGGTATTTATTGTACACACTGTTGTGATGCTCTTAAGTATATGGCTTAATTTTAAATCTATAACCAATTTGAAGATCAAGGTAAAGTAACTATATAGAACCATGGCATATGTGAATGATGCAAATAATTTGGCTAAAAGAAGACAGTAACAATTGCATTTCAGGTCTCATTCTACTCTATCTTTTAAGGTTAAGGGTGAAATGGAGGCAATAGTTCAGGTGAAAGAAGATGATAACCTGAATTAAGGTATCGGCAGTGGGAATAGAGAGATGTAAATGGATTTTAGTTATGGAAACAAGAAAAGCAACAGGATTTGATGATTGGTTGGGTAGAGGGAATTTAAAAGAGAAGAAAGAATTGGGGATGACTACTAGGTTTCTGCTTCAGGTAAGTGGATAGATGGTTTTACCATTCATAGAGGTAAATCGTACAAAACAGGTAAATGCTGTTTAGGGGAGTGGGATATGAGTTCATTTTTTTTGACATGTTGAATGTGAAGTGCCTTTAGGATGTTCAAATGGAGGTGTTCACTATATGGTCTATCAGTTCTGGAGTTCAGGAGAAAAATTGTGAAAATCATCAGCACGTAGGAACGTCTGACTCATAGAAACAGATGGATTCACCCAGAAGACAAAGTAAAATTAGAAAGGAAATGAAAACAGAGCCCAAATATTTAAGGTGTTGTAAAAGAAGATAAGTCCCTGAAGAAATGGCTAGAGAAGTAGAAGGGAAACCAAAAGGCAGAGGTTTCTGAGAAGCCAGGAAAAGAGAGCACACACATTTCCTTGAAGGAGTGGGATGGTGCCCATTGCTACAGAGGCCACATAAAATCGTCCAGGTGCATTGTCTACTGGGTCTCGCAGCAGATACCATTGCTGGCCTTGAGTGAATAGAGTCACTGGAGCAGTGGGGTAAAGAGGGACTGGACGCTAAGAGGAAGTGAGGATAGTGACTATGGACAACACTTTCAAGGCATGAGTGGTAAAGTAAGAGAGAGAGAGGTATCTAGATGGACTAGACTTGGGCATTTTTAAAAAATATGTTTTTATTGATATTTTAGAGTGAGAGAAAGGGAGAAGGATATATATAGAGAAACAACATTGATCGGCTGCCTCCTGCATGCCCCCCTGCTGAGGATAGAGCCCGCAACTAGGGCATGTGCCCTGACCGGGAATCAAACCAGTGACTTCTTGGTTTATGGGTTGATGCTCAACACTGAGTCACACCACCCGGGCCAGACTTGGTTATTTTTAATGTTAACTAGAAGAGCCAATAGCAAAGGAATGTTAAGTGATAGAGAACGGAGTGGGAGTATTCTGAGTAATGGGAAAACAGATGTGAAATAAACATTAACAAGTGAAAAACAAATTATTTTATATATGCCTCTGTATCTGGACACCTGCCTAGAACTGCTTCCATGGATGCCCCAGAGGACTTTTAGAAATGGTACATTAGTGTGCTTTAGAGAACATACTTTCTCTCTCTGAAGAGAATCAGAAGACTCATATGGCCTTCAAAATGCTCATGGTTTTCTCTGTGGAAGTGAAGAGAGTTGGTTGGGAACAACCCAGCACATTCTGTAAAAATGAGTGTAGATAAGAAATTAAAAAAAAAACACCTATGAACAAGGGTGGTTTATTAGCAATGCTGACAATAAGCAAGGGAGGGGAATGTGTAATACTATCAAGTTTAATCAATCTGGTCTGGCAAACCTTGGGCCTGTGAAGTGAAGTGATTTTTGGCAACAAGAAAATAGTCCAGTGAGCTGTGAATATAAAGATGGCTTGGGGGTAGAAGGAAGAGGGGGACAAAAAAAAGAATATCGGCCCTGGGATGGGATACTAAGCCCCTGAGCAGCTGTGATATCTCTATTTTTAAGAGAAGAATTCTAATCTACCTGTACCCCTTTAATCTCATTCATTTATTCATTTATTGAAACCAACATTTAATTTGGTCTCTTTCTATATGATGAGCACTGTTTTGGAAACTCAAAATGAATAAAGCTTCATTCCTATCTTCATGATGTCAGTTTTCTAGAAAAATCAGACATAAAGACAGGCAGTCCCTGTGCATTGTGGTAACTGTAATAAAGAACTTGGGAAGAAGTGGGCCTTGTGGAAGTGGGACCTGAGCTAGCCTTTGAGAAGGGATAGGATTCGAACTGGCAGGTGGTAATTGAGGGAGAGTGCATTTCAGGCATCATCACCACAGGAAGAACCTGTGACTGGGGAGAACATTTATTTTATTCTTTATAATAGTTTTGATATTCTTGTTTTAATCCATGTGAATAACTTTGAGCAAGTTACTTAGCCACTCTGGTCCTCTGGTTGTTTTTTTTTTTCCTTTCCTTTTCTTTTTCCTTTTTTTTAGCAGTGAGGAAAAAATAACAAAGCAGGGCTGCATTACAGGGAAAACAGGAGGTATCCTGAATATGAAGCGTTATAAAGGGTTTTAGCCACATAAAGGGGAAGGAGAATATGCTCCACAAAATTCTACGGCCAGAATTTCAAAGCATCATTGTTGCCTAATGATGGCTTTAGCTTTGCTCTTGGTGAATATATAGTTGGAGGTTTGCAGCTGAAAATTATCTTTGTTATGTTTTGCCTGGATCAAAGCACACATAAAGCCTGGTGGAATGGGAAAAGCAGGGGAAGATACAGGCAAGCACCTCAGCATGACAATGATCTGCCCTCAGGTTTTTACTAATGCCCTGATGGGTTCAAATGTTCCGAAAACTTTGTAAGGACTGAAAATCCAACAGAATTACCATATATCATATCCAGAACAGGTCCTCATGCCTTACTGGAGATCAGAATTGCTACCAATAGAAAGACCAACACTTTGAGCCCTTCTCTTGCACAGGGCATGAGGCCAGGTCTTCAGATCTTTGTTAGAAGAAAAATGAAACTGCAAAAAGTTGGAACATTGTAAGAGAGAGTGACGATAAGGAAGTCCATTTAAAGAAGAAGGGGTCCATGTAACAAAATCCAGATTTTTCAGTTTTAGGTACACAATGAGGAAGTTTTATGAACAGATGAAAGTAATCTTGTAAAAATTTATTAGTGGTTTACATATAAATGATATTTTTAATGAGAACTAGAGAAGCCTTTCTTAAAATGAGTGAGATTAGTATTTCTGTAGTTTTTAATGGCACCCATATACACTGAAGAGCTATCTTTTATCATAATTCCAGATAGAAATGAAAGCCAGAGCTGTTGCCATTAGTTCTGTAAATTTCAACCAAACCTGGAAGAGTCATATTGGGAGTGAGAATTCTTGATGCATGCTTCTCTAATTATTGGCATCTTCTTTAAATAAGTAATTAATGTCTAGTTCTTTATCTTTTACTATCTGAGCCTTCTCTTTACTTTCTTAAAGAATTCTCTCAAGATTTTCTAGCAACATCATATATTTTTTTCTTGCTTAAAGGGCAATTATTTGGGGGTTCTAAAGTCCCTTTGCTACATATGGGCTATGGATAATAACACAGATGGGAAAGTAGATAATTCAGTTTAGAAAAGTTATATGGTTTTTGAGTTCCAAGATTAAACACACACACACACACACACACACACACACACCTAATTTGACCTAATTTGATTAGCTTGTTCTTTTTTACTAGGATGACTATTTATAGAATAAAATTCCACTGCATTATTACCTGCTGAGGGCTAGAAATGCTTTTATTTTATTTCTACCTCATTTTAATTTCCCTCACCGCCTCAATATTTAGGCATACAATCTTATCCTTAGGAAATGCTCAATAAATACCCACTGACTGCATAGTTATTTATTTACCAAATTGACTGGTTTATTAAATTGCCATAGACTTGGAATAGTTGGGGGGTTTTCAATGGAGACACAGGGAGGCTTTCAGGGACCATGCCGTATCTATCTTCATCTCCCTTTTAGTCATTAACCCCATGCTCTGCTCAGTGCTTCCTATAGGTAGATGCTTCATTTCTGTTTATTGAATAAAAATACCTTCTGTTGGTGAACAATAGCTCCCCAATTAAGTTCTGTTATAAGACCTTTTACCACCAGATTAAATTTAAAAACAAAACAAAATTGTTGCTCTATGACCTGGCCTTTCAGTACTGAGAATCTAATATAATAATAAGAGGTTATTTCCTTCAGGGTGTATTCTCTCCCTACCCAGATACTCACTCTCACTGTTACATGCACAATAGGCTCCTGGCAGCTAAAAGGCTCTCCCTTATGTGGATGGAGAAAAAAAATGAAAACTATTTACCTGGTCAACATTATTTCATAGGGTGCTGAGGAATAAATCAGGCCTGGCATGACCTTCATTGGAATTTCAGATTTATTTACAGAGGTTTGTGCTGATCACTTTATCTACCGGAGGCTCCGTTTCCCCTTGGTGACTCATAAGTAATGTGGTCCACGCAAACCTGTGTAAATAGAGCCAATATTTCAAGGGAGGTCATGCTATATACTCTTCCCCGGAGAATAGATGATGGCTGACTGCTGGGCTGATATGAAATTTATCTTTGTGAGGGAGAAGAGGGATTGTGTGGCCCAGAGGGCAGGATCCAGGGTATGTGAATCCTAAGAGGGGCTGAGGTACACTGGAATCCAAGTGTGTTTGTGTTCTGTGTTTCTACTTATGGGAAAAGATTAACAAAAGAAAACAAAATAACTCACTCAAGTCAAGTCTTCAATAGTCTACAAAGTCATCATTGATTTTTCTAAATTTATTTGTGTATATATTTTTCCCTTTGAACCACTAAATCCAGTGGTCTCCAACGAAGAGTTTGGACCCACCAACTAAATAGATCTTTAAGCTGGTTGCCTCTGAATTCCTCTTCTTTTTTTCCTTTATCCTACTTTCAGACCTCCTACATTTTTCTTTCCCTGCCTTCCAATGTAATTTTGTTGGGATTTCTTGCACATAAGCATCTCCTTTACTCTATTTCTACTTAGGCCTCTACAATCAGCAGCCTTCACAATTTACCTCTCAGAGACTTCTCCATACACATTAAAGAGACACCCACCCACCTATATCACATACAGGCTGAATGTAAGGCTTTTGGAAAATAAAGGCAATTTTTTCTTCATAAAATGTTTATGTAAACTTGAAATCCTGTGCTGTAGGATTTCTTATCTCTGCTTTATAATATATGGCTGTATTAAACCTTATAAATGTTATTGATTAAGATGTCTAAAAGGAGGCCAGATAATTAATCAAGAAATACAGATTAAGCGCATTCTATGGCCTCAGCATGTTGCTATTTGCTATGTGAGATATTGATCTTGACTTTGTGTAATGTACAATGTGTTTAGAAAAACAAGACTAATCCTTTGGAAAAAATACTGAAAAACGCAAGTCTGTATAAAATTAGCTCTGTAGTATGGACTTAATGACATTCTAAATACATATGTGGTCATGGCACTTTCCTTAAAATCATCCTGGAGGATAAAGTCCAGACTTCTTTTCAGCTCTTGGGTCCACAAGAGCTTTGTGACCTGGCCCCTGCTCAAACAACCATGTCCTTCCTGCCCCACAAACTCTATATTCCAGTTTTACTGGACACATCTCAACTCAATTATATCTATTTGGGGATGAGGAAGCTAAAGAGAAATAACTTGTGTAAGGTCCTAAGGCATCCTATATAATAAAAGGCTAATATGCAAATTGTCTCCTCAGGAGCTCAACCTACTGGGAGTTTGACCGCTCACTATGATGTGCACTGACCACCAGGGGTCGGCATGGAATGAAGGAAGGTCTCAAACGGCCCTGATCTCCTGCCAGGCCTAGGGACCCTACCCATTCACAAATTTCGTGCACTGGGCCTCTAGTATTAATTATAATAATTGCCCAAAATATTACCTTATTACCTTTATCTTCTCTCAGCTTGGAATGCTCTCCACCACCATTTCTAACTAGCAAATATTAGTGTCTCAAATCCTCTAAGAGGCGATTGAGTAATTCCCTTCCCTGTGCCCCCTAGCACTTGCTTCTACTCTGCTGCATTTTAAGTCATCTCTGTAGCACACTCCTCCACTAGACCATGAGATTTTTGAGGGCAAATACTGTGTTTTACTGACTGTGGATTCTCCAGTACCTAGCACCAGAATGTTTTATGGGTGTTTAAAATAAATTCTCACCTTTAAAACATGATCTCCTGAGTGAATAGAGAATTCAGCTACCTTTTGAGACCTGAGTGCTACTAAATAGAACCTCCACACTAAAATATAATACCCATCTCCCTTTCATTCTGTTCCTGTAGCAAAAGAATCCACTCCTACCCGTTGGTGCTAGTGTTGCTTGGTCCCGATCCTGGGACAAATGACCCTGACTTTTATCATAGTGTCTTGTGTTAGTATCCGCATCACCATCTTCAGCAACAGCAGCAAGGCACCTTTACTGGGTCTATGAGGCCGAATCCCAGGCATTGTGGGTACAGACAGTCATATAACCAGTCTCTCCCTGGAGGATCTATTATAACATTAGAAAATAGAAAGAAATGCTATGGAATAGTACAGAGGTTTTCACAGAAGACTACTAATGTCTCAGAAATCTTGGAAAATGAACAGTGCTTTGGACAAATAAGGTGCTATTTCTGGAGATTTATAATGTACAATAACATGATAGAAGCTTTCTGAGGTTTTGCGATAAAGATATCTGTTTAACTTTTTTTTATTGAGATATAATTACATACAACAAAACATACAGATTTTAAGTACACAGTTTGATAAGTTTTAACCAATGGATAGACTCTTATAACCCAAAATTAAACAGTGTGTAGAATATTTCTATCACTCTAGAAAGTTTTCTCATGATCCTTGTCAGACAGTCCTCTTCCCCTAGCCCACCCTTCCCTCAGGCAACTACTATTCTGATTTCCATACCCATAGATAGAAATGTTTTGCTTGTTCTGCCCACTTACTAGGCAATCCTTGTTTTAAAATGTAATATTTATTATACTTTGTAATAAATATACTTTGAAAAATACTAGGTTATCAGTGTATAACTTTCAATGGATTATTATAGCCATTATCTGATTTAATTCAAAATAATAATATAAGGCCCGGCTGGTGTGGCTCAGTGGTTGAGTGTTGACCTATGAACCAGGAGGTCACGATTTGATTCCCTGTCAGGACACATGCCAGGGTTGTGGGCTTGATCCCAATTGTGGGGCGTTTAGGAGGCAGAGGATCAATGATTCTTTCTCATCATTGATGTTTCTATCTCTTTCTTCCTTTCCCTTCCTCTCTGAAATCAATAAAAATACATTTAAAATAATAATATAAGGATACTTGAAGTGCCAGATGAATGATTTATACAGAGATTGCCACAGGAATTTAGAAAACATGTCACTTAGGGTTAGTTTGGATTAGGAAAGCTTCCCAGTGGTTGTCAGTCAAACTTCCACTGGACTCATGATTGAGAGAAGCAGTGGGCTCTGTGCATGGTTTTCTAGCAGCGGGGAAGGATATATTGTTTCCTTCCTCTGGAACTCCATCCCCCCACCCTCTGCAGAGCAGACTCTTCTTCATCTCCTATGTCTAAGGAAAAATATAACTTCTTGGAAAGACCCCACCCCCTCCTTTGTTGCAGTAGGTCCCTGCCTTTCTTCACCACACATTGTACTTCCAATTGCCTATTAACTGTCTCCCTGTGGGACTGTAGCTGCATGAGAGTACAATGCCTGGCACATAGCTTATGCTCAGTGGTACTTGATGATTGAATTAATAAATATGGATTGCCCAGCCGGTGTGGCTTAGTGGTTGAGCGTCAGCCCAGGAACCAGCAGGTCCTCGGTTGGATTCCCAATCCAGGCACATGCCCAGGTTGTGGGCTCAATCCCCAGTAGGGGGTGCACAAGAGGCAGCTGAATGATGAAGTTCTTCTCTCATCAACATTTCTATCTCTCTGTCTCTCTCCTTTCCTCCCTCTCTAAAAATCAATAAAAACCTATTTTAAATCAATCAATAAATCAATAAATAAGTAAATAAATAAGGATTGAGTCCTCAGGTAGGTGTGAATGTTTTAGACACTTTCACAAAGACACATTGCACAGAGTATATAGACATAGTGTTGTTATTTACTGTGGTTTTTAAATTGTTTTTTTGTTGTTGTTACAGGCAACTCTGGCTAACTAAAACAACAATGAAATTTAATGGAAAGATACTGCTCACTCACAGAGAAGGCTGAGAACCAGGCGTGGGAGAGGAACTGAGACAGCTGCGGAGGAGCAGAAAAGGTAATGACTGAAACGTCTCATAGCAGGGAGTGCTGGGTCAGAGGCCATGGCTATAATCGGGAAAGTCATACATTTAAAGTCTCTCTGTCACCATGAACAAGTTTCACATGTCGGGAAGGAGCACCAAATTAGCATGGGTTGATTTGCTCCCTGGCCTATTGGGGAAAGAGTAAGTTTCTCAAAAGAAGATCCTATTAGGAAAGAGTAATGAATGGTGAGTGACTGAGATAGAAAAGGAAAATGAGACACAGGTCCACTCCATACAGACACTGATGAACTGCCTCCAATCTTTCTATGCTTTCATAGACGGGGTGAGGTGCCCCTTGTGCTTTGGGCACCTCTCACACAAGGGTGCAATTTTGATAAGATGCCTGCCTTCCCTGTGAGTGTGTGAGCTCCTGAGGCCTGGTTTATAGTTGGTATATGGTAAATGGGTGTTGAATAAATGAAAAAAGGAATGAATAGGGGAGTGGTGATCAATGAGAAGACAGAGATATCACAAGGTAGATGTGGACAGTAATAAACATTTGACTTCAGGCGTATATTCACTTCTCAACTGTGTCTCACAACCACCTTGAAAAATAATAAGTCCTTGTTACTGATGAAGAAATTTGACTTAGTGAGATGTAGTCATTTATCTTGGGTCTTAAAACCAATTATTTGTAAAGCTGGGATCAGAAAATAAGTTACCTGTTTTCTACTCCACTGCTTGAAATAATGGTTCAGTAATTTTATTTTTAGTTTCTTAATTCATATATTTGGGGATGGATGATTAAGGCAGAGATGAGTTTGGGGTGCTGTAAGGGAACAAATGAAGCCATTTGAAAATAATGAGGGGTCTTGGAAATGAAGCTCATGAGAAGCCCCATGTTTATATGTGTGAAAGCGAAGGGAGTGTCATGTGTATGTGTGTTTAAAGTGGAATGTTTAGGTAGAGGTTTCCTTGGGAATAGAACTCAGAGAGGGAGGAAAAAAGAAGGATGATGATGAGTCTTCTAAAAGTTCCATCTCATTGCTCCTACCCTGAATATTGTTTGTTGTTGTTTTTGAATGATCATTTCTAAGGAATTATTGAAATAGATACCTTTGCTGTTATATTATACTAGAGGCCTGGTGCACTGGGGGATGGGGGCCTGTGCCCTCTTGCAGTCCGGGACCCCTTGGGGGATGTCTGCCTGCTGGCTGAGGTCCACTCCCCGTGGGGATCAGGCCTAAGCTGGCAGTTGGACATCCCTCTTGCAGTCCAGGACCCCTTGCTCCTTACTGCCCGCCTGCTTGCTGCTCCTTACCACTTGGCTCACTGCTCCTTAGCACTGCTGCAGAGGCAGGAGAGGCTCCTGCCACCACCACTGTGCTTGCCAGCCATGAGCCAGTCTTCTGGCTGAGTGGTGCTCCCCCTGTGGGAGTACACTGACCACCAGGGGGCAGCTCCTGGTTGTTCCACCCAGAAAGACCAGATTGTTCTGGTTGTTCTGCTTAAGAGTTGCTTAGGCTTTTATTATACAGATAATATACCCCCCAGCAACAATAGCAACAACAGAAAACCAGCACCATTTACTAAAAAGAAAAGCTTGCATCATTAGAGAAACAGCTTGTGAAAGGAGAGGACTCATTAAACACACATTTAAGATATTTTAGATTGAGTAGTCATGTAGTACACACTTATTGCTAAGGGATGAAAATCCCTTTACAGAATACTCAGGAATACCTAAAAATTGTCACAAGATTTTTTGGAGGGGACAGGGAAGTTTCTAATATTGCCCATAGCATAGTTTGTGATCCTGTGACTCTCCTGGATCAGGGGCAATGTGGATATTTGCTCTAGCAGCCCACCTGGGTGGGTTACCTCACCTCCATTTGTTGATTGGACAGCACCTCATATTGTGAAGGAATAATAGTTTGTAGAATTCTCTCAACTCCTAGCTTTGGCAGTTGAAACAGAAGTTTCAAATTTTAGTTTCAAGCCAAATCACTCTCAACTCCCCGTTCTGGGTTAGAATTGTCATGTTCAAGCCATATTTAAAAATTTAGATTATGAGTTAGGCTACCTATGAGGATTAATCTACAATGGAGAAGGAAATAGGGTATGAGCAGTTCACACCTTTGCTCTTTCCTAATTTCCATCTGCATGTACATGTTCATTTTGGTGAATTAACTGTTGTATGTAAGAGAGAAAGGAGAAGAACTAGGAAGATGTCAAAGCAAAGCCTATGATGAGCCCTGGTTCTCAAAGGTCAGAGGAAAACAGTATTGAGGTTTCTCCAAAAATTAAAAATTGAACTACCATATGATCCAGCCATTTCTCTTCTGGGTATATATCCAGAGAAAATGAAATTAGTGTCCTGAAGATATATCTATACTCCCATGTTCATTGCAGCATGATTCACAATAGCCAAGATACACAAACAACCTAAGTGTCTGTCGATGGATGAAAAGATAAGGACAATGTGACTGTGCGTGTGTGTGTGTGTGTGTGTGTGTGTGTGTGTGTGTGTGTGTAATACTACTTAGTCTTAAAAAAGAAGCCATTTGTGTCAACATGGATGAGCCTGGAAGGCTTTATACTCAGTAAACTAAGCCAGACACAGAAGGACAAATGGCTATGCCATGATCTCATTTATATGTGGAATCTAAAAAAGGCAGACATAAATACAGGGAGTAGAATAGTGGTTGCATGAGGCTGCAGAGGGGTAGATGTTGGTAAAAAGGTGCAAAGGTTCATCTCTGTGGGATAAATGAGTTCTGGAGATCTAATGTACAGCTTGGTGACTATAGTTAATACTGTATTGTATACTTGAAATTTGCTGAGAGTTGATCTCTAGTGTTCTCACCACACACAGAAAAATCCTAAGTATATGAGGTGATGGATATGTTAATCAACTTGATTGTGGTCATGCATATATATGACATTGTACAACTTAAATATATACACCTTTTATTTGTCAAGTATACATCAATAAAGCTAGAATAGAAAACAAAAGATTGAGATTGAAACAAGCTGATTCTCAGTGATTGTATTTCTGGAAGCAAAAAGGTCACAGAAAAGGCAAGAAAGAAAAGAGAGCCAAAGACAAATGGGAAGCTTGGCATGAAGCAGACATGCCCATTAGGCAACAGCCCTTGTTGGAAAAGGGACCCCAAAGAATTTTGCAGCCAGAACAGGAAAAGAAAGTTATCAAACTCCAGTCCCACTGGATCCTTGAGAAGCTCACCCCCAAAAGAATGTGCTATTTAAGGGAGGTAGTGTGGTGGGAAGAGGAGGGAGGGAGGGAGATGGGGAGGGAAAGGGAGAGGGAGAGGGAGAGGGAGAAAGAGGGGGAGGAGAGAGGAAGAGGAGAGGAGAGGAGAGGAGAGAGGAGAGGAGGAGAAGGAGGAGGAGGAGGAGGAGGAGGAGGAGGAGGAGGAGGAGGAGGAGAGAGAGAGAGAGAGAGAGAGAGAGAGAGAGAGAGAGAGAGAGGAGAGAGAATATCAGGATTTATTGGCAGCATTTTAATAACAAAAACCAGGTTCTATTCAGAGATTCAGCAAGAAAAAAAAGTGTTCCATTGTTTGGCAAAGGAAAAGTCAACATTTAAGTTAGTGAGTTTTATCTTTTTTCTTCAGTTCTCTTAGCCCGTTTTTGAATAGTCACATATCCTCTAAAATTCTAAAATTTCTGCAGACTGGAAGTATAAAGAGTAAAGGATTCCTGAGATGTATGTTTTGTCTTTCTATAGAGAGCAAAATTAGCATTTAGCCTCCTTATTACAAGTCCCATTTTGATCTTTTTTTAATTGCCAGTAAAAAAAGTAATAAAGAGCAATTTTAATTTAGCTACAAAAATCCTACAAATGATAAAATGACAGGTGCGTGAAAATGGCCATGTCTTTCCTCTCATTTTGAATCTAACTACAGCTAATAACGGTCTAGAGCTACCCTTTGAACTGCTTGTGCTGTCTTTCATCTGGAGAGTTCAAAGCCCTTTACAAACAAATAATTAGGCCTCAAAGCAGGAACACAAAAATCACACTGTACCCATTTTACAGTTGACTAATGGGTCACCACAGGCCCAGAGCTGGCCATGGAAACAATCTTATCCGAGTCCTTTGTCCTTGACTTAATATATTTTTATTGATTTCAGAGAGGAAGGGAGAGGGAGAGAGAGATAGAAACATCAATGAAGAGAGAGAATCATTGATCAGCTGCCTCCTGCACGCCCCTACTGGGGATTGAACCTGCAACCCAAGCATGTGAACTCCTGGTTCATAGGTTGACGCTCAATCACTGACCCACACAGGCCAGGCTATCCTTGACTTCTTCCTCTCACTTTGGGGGCCTCTCAACCTTGCACCCACCCTTAGGAGAAGCCACCCTCCACCTTCTCACCTGTACCCTGTTCCAAAGCCACTGATTTAATCCCCTCTCTTTCATCTCCTGTTTTCATTTCTGACCATCCCTCCCTTTTGCTTGTCTCTTGTCTCCTCTAATCGTTGTCTCTGCTGCTTTGTGAGAATTATTACATTTCTGGTATACCCTGCACTTCACAAATGACAATAGGGCTTCTGCTCTGTTTTAAAATGCAGCTAGTGAGTAAGTATTTCTTGATGAACTCCTGTGGCTGCAGCAGTGGCCCGGACACTGCAAGGGCTACAGAAGGAGCATGAAACAGAAGGTCCTCCCTGGAGAAGCTGCAGGCAGGTGAAGTGACAGGACCCAGACCAGGGTCTGTATAGCAGGGAACCAGGCCTCGCCTCAGAGGCTTCACTATGTGTTCCCCAGTTTTTGACCCAATTCCTAGGCACATAGGAATTCAGAAGGAAGGGTGTCAGGAGTCAGACAGGATTCTTGGACAAGTTGGGTTGGTGGAAATTTTGAAGACCCAGTGAGTAGAAGATTTAGGAGAGGTATTTTAGGTTCAGGGCTAAAAGTTGCTCTGGGGTGAGGGAGATTCCAGGTGTTAGGGAGACAGATAAATAAAGTTAGAGTGCATCTTTCTCTAGCATGCAGCACAGGTCTTTGCTCATAGTAGCTACTCAAGAAAATGGGGGCGGGGGGACTGACCTAGAGTGGCAGGTACAGAGCTCAGTACAGCCCTTTTCATGGTGATTGGAAACTCAACCTACTAACCTGAAGAAGAATTTTCTTTTGTTAAGCAAACTCAAGGTAACTTTCTCTTAATGAAATTCTTTATCCTCTTTAACTTCACTCTTATGGCTGGTTTATATGTCTGCAGGCAGAGGCAGGACTCTGCTCTCTATCAGTGTTTGTAAATGTTCTCTGTAAATATGAAGCACTGGAGGCTGGCATTCCTATGTAAAGCGACTGTCCCCTGTTGGAGGCTTAGTGCGGCACTGGTTTTGGAAGTAGTTGATAGAGAGCAGGGTTCTGGGAAGACCGGGATGAAGACGCACAATGTGGCTATCAGAGGTGGTTATGTATCAAAATATGTAGCACTCTGCAGTTTTCAGAAACCTTTTCTAGCTGCATTATTTCATTTGATCCCGGTGACTTCCTTGGGAGGTGGCACCACAGGTTTTATTACCTTATTTTACAGAAATGTGAGACATGGAGAGTGTAGGTCGTCCCTAAAGATAATATAGCTATCTCACAGCAATTTAGGTCCAGAATCTCAGACTTACATCCCTAAACTCAGAACCCTTCCCACCAGGGAGCTCTGTCAGGCACCCAGCAGGGAGGGGCAGTTGGAGAGACCCCTGGGCCACCCTGTCATCAGGACACTGTGCTTCTCTTTCTGATTGTGGGAGTGGAGACGTGCCCAAGAATCCAGGTGGCGAAGCTGGTCCAGGCTTTGTCTGCGGTTGAGCTAATATTTTAACAACATTTCCCTGCTAGACAGGGAACTTAGTGCAGAGCCATGCACACAGTAGGTGTTCTATAAATATTTGTTGATGCTGTGGATACAGCACAACTGGCTCCCAGCAGGCCCACTGTACCTAATCGCCTCAGAAAGGCCTGGGAAGAGATTGAAAATAAAAACTCATCAATAATAGAACCTGTTGTTTTCCCTTCTCTGCCCAGGGAGACTTGGGTTCCTCAGTTGCATTTCCAGTATTTTAAGATGGGAATCATTTTCCCTGTGGCAGGTACAGCTGGCGAGTCGCTGCTTTAATATGAAGGAAAATGCTAGAATAGAATTTAAGAATATTAAGAAGGGATTTGGTTTCTGACAAATATTAGCTGTAAAGGCCAGTGTGAAGATTTTAGAGAAATTTAATTAAAATTTAATCTTCTTTCTAATTAAAGTTTCCTTTAATTAAACTTAAAATTAAATTTGCTTTAATTGGAGGAATTTAAAGTGTATTACCTTTTGAGTGTCAATCATTTTTGGGGAAAAAATTATGCTGCTTTGTCTGGTTTAAAATGAGGGTTGGTGTCAAATTTCCAGGAAAGCAATAAAAGTAATGTATTTAAATATAAATCAGCCTTCTTCGGTGTTTGGCTCCCCATTTGCCTAGTCCAGAGACATTTGGCTTAAACTGCAGTTTTCCTCTGTGTGGGAGACCTCTGGAGAAGGTCAGGTTTAGACTGTCAGGGGCCTTAATTGGAAAGTTCTCTTTCTTTTTCCATTATTCAGGCTCCCGTGGAGCTGTCTCCCTCTGGCTGGATCCCTCTAAGCCTCCCTCATGCCTGTTTCAGAGAACCTTGCTCAATTGAAAAAGCTGGGGAAATGGTTCCCTCCTGTCTTTCTCTGTAGTTCCAAGCCCCTCCGTGCTCATTTCTTTCTCAAAGTCTTTTTCTGTATAATGTATTAGCATCCTGTCAAGCCCCAGATACCATCACCTCCAAAACTGAGGCTGAAAGTGAGTTAATGTCTTCTACCAGGATGGCCTCCTCTTATGACTTCACTATTTCCTATGCCATCATCTCAAAAGAGGTTCTTCATCCTCCCTTTACATCTTCATCTTTCAGGGTGGCCAGCACAGCCACAGCTTAGCGTAGCTCCTTATCTCAACCCTGGCTAGGTGAAAGCAGCAGCTTCTAATCAGTTCTGTCTGGCCCCCATTCTATCTCTGATCCATCCTGCATAATCTGGGCAAGTCATTAGTCTAAGAACACTGCTCCTTGTCTCCGGGAATACATTCCAAACTTCTGACCCTGGCATTTGAGGCCCCCGACAGGGTGGCTTCATCTTACCTTTTCCACATTCATCACCCTTGACTCTGCTGGCACATTTAGTCTGTTCCAGCCCTGCTGTTTCTCATGGCCCCTGAAACACACTTCACACTTTCTGGCTTCCATGCTTTTTGCCACACTAGTCTTCCAGCCTAGAATTTTTTCTCTTTCTTCAAGATCCTGATGAAATTCCTAATTGTTCACAAAACAACTCCTTATCCATCCGTCCTGGCATCATTCTTCTACAGCCCAGCAATGTTTATTCTGTACACTAATATTTACATTCTTTATTCACATGGATCCTATATTTGACATTTCTGAAGCTTGAATGTGTTATCTTTTTCCATTTGATCACCAGAGCCAGCTGGGATGCATGCCACAGAAGTATTATTATTCATATTTCGTATCCGACCAATATGAGGCTCCAAAGAGTTTTGGCTTCCTTAAGATCTCACAGCTAGTGAGTGACAGCGTGAGGATTAGAAGCGGGTTCTCTCCTGGCTTATTTCTGCAGGTGCACTTTACCTTTCTCTCCTTTGATAAAGTTTCCTGCAAAACTATTTTTCTGCTGTTCTGTTTAAATAGTTCAAATGCTTCAGAAGAGAGAAGGACAAAGACCTTTTTAAGAACTCAGATTTGAAAACTATAGGGACTTGCTAAGCTAGTATAAAGATAATCTTTTGCTATTTTATTCCAAGCAAGTATGACACAAATAAAGATCTTCAAAGGAGGATAAATGACTGACTGCCTACTGCCTTGTCATCACTAATGGAGACACATACTCTCAAGGGCATCTCTCTCTCAGCTTCTTCCCTCCCACCCACTCTCCCTCCCTCCTTCCTTCTTCCTTCCTGTGTTCCTTCTTTTGGAAAAGAACAAAATAATTGCAGTAAAAGCTACAGAATGCTACAGAAAGAAGTGGCTAAAGCAGTAGATAAAGTGGACTAGGCTTTTAGGACACGCAATTAGAATTCAGACCTGGAGCTTGTCTTCCTTTGGGTACTTAGGGCCAATAAGATACTTGCTGTAGCTGTGAAGCCTAGAGCAGGGCGGCCAGAGCACAGCTGTTGAGGTGCAGGCTCCACTGAAGTCAGGGTAGGTGTGGTGCTTGAGGTAGCCCAGGTCTGGAGCAGTCTTTTAACTCTCACCCAGGGGGGAATTCTTAAAGTGCCAAGGGGCTATTGAGTTCACATCTCTCTTCAAAGGAAAGTGCCCCCAGTGGTTCTGGTGCAGTTGCTGGAGTTTCTGCTCTGATTGCTGAGAACAGAATCTGATTTCCTGCCCTTGTCTGGACCCTGGAAAGGTCTCAGCCAAGGGCATCTGTGGTCAGGCTGGAATACAGGAGGTTAGCCACTGTCCTTTTGGGAATGAGACATGCTCCACATTAGATTGTAATGAGTCTATCCAACAGATAGTCTTTCTTGAGGAAGTGAATGCCACAGGCCCTGGGCTGGTGGCTCCCCTGAGGTCATGGTTAGTCCTGCCATAGATGAATTGCTTTCCTTGAAGCTTGGAAGTCCAAGGACCCAGGTTGAGCCCTTGCCCTGCTGTCTTGCTCCCCTTTGTGAACTTAGTAAATAATCGTTACATAAGACACCTGAGAATGTCTTTTCTTTGCACTCTTAAAGTCTTCGGGTTCTGGTTATGTAATTTTATGTCTGAAAATCTTTCAGCATTCTGGATCCAGTACCTTTCAGGTTATGATCAAGCCTGTTTTTAAAGTCTTCCTGTCACTTACCTACCCTTCTACTAGTAAACGTCCCTCTGTTAGTTCTCTAGATCAGGACTCAGTAAACTTTAAAAATATATATTTAATAAAAGACAAGATAGTGAGCATGTCTCTGCAGACCCCACAGTCTATGTTGTAACTACACAGTTCTCTCAAAATAGCCATAGACAGTACACAATGAATGAGCCTGGCTGTGTTCAATAGAACTTTATTCATGGACAATGAAATTCCATAAGAGTTTATACATTTCATATACTTTTCAAGAATCATGAAATAGTATTCTTTTAGGAACTTAAAAAAAACCAAGCACATTCTTTAATCACCAGCTGTATAAAAACACTCGGTAGGTCAATTTACCAGCCCTGCCCACTCACTTCTATTGTGCTCCTTTTTCTCTGGCTCATTCTCTCCCCTGTAGGTACCTTATTTTCTCACTTCTACATCTTTGTTGATGTTTTTAGTCTCTTAAATTAGAAACTCTTATCCTCAGTCCAGGTTTATTGAAATTCTGCCTCATGCACAAAATCTGGCTCCAATATAGAATTGAGGTTACATTTCAGATTTCTTCACCTCAAGCCAACTAGGGATGGGAAATGGTTAGCACTTTGAAATAAGACTACCTGGGTCTGAATCCTGGTCTCACAGCTTACTAACCCTGTCGTCTTGGGTAACTTAATCTTATTAAGCCTCATCTGAAAAGTGGAGATAATAACAGTCCTGTACTCAATTCACAGTTCAGAGGGCTATTGTAGGGATAAAATATTATAAGCAGGTAAAGAGCTTAGCACAGTACCTGGCCAGGATGAAGTAATCTGTCCATGTTAGCAGTTGTCAGCTTTGTGTCTTGGGTCCTGTGCTAAATGGTATACTATCCCTCTGCAGTTTAGAGATGAAGCAATTTTGCAGTGAGAACAAAGTCATATCTTTTGTATTAGCAAATATCTTCATTCTTAATTTCTTCCGCTTGGTTTAGAAATAACTTAAAAGAACAAATGCATTTTTTTCCTCTTCCTTGTCAATGCTCATTCCCACAGAGGGAAAGTAATTTTCTCTTTTCTATTTTTTTAAAATTTTTACATTTGTTATATGTGGTGATAGAGTTAATGTAGTTTCTCCCTCTAACAAAAATTTATACTGTCAGAGTCTTATCCTACCTCTACATCTTGGTTTGGGTACTAGAACCATCAATTTATATATACCCAGTTTCAGGAATAATGTTGGTTTATTAATTCTTTCTGTAGAGTATAGAAGCAGGGCCAGAAAACCCTGTAGAAAGAATTTATTTCCTTTCCATTGCCTTTTGATAAAGTATAAAGAATATCAGGTAATTAGGAGTGGGAGGACTTTTTTTTTTTTTAAATTTAAGCTCATTTTAAACATGTCTGGAACAAGTTGGAAACCAGTTTAAACTTTGGAATTCAAGTGTAGTTTTTTATAATCAAAGATATTTACCTTCTATGGTTACTTCATCTATCATTTCATTCAGGGCATTTAATGAACATTTAGATATTACCTCAGCTAGGTTGTTTAGACGAAAGAAGATGAATGAGGAACAGTCATAATTAACTCAAGTAATTTCTAGGCCCCAAGAGTGCACAGATGTACAAACAATACTATATAATAAAACCCTAATATACAAATTGACCCAATGGCAGAATGACTGGTCACTATGACACGCACTGACCACCAGGGGGCAGATGCTCAACGCAGGAGCTAACCCCTGGTGGTCAGTGAGCTCCCACAGGGGGAGCATTGCTCAGCCAGAAGTCTGGCTCATGGCTGGAGAGAGCAGCAGTGGAGGTGGGAACTGAAGGCAAGTGGTAAGGAGCAAGGGGTCCAGGACTGTGAGAGCCATGGACTGCAAAAAGGATGTCTGACTGCTGGCAGGTGGACATCCCCCGAGGGATCCTGGACTGTGAGAGGGCACAGGCCAAGCTGAGGCCTCCCCTTCTCCGCCCCCTCCCCCCGCCCCCGCACGAATGTTGTGCACCGGGCCTCTAGTAAGCTATAACATCAGGCAGCCTGAGATGCCCTGGGTTAGGCACACAGCCACTGTGTGATAGGAAGCAATGGCTGACAGTGATGGTGCAAAGGGAAAAGGCTCCAGGGCAGTTAGATTGGTTTGAGGATTGATGAAAGGGCATCCCTGCCCCCCAGCTAATGGAGCAGCATGAGTGTGAAGGTGTATGGCAAGTGTGAGGGTTTGGGGGGGCGGGGAAAACAACCCTGGCTTGTGTGACTAGAGCAAATAATGTGTAGGAGGATATAATGAGAATGGGACTGAGAAATCAACATCTCCCTTTGAAAAGCACATTGCAAAGAACTAGCTATTCTGGAAGAAGGCAAGGTAGTTCAGTTTGAGAGAATAATTATCTTTTTAATTCAGAAAATGTTAGAAAACATTATTCATTAGAACTAGATATGGAAATATGAAAATCCCTGATTTTTTAAAGGGAAATTATGGAAACTGACACCACCAAAAGGCAATATCTAAATGTGAAGCACACACCATTTGAAAAGCATTGTCTAGCCACCTTACCCTACTTCAAGTCAAAGGAACACAAAAGCTTAGAATATAAAGGGACTATAAAAGTTCTCTGATTCAATATTTCCAAACAATTTTTCTGTGATAATCCCTTAAAAATGACATAAAATTTCCCAAATTCTCTGTGTAATAGTTGTATTCTCTGATTTAAAAAAAAAATCAGAATTTCACAAAAAGCAACTATGGGTTTAGTGACACTGTTAAGTGAATCTGAATCTTATTCATCTCTGCATCTATCTCATGTCAAAGGAAAACTGTCATTAAAGTGTTGTGTACAATATATTATTTATTCAGGCTGGAGCCAATACCAGTACTCAATAGAGTTGTGACCTTGAGTAACTTGAAGAAGAGCATGTCCTCCCATAGCCCAGTCCTGTCACCTCCACTGAGTCTCATACGTGGCTTGTTGCATAGTGACAGAGTCAGGAAAAGAGTCCAGAAATATTCAGTTCAGTTCAGATTTCATTGATCAAGCACTTCCCAGATGTTTATAATTGTGCCAAGACTCTGATGGGCACAAGAGAGCCAGAAAGAGTTTGTGGCTTGATTGCTCCATGGATATCCTTTCCATAGCCTATTATTTTTAATTTTTTTTCTGTAAAGAGTCAATAGTAACTAATGATATAGATCAACCAGCGATAAGGAAACATTGAAAAGTAGGCTTTGTGGGTTTTTAACCATGGGTTTCGTGTGTAACTGGAACCTGCAAACACCTGCCCAAGACTTCAGGAGCAGCATCACTCTGGCTCACCACCAGTTCCCAAAAGGGGCACCCTGGCCTTAGCATTACTTCTTTCTTCACCAAAAGTCACTTTTAGTGCTGCTATGTTGGAATTAAAAATACGGTACAGAAGCAGTGTTGAATTGCCTTGACAAGGTTGGGTGAAACTTGCATGGGCTCAGAGATAGACATTGAATGAAACTTAAATTAAAAAAACTTCTAAACAATTATTTTAAATATATATATATATTGATTTCAGGGAAGAAAGGAGAAGGCGAGAGAGGTAGAAACATCAATGCTGAGAGAGAATCATTGATCAGCTGCCTCCTACACGCCCCTTAGTAGGGATAGAGCCCACAACCCGGGCATGTTCCCTGACCAGGAATGAAACCCATGACCTCCTGGTTCATAAGTCAATCTTCAACCACTGAGCCACACTGGCCAGGCTCTAAACAATTCCTGAATAAGCAAATTATGCTGTGATGAGATGGCATGGGGCCAGATGCCTGAGGACCTAGATTTTCTTCTTGAATTTTTAGTTTCTCTATCCTAATGGTGAAGAGCAGGGGCACCCGGATGAGACCTGGGTTGAAAAAGTCCCAGCTCTGCTCCTTACAAGCTGCCTGGCCTTGTCCTTTGATGTCTCTGTGTGTTGGTTCCTCATCTGTAATGTGGCTGCAGTTCACATAGGAATAGTTCTTGCATCGTATGTGAAGCACTTAGCCCAGTGCTTATTGCATAACATTCAGAGAAGTTAGCTATTAAGTTAGCTATTACTGTGTGCTTTAAAATAATACTGTTTGGATTCTCTCTCTGACCATTGGAGCTAGAACAGTGGCATTATGTGAGTTTGAATTCTGGCTCTGTCACTCACTAACTGGGAGAATTTAGGTAAGTGTGTGTATGTATGTATGTGTGTATGTGTGTGTGTGTGTGTGTGTGTGTGTGTGTGTGTTTAATTTCTCTAAGCCTTAGTCTCTTCTATAAGTAATATGTGGTCAATGATACCTAATGCATTGTTTTGAGGATGACACATGGGGCATGGACAATGATTTGTGCTCATTTTAATTTATAATAGCATTTGATGATTTTGATTTAGGGGCATATTTATGATTGGCTACCATGTAGAAAACGCAATGCTAAAATTTTTTAAGAATTGAGTGTCTTATATCCTCAAAAAACTTATTAGCTAGCTAGGGAGGTAAGCAATACAAATCACTAACAATATAAAAGTGTAAAGTATGTTATGCAAATGATGGTGCAATACAAGACATGACTATCAAATGGCATACAAGTTCCAATAAAGCAAAACCCAGAAAAGACCTGTGATTCCATGAAAAATCAGGACTTTTTTTTTCACAGAAATGTACTTATGTGAAAAATACATATGTGAAGATGGCAACAAGCCATATTGAACCCCTTACAAGTTTCAAGGTTCTTCATCAAATGTATAGAAAATAAGTAGCAGGTTTTCCCCTGATTAATGTCTGAGAATGAGAGTTCCAGAAGGGGAAATCTGCCATCACCACATGCTGACAAAACTGAGCCCTTTGTGTAGAATGTTACTTCTGGTTTACTTTTTGCACTTTGTTGGGTTTATCTTCGATGATCCTGCTGCTGTTGCTTCTGCTCTTCTCCACGGAAGCTCTCCTGCAGACTTATGGACTTGTGGTTAGGAGCTCTTCCCTTTCAGTAGGGCAGGCATATACTTACTTTCTCTCCATCTCATCTCATCTCATCTCATCTCATCTCATCTCATCTCATCTCATCTCATCATTCTAATACCCTCTTGGGTGACATGGTGCTATACTTCACCTCTTTGGGGACTTGGGTTCTTTCCATATTTGCCCACGGTTCTCTCCTGAATATGTTCACCCCATCTCAATAGCTTAGCTTGGTTATTAGTATAAATGTTCCCCCACTTAAATGCTAATTCAGTAAGTTATTTTTAAAGACCGTGTCCAGAGGGGTGATGTGGGAACAAGAAAAGGCTGGAACAAGAAAAGGCTGTTGATTCAGAGAAGTGATTGCAAGCCTGTGGAGGTAAATGACCGTGTGTAGCTGGTGAACTCCCTGCTATGTTGCTTAGCTGGGGAAGAGGGAAGAAATGGCAGGAGTCAACCAGAGACCAATTAAAGCCTGACCTCCTTATCGGCACAGGTCCTGGCTGCCGGTATCTGGGCCAGGCGGGTGGCCTCTAGCTACCTCTCCACCTCTGCACTGGTTTAGAAGCTTCTATTCTGAGGTTAGATAAAGGCAGGGGTGGAGGGGTGTTCTGGAAAGAGACCATGGCTTGAAAATGTTTTTCAAAAACATCCCCCTCCCCCAAAGCAGACTGTGAAGACAACACCTTTGGGGAGGAAAATGTGCAATTGGGCAAACTAGGCATTGCCAATTTGTTTTAGAGAACAATAGGAAAGAATTTTCAAGGACGAAGGGTAAGAAACAAAAGGGAAATGAAAAGACACACACACACACACACACCATATTCAGGAGCTCTCTGGTGTTCTGTGCGAAGGGATTGACAGGTTCCTGTCTGCAGGCTCTCTGTCATCCGGAATCTGTCAAACAGGCAGTTGCAAGAAGGCCCTTTTCTGGGATGACAGTGTTCATGATTAAGGACTCTCTCATTGAGGTTAGCTTTCCTGACAAACTGGTGTTATCATAATTAAATGCACAAGTCTCCCTCCTACCCTTCAAATTACCATCACACGAGGTTATTTTTTTCTGTTTGCTTCAGAAAAAAATAACCTCCTGGCACCTCTCTCCTTGAACTCCTTCCTTCAAGAAAAATTTCTGCAGACTATTTCCCCCCCTGAAATATGACCTTATTTCCTTAGTCCTGCTGAACACAAGTTGGATTGTTGATTATCTTCAACTTTATTGTGCTAGGTGCATTTCAGTCTGGCCGGAGCACCTCCTGTCAAAGGTGACTTGCTGAAGGTCCCACTGAATTTTCTGAAATCACAAGCCTAGGCTATGAGAACCTCAACCTCATTGTTAATTAGTCCTGAATTTTGACCCTATTGAGTAGGCACATTATAGCATGAATTAGTAAGGTGACTGATGTTACTATTTTATTTTATTTTTTATTTTTTGGGCTCAGAGTATTTTTTATTGTTTAAAGTATTACATGTCTCTTACTTTTCCAGTTGACCCCCCACTCCCACCCCAAGGGCAAGCCCCTACTGCCCCAGTGTCTGTGTTCATTGGTTATGCTAATATGCATACAACTCCTTTGGTTGATCTCTTGACCCAGTAATCCCACTTCTACAATGTTACCATTTTAAAACAAGAATTTTATCTTCTAGTTTATTCACTTTTCAGACTTATTTCCAAGTACTTTCCAATATGCTCCTTTTGATAGAATGAGTATAGTTTCTATGAAGTTCAAACATTTTGGGGTCCTGACCTTTGATCATTGTAGTTCTCTGCTTTTATTAATTGCATACCAATTGGACCCCCACTCAAGTTCCAAATCAAGGTGCACCTCTTCCAGGAAGCCTTCTGTGACTCTCTGACTATTTCTATTCTAAATGAACTTCTACTTCCCTATTTTTCTATCTTCTATCTATCTATCTATCTATCTATCTATCTATCATCTATCTATCTATCTATCATCTATCTATCTATATCATATTTACTTACTTAATATACTATTTTTAGAGCAGTTTTAGGTTTATAGCAAGATTACATGGAAGGTATAGAGAATTCCCATATACATCTCTTACCATCATACATGCACTCCATTTATTTATCATTTATTTAGAATAGGCTCATATTTTTTGAGCTTTTTTTGTGTATGTGTAAATTTTATCTTCCCATTGAGAAAGTAGGAGTCTTGTCTTCTCTCAGTGTCTTGGGTGAGATTAATGCATAACAGGATGATAGGTGCTCAAAAATATCACAATGGTTGAGAATGTTTTTGTTCTTTCTTAAACGTAGAAAGGTTAAAATATGTGTGAGTTGTTTTTTTTTCTTGTATCTTGCTTTTCAGTGTTGCTATTGATGATTTTATAACACCCAAGAAATAATGAATGCATGGCTGAATGCTCATACTGTGCAATGTCTCTATCCACAGTTAGTCCTGGGCAGACACCAGCCCTGCTCTCGGCTAATTCTTTGAAAGAGAAGGCTGTTCGTCACAAGCATACCTGTTGTACAAGAAACTATGTAGTTGTTTCTCTTCAGATTCCTCCATCCTTTCCTATTTTCTGGAAAAATAACTTTAATTGCTCCACTTGTGTTAGAGGAATTCCTTGGTATACCAATGATTATGCCAAATGAAATGAAAAACTTGGAACTGTGTTCTTGGTCTCTGCTGCCTCACTTGGACAGACAGCTTTAACCTGTTCATGCACAGAGTAGAGGAAAACTCACTCAGCTAAGAACCTATGACTAAGGACATTGAAAGGCCATGCAAATATGCCCTCACAAGGGTAGGATCAGAAATGAACTATCTTTTGAATCTTATGCCCCAAATGGGATTTAAAAAAAATCCCCTATCCATACAGCTCTGTTTTTTTTTTCAGAGCAGAAGTTCGTGAAGTAAGTCCTTAAAATCACATCTGTTCACCTTATGTGACGGGAAGGAGAGGCGACTTCTGAGGCAGGGTGATTGAAATGGAAATACATTCAAATAAATGGACTCTGGAGCTCCACTTTGTTCTAAATAACCTCTGCTGTAAGTGATCAGCTGATTTGAAAGTATTATGGGTGGGCTATCGGGGCAAGACTGTATCTGATTTTTTTAAATCATTACTCTACCTTCCCGTTTTATTCAACCTTTTGGAATAAGGTCTCACACTCAGGGCAGAACAGGGGGTGGGGAGCTGAGCCTTTAAAGGACACGGCACATGTTTCTAATGGGTTTTCAAGTGCATTCTTCTCCCCTTGGACTAGGCCTCTTTCAGAAGAACTGGATTTGAAATTTGCTGTACTCTTGCTAGATGGTCAGAAACCAAGGAATGCCATAAGTACTGATGTAAATGAGGGGAAAAGAAATTTGATTTTTCCCCCTTAATCAAGAAAGCCATGTGCTCAGCACCCTGTAGCATGAACAATTGCACCATGCATAACACAACTGGGAGCCATGGTGGAACACGTCTGAGTTACATGGCAACAAAGGATTAATTACAATAATATATACATATTTGCATATGGTAAGGTCTGATTTCCCTTTATAAGCCTCTGACTACACCTTAACTCAGACTTACGTTTTACTTAGCTCGATCTGTACATGGTCCCTGTCACCTGCATTACCTCTTCTATCCTTTTGTTCAATTGAATACCCCTTTTTCTATTCTTTCAAGCAGAAAGGTGGAGAAAACTTTTCCCTTCATTGAAAACATGGTATATTTCAGCCATTATGTTTGAGGTTTTAAATACTGCATCTTATTTTATACCTTTAGCAACCTTCAGAATCATAAAGTATTATGTTTATTTTATAGTCAGGAAATGTGTAGCTTCGAAAAGATTGAATGACTTTTCAGATATATATAGCTCATAAATAGTGGTGTCAGGATTCTAATTCTCTATAAGGTTCAGTCATGTCCTCCTTGTCTCCTAAATTTGATCTATATTTTATAATTTATGAATTTAATTAGACTTTTCATTTTCTGGACAAAACTGTTTGTCTGGCCTTTCTCCTTTTCTGATTTTTTTATTCTTTCTCCCCTCTTTCCTTTTCTTCTAACTTAGTTTGTGTATCTTTGTCTTATAGAAGTTTATAAGTTATATGATGTAGTCATATCACGGACATATGTTATAATGTTCTTCCAATGCTTTCTGGATTTAGTTTTACATGGGAAAAATCTCTCCTAGCCCAATATTCTTTTATGTAGTCTTTCAGTGTTACTTATGGCTTTGCTTTTATATTTTGTCTCTAATGCATGTACATTATATGTAAGTGGGAAAGTATGTAATCAGTAAAGACCTTAAACTTGTAAGTACTGGTCCATATTTTCTCTCATTTTACATGTCTAAAGGCTCCATACCTTGAACAGCTGAGTTCATGCCATTTAATGCCTACTTTCGTTTTCCACTCAGAAATTAAATTTAGTGGTTAGAATGGGAAGTGCTTTTGCTGATGTCTAGAAAGGTTAGGGATGTTGGCATTCTTATTTAGGACATGCAGTTCTTTATCAGAAGCTACCTGGAAGAGGACATGGTGTCCAAGTAAGAAAGATACTAGGATTACAGTGATACCTCTGCTTTTCAACCATATGCTCCAGGTTTGGGTTATCTTTTACCTGGTTTGTGCTAAAAGCAGAATGTCCCCATTTCCATCCTGTAGTCCATCTGACTGTTCTGAGTTATCCTTTCAGTTTTCCTCTTCACATCAACAGGCCCTTGAGAGAATCACAAAGAATCTCTGGTAAGAGCTAACTCTATTTACTTCTAAGATCTTGAAAATTGTTTCTAATCAGGGAAACAAGAACTCTATTTAGTTGAATGTGATGTCATTTTGAGAAGCATCTTCTGAAGAATGTTGTGTTTGCATCCTGGGAAAGGCGATTCCACCTCATTTCCCAGTGAAGCTCATACTGCTTCTCCTGGGGGGAGGCAGAAGGGTGAGTGGTAACCACAGCTATGACCCTCTTTGTACATGCTGCATGCCTGAGGTTTCACATGTACTTTCAACAACTTTCTAAGGTAGCTATTCATATCCTCATTTTCAGTCCAACAGCCAAGGCTCAGAAGGGTTAAGTAATGTGACCTAAGTCATGTCTCTAGAAAGTACTAGAGATAAGACTCCAGGTCAGTTCTGTCTTACTCCAAAGCCCACTATTTCATATACTGCCTCTCATATGCATGCATTTGGAAATTGTTACCTCACATTAATAAAAATAATAACAATATATAACCCTTACTGAACACACTGTTTTAAGCTTTTTACATACACCTTTAATCTTTATATGATAACCAGGTGAGGTAGTTATTCTCTCTATTTTCAGATGCAGAATCAGAATTAAGTAGCTAAGCTAAAAAGTCCTAGCTATAATTGGTGGACTGGAATTCCAAAGATAATATGGTCCCAAACCATACATTATTTTAAAGAGTTAATTCACGAAGTATAGCTCTGTAAACTATTATTCCAGGGAGGTTGATCTTGAGGCTGCACAGTTGCATCCTGTGACTGACTGTTATACTGCCTCTCCAAAGCCCCATAGGGCTCCTCTCAGAGGCAGAGTTCTGACCTGGCTGGAACCAGTACATCAATGTGTGCGTCATTAGTTCTGAACTTACTCGTAAACCTAACAGAGGAGTCTGGCTACCTCCCCCACAAATCTGCTTTATCTTGAGCAGCAGGATCCTCACCTCACCTGAAGGATCTAATTAACCTGCCCAGTCTTCTCACTGTGGCCAGATGAACACAGCCTTGGCCGAGCAGAGAACGACCTCCGGCCTGTTGGAATGTGGGGAAGAGGCAGGGCACCCTGGTAAGAGCTTGTTTGGAGGTCAGCAGAATTACTGGCAAGCAATTTCTCTAACAGAGGGAGGGAATTTGGAATTGAAAAGTTTCTCTATTCCAAGAGCACACATTACAAGGAGGTAATGTCCAGTTGGGACTACTGGGACTACGGGCTCAGATGCCACATTTATAGCCTCAGCATGGGCAGGGCTCAGCCCTGAGGCAGCAATACTATTGTCAATTCCACTTGCGAAAGAAGCTGTGGAGGAGCAGTTAGGATGCTACTGCTGGGGAAATAGCTCCAACTGCAGACACCTGGCTTCAAAATGAATGCCCACAAAGGAAGAGGAGTGAGTCAATGCAGTGACAGGAACCATTGTTCTGTGGCCTCAGCCCCATTCTTAGAATAATAGCCTTTCAAAGTTAGCATGGCCATAGGCCAGAATCCTCCCCCCACACCCCCCCTCCCGCATTTTTTCTAAGAAAAATTAAAAGTTTTAAAAAATGAACAGGATGCACAAGTTTGTATAACAGTTAAGAGGTAAAAGCAGACCTGGGACCCAGCAGGTGCTCTATAAGTACATGATGAACTAGCAATTTTAATAAATGCATACCGTTCCTCATCATTCTTCCATTGTTTAAAAGAGTAGAATCAAACTAAATATAACCCTACTAATTATAAGACTTATTGGTATTTAAAAGCATGGCCCTATGATAACAAGACTGTGAAGTATTATCTCATTTGCTAAAGATTAAATTATATCTAGTAAATCTATGGATTAAAATGCATTATTTTTCTGAAGATTTTTAATCCCTACACAGCACGAAATAATTCAGAAGCTTGGATTAACTAATACAGCCCATTTCAAGCAAATTGCATGAACAATGAAGTTCATTAAATTCTAAAGCTATATTTGGTATCATCTGTCAGATGGCATTTGGACAAGATAGAGCAAGTATGTACACCTTGTACTATATTCTTACTTACCCAAAGGACTTCTTAAGGTATAGCCATTTCTATTAAAAATACCTATGGCTCAATTGGTTTTGATAGAAATTTAGTTCTAATAAAAGCCCAAAAGAACATTGATTCAAAGAATATAGAAGTCAATATCTCTCTCACATAAAATCCCAAGCTGGTCTAGAAGTTCTGAATGTCCACAAACCTATAAGGTGCCTAGAATGGTTGGGAAGAGTCCATGTGGTGGAGAATATTATTGGGAAGAATTTTTTGTTGTCCCCTCTTCTCCTGACAAGATGCCTCCTTCACCCATGTATTTCAAGCTAGCTCTGTGTGTGTGTGTGTGTGTGTGTGTGTGTGTGTGTGTATTTACTTCTATAGAAGGGGGCTCTACCTTTTTCTTAAGGGCACAACCCAAAGTTGTCAACATCAATTCCATTGGTCAGAACTTAGTCATGTGGTTGGGAAAAGGTGTTTCTAGCTAGCTAGCCAATTGCTCAGCTGATAATTCAACTATCATGTAAGAAGGAGAGAATGAATGAGTGTTAATTGGAAGTCTTCTTCAAGACACTCTATACGAATCAGAGATATGAATAAATTCTTTAATTTTGTGTCACTGACTGCTTCTGAGGCTATGCCCTGTAGCTGTCTGTTAGCATGATAAAGATATCTTGTGCAGCTTACCCTAATTCTGGTCCTATGGTATTGAGTTCAAAATGTACTTGGACCAGACTATACTATCATGGGAGGGTGAAGGAGATACATGAAAACTGTTTGTGCCTGAGTGTCTTTATTGTCTTGCATTACACGCTGCAGTCATGGTGTGTAGGCATGGCCCATGATTGCTGAGAGTATCTGACCCAGATGACATGGTCTCAGGGACTTTATACTTTCATCTATCTGTTGTTGATCTGGGTCCTGAGTATGGTTACTTCCTTAGTGTCATAAATAGATAGATGGATAAGGTAGGTAAATAGGTAGGTAGATAGATTTTATGAGGGATTGACTCACATGATTATGGAAGTACTATGAACTGCCATCTCTATGTTGGTGGCCCAGGAAAGCTGGTAGTATAGAAATCCAGTCTAAACCTAAGGACCTGAGAACCAAGGGAGACAGTAGTGTAAGTCCTGGTCTAATACCCAAGAGCCAGGAGTACAGATATCCAAGAACAGAAAAAGATTAATGGCCCCTCTCAAGCAGAGAGCAAATTTTACTTTGTTCAATTCAGGCCCTCAAAGTATTGGATGATACCTACCCACACTGGTGAAGGCAACCCCCAGTCTACCCATATAAATGCTAATCTCTTCTGGAAACACCCTCACAGGCACAACTAGAAATAACATTTGACTAACCATCTGGGCATCCCTTAGCCCAGTCAAATTGACCTATACCATGATCCATTATATTAAGTAAATCTGGTTTGACCCAAGTGATGTCTGTCAAATATCAATCTCATTTGTCAACATTCTTGATGTCAACATGTTTTTATTCTTACAAAAAGGATCGATGGGAGGGAGCTCACACAGTGTAACTTGGTTAAGAACAGCTCTGAGTTCTGATGATCCTAGGGCTATCTCTTTTAGTTTCTCTGTGGAACAGACTGCTGAATAAACTCCAGGGACAGGGTCAGGTCTACATGGCTCAGTCTCTGCATTTAATAAAGGGTCTGCCACAAAGTAAATGCACAATAAGTAATCGTTTATTGAATTTGTGGTACTCAAATATAAGAACATTGTAGAGGCCACCCTAGAACAGTATTAACACCCCTTTAATATAACCTTCTATTTCTGAACAAGAATTTGACTTCAAAGACCCTAATATTCCCTTTATATGGATGTTGCATTTTTCACTATTGGTGTAAACTTTGCTAGAAGCCCATTTATAGGGATATGAATTTTCAGTGTTTGTTTTCTGGAGAACAATGTGGATAACCCAGTGCTATTTTCACCCCTACATTTAGACAGTGATGATATTTGAACTTTGTGTTAATAAATCAGAATTATACCAACAATGATGGATTCTAATCGATGAATTTTCATCAAGAGCAACTTTTGAGAATGAATTCAAGCCAATTTAATGTCTTGTTCAATTTTCTATATAGTGCAATTAAGCCACTTACTATTTTTTCTAATTCTATTTTATTTAATTAAAATTATTTTCTTCAGAATAATTCTTCATGCATAAAATTTATAATAATGATTTGATTCATCAATCATCTATAAAATTCTTGCAATAATGCTTCTGCCAGTCTGAATTTTCTTTTATGGCAGTTATTCCTACCAGGACCAATTTTCCTGGATCAGATTCTTCAGATCAAAATTTGAGCAAGAAAATTAGATTCATCTGTCAATTTTTAGTTGATAAGACATTTTTATACAATGCAGTTTCAGCCACTGTCAGTTTGACTTTGCAATGATTATTTCTACTAAGTCTAATTTTCCTGGGTCAATTTTTGCAGTTTTGGAACTTATTAACATGATGGGATTTTTCAGTCAATTTTTCTATTAATTTTGCTGTGTGCGGTGTTAGCCCTTTTCAGTTTAACTTTGCTGATTTTTTAAAAGTATTTACTTATTTCTTGGAAAAAAAATTCTTAGTATGTCAAAAGCCTTGCGTAGTGAAGCCAAATGATGGGGTTAAAATGCTAGCATGCTATTTCACCTAGAAGTACCTCCTTGATGTTCTGATGGATGGATGAAGAGAACCCTCTTTACCCAAGGTTCATGGTAATTATTACTTTGTGAATTTATATTTCATTTTCCCTGGAGACAGAACTGGGAACAATAGGACTAAGGAGGCAATATTATTTCAAGATAAAAAAAATGTCTATCAACTAAATTGGTGCAACTTAAAATGGTGCTGCTTAGTTTCTCCCTAGTACTCAATCAAAATTGGGTAAAAATCTGTCAGAGATTCCATTGGCATTAAAAAATTTTTTTTAAAGCCCACATCAAACAATATTTTGTTGCCCTGGCTGGCTGGTATTGCTCAGTGATTAAAGTGTTGGCCCCCACACTGAAATGTCCTGGGTTTGATTCCTGGTCAAGGGTATGTACCTAGGTTGCAGATTAGATCCCCAATGCTGGTTGGGGTGCATGCTAGAGACAACCAACCAATGTATCTCTCTCTCTCTCTCTCTCTCTCTCTCTCTCTCTCTCTCTCTATTCCTCCCTCCATTCTGCTCTCTCTAAAAATCAGTGGGATAAATATCTTCAGGTGAGGATTAACAAACAAACAATATTTTGTTTATAAATTTATATTGCATATAATTTCAAAGTATGGTTTCAGGGAATATTTGCATTTTATCTCATGTTTTAGCCTTTACCTTTCTAAATTATAGAAAACTAATTATTTTAATCTATCTTACTTTTAGGTCTTTCATGATAGGTTCTTGTTTTCTTTCCTGACGCACTTTGTCTTGCCCCATCCCAGACTCTTAGGTCCTGTTCTTGGGTTGTGAGCATGCTGCACTCTGTCACCCTCTACCCCTGCCTTCCCCAGGCTCCTCTGGCCTTGGCCTTCAGAATTCTGCTCACTTCTCAGTAGCTCTGAGAAGCTGGTGCATGCTGGCCCCTCTGAAGGTAGGCTAGGTACTTCTTCATTATCATTCAGAAGTTTAGCAACAAGTGGCATTGGGTCATCTATATGACTGATTGATTTTCAAAAGTTTTATTATTGATGTTGTGTAATAGACCAGTATAACAGACTCTTTTAAAATTACACAAATAATTTTGTGAGGCTTAAATGAGGCATAGTATACAATCCTTCTTCAAGAGCTTCCATGCTTGTTGAGGAATCAAAATATATCTTTGTAAACATCTAGAATAATTACAGGACACTAATTAGCCAAGTAATTCCACAAGAATCCTATATAATAAAAGCCTAATATGCTAAGTGTCTGGTCGACCAGTTGGCCATTCAACCAATCAAAGCATAATATGCTAATGATATGCTAAGGCTGCTCAACTGCTCGCTATGACATGCACTGACCACCAGGGCACTCCCACCGGTAGGTTAGCTTGCTGCTGGGGTCAGGTGATTGGGACTGAGTAAGACAGGCTGGACACACCCTGGTGGGGTCCCTAGGCCTGGCTTGCACCCTCTCACAATCTGGGACCCCTCAGGGGATGTCAGAGAGCTGGTTTTGGCCCGATCCCGCAGGCCAGGCCAAGGGACTAAACTAGTGCACGAATTTGTGCACTGGGCCTCTAGTTATAGAAAAGCTTGCAATAGAAGTTTAGTAAATAAAGATCCATGTTGGCTAGTGTTCTCAAAGAAGATTTAATGGAAGAGGTAAATTATTAATTAATAAGAAAGCTTTGATATTTGTCTTTTATTTATCACAAAGGGAATTTTTGTTCAGGGAATCCTGCTAGTGTTTTGATTTAAAATTTGTCCATGAGTTGTAATAGTGTGAGATGTTCAGCTGGCCTTTGGGGTATGTGGCAATCACACACACACACACACACACACACACACATACACACTCATTTTACAGAAAAATATTAGAAAATCTAGTTTGTAAGAAAGGAAATTGGGAAACTCTGTGGCCAAAACTTTGGTCCAGAGAGATGGTGGTTGAATCCCAAATTTCCTGGAAGGGATCAAAGAACAATTGTGAAGAAAAATCCCAGGCAGGATGGGACTCATTTATTCCTGTCACAAATATTTGCTGAGCATCTCTAATGTGTCAGATGCTATACTATTTACTGGAGAGGCAGAAATAGACTACACAGATGCAGTTGGGGCTTTTCATTCCAAAGGAGAGAAACATACACATTTCTCCCCTGCTCCCATCACCTATTAATAATAATTATTCTGCCTTCAACTCTACCTTGTATGTAAAACATTATTTTATCATGAAAGAGCAAGTGAAGTAGTCCAGAGGGAGGGTAGTGACCCTAATAATCTCTGCATGAGCGACCCATGATGCTCTCCAGCTCCCATGAGCCATAGTCCTGGACTATGTCTTCTCCACACTTGCCCTGGGGCTGGGCTATCCCCCTCCAAGGCTTGCAATCAACAATCTCTAATAATAAAAGTGTAATATGCTAATTAGACCAGACAGCCGAATGACCTTCCAGACATTATTCCGGATGTCCTTCTGGATGAAGCCGTGATGGCCCGTGCTGAGGCAGAGGTGGTTAGGGGCATCAGGCAGGCAGGCAGAGTGGTTAGGGGTGATCAGGAAGGCAGAGGCAGTTAGGGGCAATCAGGCAGGCAGGTGAGCAGTTAGGGATGATCAGGCAGGCAGGTGAGTGGTTAGGGGCGATCAGGCAGGCAGGCCAGTGGTTAGGAGCCAGTGGTCCCAGATTGTGAGAGCGATGTCCGACTGCTGGTTTAGGCCTTCGGGATTGGGCCTAAACTGGCAGTCAGACATCTCCCAAGGGGTCCCGGATGGTGAGAGGGTGCAGGACGGGCTGTGGGACCCCCTCCATCTCCCTCCCCTGTGCACAAATTTTGTGCACCAGGCCTCTAGTCTTTTAATAATGCTCCTTCATCTGAACCTGGGATTGCTCACTTTACAAAATGATCTGAAAACCCATAAGCAGGATCATTCTCACTGTATATGTGTATATTTTCCCTTGAAGGTAGTAACATATGGAGCAATAATTATAGCAAGATTTTCTTCTAACATTACTGTATGTAATATTTTTTCCAACATGGAATATCATTTTTAAAATTATTGGCCCAAATTCAGTTTTGTTCTTTCAGATAACTACTAGGTGTACCAGTTAATAATGTGGATTTTTTTCAATAGATGGAGTTACACATATGTTGACATATATGCGATTTGATATGTATGCTATTTTGTTGTATTGACAACAAGCTTCAAAACTTCATATTTCAAATTTTATGAAGGTGTTAACATCATAGATATTTTTACGCTTAAAAATGTTGAATTTCGTGCCAAAAAAAGAGCATTTGCGGGAAGTTTTAGTTCATTACTTTATTTTGAAGAAAAGTGCTGCTGAAAGTTATCGTATACTTTGGGAAGCTTATGGTGAACATGCTCCATCTCAAGATACTTGAGTGCTGGTTTAATAGCTTTTAAAGTGATGATTTTGATGTGAAAGACAAAGAACGTCCAGGTCAACCAAAAAAGAAGACCAACAATTATAAGCATGATTGGATGAAGATGCCTGTCAAACTCAAAAACAACTTGCAGAAAGATTAAATGTTGCTCAGCAAACAATTTCCAATCATTTACATGCAATGGGAAAGATTTTAAAGGAAGGAAAATGGTTGCCACATCAACTGAATGAAAGACAAATGGAAAACTGAAAAGTCATTAGTAAAATGTTTTTTTAACGGCATGAAAGAAAGTCTTTTTTGCATTGAATTGTGACTGGCAATGAAAACTGGATTTATTTTGAGAATCCCAAATGCACAAAATCATGGGTTGATCCAGGTCAAGCATCAACATGAACTGCAAATACAAATTGCTTTGGAAAGAAGACAATGCTCTGCGTTTGGTGGGATCAGAAAGGTGTGGTGTTTATGAGCTTCTAAAACCAGGTGAAACTGCTAATACTGATCGCTACCAACAACAAATAATCAATTTGAACCATGCTTTGATCGTGAAACAACCAGAATGTTCCAGAAGACACAGCAAAGTAATTTTGCTTCATGATGACGCACCATTACACACTTCAAAACCAGTTAAAGACACGTTAAAAGATCTTGCCTGGGAAGTATTAACCCACTTGCTATATTCACCTGACCTTGCTCCTTCAAATGATCGATGGCACACGCACTTTCTGAGCAGCACTTCAAAATGTACGAAGAAGTGGAAAATTTGGTCTCTGAATGGTTTGCCTTAAAATAAGAAAAGTTCTATGAGAGCAAGAGGAGGAACCAAGATGGTGGCATAGGCACACACTCGTACTTGCTGCCTCGCACAACCACATCAAAACTACAACTAAAAGACAAAATGGATATCATCCAGAACCACGGAAAGGCTGGCTGAGTGGAAATTCTACAACTAGAAGGAAAGAGAAAAGTGCATTGAAATTGGTAGGAGGTGCAGAAGTGTGGAAGTGCAGAGGTATGGAGGTTTGCACAGAAACGGGCTGGCAACTGGGTGTGCTGTTGTCTTTTTCAATCAGGAGGGAGATACAAGCTCCCAATTGCTCTGAACTCCAGTTCTGGGCTAGACTCTGGGGACCCAGACTCATACGGGGAGAAACTGGACTGTCTGGCATCAGGCCGGAACGTGAGGGCAGCTTGCAGCGATCATTATTCCTGCATGGGGCTGCGGGACACAGAGACCCCGGGACCTCTCTGAGGCAGAGCAGACTGGCAGCCATTGTGGTTTGCTCCACCCTGATGATTCCCTGAAACCTCGCCCCACCCAATTTACAACCCCACCCAAGCTGTGAGCAGAGGCTTTTGCATATGAATGGCCTGTTCTTTTGTAATCTAAAACCTAACAAACTGCAGCTGGGTCAAAGAGCACCAAAGCTTCCAAAAGAAGGCCTAGACAGCAGCCTGCATTGCTTCACAGCTGGGCCTCATCTGGGCACTTCCAAACCCCAAACAAAGAGGAGGAATCTGAAGATCTCTCTGTAGCTCCTGCTGGGTGATGTCAGGCAGTGGCTGACTTTGCATCTCCTTGGAGATCCAAGAGCCAGTATACCCAGTGGTCAGTGTGAGACCATACCAGATTACAACTCTTCACATCCATAAGCAACACACTCAAGGGGCAGACTCAGTGAGCACCAAAACCCCACTGAAGCAAGTCCTGCCCCATAAGGGTGTCTCCAGCACAGCAGTTCTCCCATTGTAGACACAGCAGGTCCTCACAGCCAATCGGCATGGAGGTCAATTCCTCCCAGTGATACTAACAGCAATCAAGGCTTAACTACAACAAGACTGTGCACACAGCCCACAAAGGGGTACACCAAGAGTGTCCACCTCAGGTAAATAGGGAGGCTGAGCCACTGGGCCCTATAGGACACCTAGCACACAGAGCCACTCTATCAACATAGGGAAGCAGCCAAAATGTGGAGACAAAGAAACATGTCACAAACAAAATAAATGGAGGAAAGCAAACTACTGGATATAGAGTTCAAAACCACAGTTATAAGGTTACTCAAGAATCTTCTAGAAACCTCTGAGAAATTTAGTGAGACCCTCAAGGATATGAAAAAGGACCAATTAGAAATTAAGCATACACTTACTGAAATAAAGAATAATATACAGAGACACAACAGCAGACTAGAGGAACCCAAGAATCAAGTCAAAGATTTGAAACACGAAGAAGCAAAAAACACCCAACCAGAAAAGCAAAAAGAAAAAAGAATCCAAAAATATGCAGATAGTGTAAGGAGCCTCTGGGACAACTTCAAGAGTAACAAAATCTGAATTATGGGGGTGCCTGAAGAAGAGAGAGTGCAAGATATTGCAAACCTATTTGAAGAAATAATGACAGAAAACTTCCCCTACCTGGTGAAAGAAAGAGACTTACAAGTCCAGGAAGTGCAAAGAACCCCAAACAAGAGGAATCCAAAGAGGACCACACCAAGACACATCATAATTAAAATGCCAACAGCAAAAGACAAAGAGAGAATCTTAAAAGCAGCAAGAGAAAAACATTTAGTTACCTACAAGGGAGTACCCATATGACTGTCAGCTGATTTCTCAACAGAAACCATGCAGGCCAGAAGGGAGTGGCAAGAAATATTCAAAGTGATGAATAGCAAGAACCTACAACCAAGATTACTCTACCCAGCAAAACTATCATTTAGAATCGAAGGTCAGATAAAGAGCTTCACAGATAAAAAAAATCTAAAGGAGTTCATCACCACCAAACCAGAATTATATGAAATGCTAAAGGGTATTCTTTAAGAAGGGGAAGAAGAAGAAAAAGGTAAAGATAAAAATTATGAACGACAAAGTGACAACAAATACATATCTATCAACAAGTGAATCTAAAAATCAAGTGAATAAAAAATATGATGAACAGAATAAACTGGTGAATATAATAGAATCGGGGGCATAGAAAGGAAGTGGACTGACAATTCTTGAGGGGAAGGGGGTGTGGGGGGTGAGGGAAGAGATTGGACAAAAATCGTACACCTATGGATGAGGACAGTGTGGGGGTAAGGGCATGGGATGGGGTGGGAACTGGGTGGAAGGGAGCTATGGGGGAGAAAGAGGAACAACTGTAATAATCTGAACAATAAATATTTATTAATTAAAAACAAACAAACAAGAAAAGTTCTATTGGGACACTATCCACAAATTACCTGAAAGATGGGGGAAATGTGTAGCTAGTGATGGACATTACTTTGAATAAAGCACTTTTGATGTTTCTCTTGAAATTATCGTGTTTTCTCTGATTAAAAAATCCACAATTATTAACTGGTACACCTTTGTTGAGTTGAGTTCTCATGCACTGTATTATATAGGTTTAGCTAATCAGGCTCACCCTGCTCATATATCATAGCAAAGTGTTTCTCAGAGCATCTCGATCTGGTGGCAATGATGACAAAACTACTGAATTTAAGGGCCCCATTTTAGATGTTCCCTTTCAAACCACAGCTGTGATGTTTGTGAACTAATAATCTTTCTCCTCTTCTTCCTCCCCTCCTCTTGTTCTCCTCCTTTTCTTTCTGCCCTTTATTTCCCTCTTTCGTCTTCCTGCTTTCTGTTTTTCCTCTTCTTCCTCCTCCCTCTCTGCCAGGATGCATCACTGGCAGGCATTGCATCCTTGATTATCTTTAAGTCAGAAGCAGTGGTAAGTAATTTGATTCCTCTGCTTCTTCTAACAGTCTAAAATCGGGCCAACTCTCCCTTTTCACAAGGAGGTTGGGACCAAAGAGCCAGAGTTTCCCACCCTCTCTCCTGATTTAATTCTAGTTCAATTTCTATCACATTGCAGAATTATTTCCTCACCACTCCAAATTGACTAGCATTCTCAAAATTCTGCAGCCCTGACTTCTCTGCTTTGCTTATCTGGCCCTCGCCATGTTCTTTACTGCACTATTCATCAACTTCTTCAAGGATACAATTTAATCTACCTAGGGAAAAAAGGGGGAGATATCTCATGGTTTTGAACTTTTATTGTAAGCCAGGCATGTTAGAAACTTTATATAGATTATCTCCGTTAATTCTGATAATAGCCCAATAAGGTGTGTCTCATTATCCCCTTTCTAAGTTGAGAAAACTATAAAGTTCAGTAGGATTTGAGATATTGACTATTGCTATTCGGACTTGAATGAGGGTCTATTGACTCCAAAGGAAATGCTCTTGTTTCTAAACAAGCTTCTTTGTAACCTTGTTACATCAGGAAAGAGACTTTTCTTTGGAATTACTTATATCTAGGATAGCACCTTGCATTTAGGAAATATCCAAACATTCTTATTGACTACTTTTGTGTTCTCCAATATCCCAGTATCTCAAAATAGGTGCTCTCCCCAAACAATTATTGGTTAATTAATCCATTGATTGATTTTCTGCATAACCTTTAAGTATGCCTGGATATTATACATTTTTAAGATGCATGTACTGATTATTCATAAAAAATCAACATATCCTATTATTGATCATAAAGATATTATTTATCATCATTCCCCTTTCTGAGTTTTAGATAATTTCTTTAAATAAGTACCTTATATTTGCTTTCTTGTTTCTATGTTCTTAACTTTAGTCTTGTGTTTTATAAATCTAATTTCAGTCCTTATCACCATTAGGAATTTCAGAATGAGGCTTTCATGCCTCATTTATTCTCTAAACTGTCCTCCCTCTGGGATTACTGTAGGAGACAGATATACACAAGTAACCACAGTAAGAATGGAAGACGCAATGTTATCTGCTGCTATCTAGGCTACATTATTCTAATTTCCAGTGCAGGGCTCTAAGAAGAGCTGAATATGACGTGGACCAGGGAAGTCCTTGCTTCTTCCATGGTCTCCTCTGAATCTCAAATAGTCAAGCATTGCTAAGGTGGTTCTGGACCCAGAATGTGTCCCCTTTTGCTCTTTTCTTGCTCTGGCTGTAGCAGATGCATGAAGGAAGTTAGAGACGGATGGAAGAGCTGTTTCTAGGACAGAGGCCCTGAATATGTCCGCTTAGCATATTAACCACATAGAGAGTTAGGAAGGTGAATAAGATGCAGAGTGGCTGAATGAGATACAGAGGGGCAGACCCTGCCCTGGGGGCTAGCACATGGGGCTGGAAGTGAAGGTGCTGCCTCGGCACTTGGGGAGTTTGGTGTAACACAGTGACCTTGATCACTAGTAAGAAAAATAAAAATGGTTGTCTATCTCAGTTTCTTATCAATTAAAAGTATCTCTTCCTTGTTGGAAATGTGTTGAGGATGAGAGCAAGAGGCCTGGATGAAAGCTTTCTTTCCAGGGAGCACTAATTCCCAGTGTTCTCTCTACGCTTCCTGAGACTCCATCCGAAAGCGGGGCACTGCGAGGGACACCTGGCTTTCCCTTGTTAACTTGTAGAGTCACCTGCATTTACTATTTTGTCCTTTTTCTGTTTGAGTAGGGACAGGAGAGCAGCAGTTCGGAGCTGACCCTTCAGGTGCGGCAGCACAGTGAGCCGCAACCATGGGGACTTTCCTGCCCAGCATTGGCCTGGTCATTCCTGTCTGCTGACCCTGAGCATAGTCCAATAGGCTCATCCTTGTTTCTAGATGTCACTGTAAACTGCATTATCCATGGTAGAAAGAGTGGTATTGTTTCTCAACATCTGGTATTATTTCTTAACAGTGACTAGCCAACAGACAAATCAGCCAGGGAGAGTCAAGGAGAGAAAGGTAGGTGGATTTGGAGCTGTGACTTCCAGAATTTGAGGCAAGTCTGAGGTCCAGGATACTCCTGTGACTTGCCTTGTCCCCAGGCCTTGGCATGTGTCACTTGCCTTGCGTTCTCTGTCCTTCCAGCTGGCTAACACAACTCAATGGCCCTCACTCACCTTCTCTTGATCCTCTCCTGAGCCTCTCTTTCTCTGCTGCTTCCTGCTTCTCTAGGCTGGGCTAGGGAGAGCCCTCTGTGTCCTCCTGAGGTCCTGTTCCCACTCAGCACACTGTTTTGTAAATACTTATTTAATCGATTCTTCCCCCGACCCTCCCTTGGCAGTGAACCCCTAGGGCAGCTGGGAATGGGGTTTAAGGTTCACTGAGTGTCTTCAACTTGCCAGACATTGGGCCAGACGTGTCCTATCCATTATCTTAATAAATCTCTACCTCTGCCCTATGAGGGGGCTTTTATTATCTTTATTTTATGGATGGGTAAATGGTGGCTTAGAGATATTAAGTAGCTAGCTCAAGGCCATTTATTAAGTGGTAGAGCTGGGATTTGAAACCAGTTCTTTCTGACACACCGGCCCTTGATTTTCTCCTGGTTTTGCCCTTCAGATCCTCTGGTATAGTTCATGGGCAGTACTGATGCGTACTTTCACTGCTGGCTCAATTAATGTTGCTGTCTTTATTTCACTTTTCTGACCTCCTATGGGGGCACCCCCAGCCATGCTGAACCTGTCGACTTCTCCCTTTCCCATTTCTGCTTTTAGGTTTCTCCTGCCGACAAGAAGATTTGCAACTCGAGTGACAGGGAGTGACTGATATCATCCCCACTCATTTCACTGTCAAGGGTTAGGACTGTCAGCAGTTGGTGAATAATATGCTGGCGATGGGCTCTGGTCATAAATCGTTCCCCATTAGCTGTCACGGTCACACTCACCTCCCCAAGTTGTGGCATTCCAGATGGGCCACTTCCTGCGCTTATGCTTAAAAAAAATAGCTTCCCTATTTGGTCATTTAATTTTTCATAGCAGGAGGCTCTCTGATTCCCTAGTGGTTTGCACTTTTGTATTCTAAGAAGGAAACATGGATCACTCATGATGGAGCACATATTCCTTTCTATGCTTATCATTAATTGACACTTATCAGATTAGAAATGCAATTAGTAGCTTTCTTTTCTTCTCTCTGGATATCTAATCAAAACAGTAACTGTTTTTGTTTGTTTTTCTTGCTATTCTCTGTTTCCTACTCCTCTTCACCATTCTCTTACCAATTGTGAGAATACTTTACACTCATTGAGTGTTTATTAGGTGCCAGACTCTGGTCTAAGTGCCTCATGTGGATCAACTCATATAATCCTCACAACAGACCTATGGGGTAGGTGCACTGTACTCCGCCAGGCACCACTAACACACATGCAATGTGAGCAACATCCATGGATGTGTGTAATGCTGCTATCCTGCCATGATTAGCACTTCCACTTTAAAGATCAGGAAATGGAGAAGCTGTGGGTAGCGCATGATGGTATGCAAACTCAGGACGCCTGGCTTAGAATCCAGCTCCTTCCCTCATTGTACTGCTCCTCCCACTCTGGTTCACAGTAGAACCTAGGAAAGAGAAGGTTTTGTTTAGGTGTGTATTCTGGGTTACTGAGAATATTACAACTGTTTTGTTTCAACAAATATTCCTTAAACTCTTTCTAAAATGACTCGGTTGACTTCTTGCTCTAATGAGCAAGTCCTCAGTGAACTGTATTTTTATCTGTGTGAGGGTTTTGTGAGTACATGAATCCATTTTGAAACTCTACTTTCATCTCAGAGGAAGTTCCTTGTAGATGGAGAAAGTGAGGGAGATTAAGGAATCTCTCCATAAAAAAGGACCTGAGTCAGACTTCTGTTGTAAAAGTTTTTCATCTTTGTGCATGAGCTCCACTGAGTTCAGTTATATAGTAGGTTTCCTTATTTTGATGTTATGCTAGTTTATATCTGGTCACAGAATAGATTTGATAACACTTTAACCAAATCACCTTTCAATGTGAGTTAAATAAGCATATACTGGTACTAGTGGCCCAGAGCATGAAATTTGTGCATGGGGGGGGGGAGTGTGTGTGTGTGTGTGTGTGGGGGGGTCCCCTCAGCCAGGTCTGCACTGTCTCCAATCTGGGACCCCTCGGGGAATGTCTGACTGCCGATTTAGGCCCGATCCCTCAGGCCTAAACCAGCAATCAGATATCCCTCTCACAATCTGGGACTGCTGGCTCCCAAGTGCTCGCCTGCCTGCCTACCTGATTGCCCCTAACCACTCCCCTGCCAGCCTGATCGATGCCTAACTGCTCCCCTGTCAGCCTGATTGCCCCCAACTACCCTCTCCTGCCGGCCTGATTACCCCTAACTGCCCTCCCCTGCAGGCCAGGTCCCCCCCAACTGCCCTCTCCTGCAGGCCAGGTCCCCCCCAACTGCCCTCCACTGCCAGCTTGGTTGCTTCCAACTGCCCTCCCCTGCTGGCCTGATCACCCATAACTGCCCTCCCCTGCCGGCCATCTTTGTGGCAACCATCTTGTGACCACATGGGGATGGCCATCCTTTGAGACCACATGGGGGTGGCCATCTTGTGTGAGGGTGTGATGGTGAATTTGCATATTACCTTTTTATTATATAGGATACTATGATGATGGCATAAAAACATTTTTTACCTATGCCTTGATTATAACATTTCAGGGGACTTTATACATCATATAGCTCAACCCAAATTATAAATCACTTCACTGCATCTTTGGACTTTTTAAATGAAATCTCTGCTTTGGTATCTTTAATCACAGGGATCTCACCAACTCTGAATATTGCAGTGGTCCATTAAAAGGGCATTTACTTAGATTAATTCTGGTTAAACCAATTCCTACCACTCTTAGGCAGGGACAGAGGGGCCTTGTGTTTAGAATGACCTATGAATCACAAACACTGCAACATAATAAATTAAATTTAAAGTATTTGGGTGCCTCTCTTTGGGGTTCAGTACTAGTACCATGACCTATGACTCTTATCATCTGCTCTCACACTGAAAGCCTTCTCATCTGTTCCCCTGCATCCTCAAATGCAGAGCACCTGTGTCTGAGTGCCATGAAGGTTGAAGACTGTGGAAGCCAGAGGTAGGCAGTGCCTTAGAATATGGGAAGTGCTGGAGCAGAGAAAGCATGTAGTTAAAGCATATAGCTAAGATAAAAGACAAATTAATTAGTATGTCAAAGCTTTTCTCTCAGGAGGCATGGGGTAATCAATTTCTGCAATATAATTAGGGTCTATTTCCTGTTTCTCTTCAGGTTTCACTTCATGATGCTGGAAGTACTCACAAATTTTCAAGTTGGCTGGAAACTTTTTCAATATTAAGAAATTTATATTATTTTTAAATTTCTTTGTAGATAGTTTTAGCTACATGTAACATATATGAAGAGTGATACTGATTCTTTATGTTGACAATTAGATGAACATTGAAAATTAGTACAGTAAATCATTTTTGCAGAGTCTAATATATTTCAAAATTATTAAATCAGCTTATAAAATAATAATTTCAAAAAATTTATTCACTAATTATAATTGATATTTTACTTTTTAGTTTTTGATATTTTAGAAGAAAATAAACTTGAAAAATATGAAATTTTATAAATGTTTATATTATATTAACTTGTATTTTATCAAAATACATTTAAATGTATATACTTTGAATACAATTACATTTAAAAATTATAGATAATTATGTTCAATAGAATTCAAAGTATGTGAAAATATTAGTAACAATATAATGAGTAATTTTATTAAAATGGAGTCAAGAAAGTACATTTTTGTGGAATAAGTATATACTATGAATTATCTATATCTATAATAATAAAAGCATAACATGCTAATTAGACCAGACGTCCTTCTGGATGACCTTCCAGATGAAGCAGGCTGTGAGGGAAGCCCAGGTCCCGGGTGTCAGAGGGAAGCCAGTGATGGCAGCCGGGCTAAGGAAGGCCTACTCTTCCATGAATTTCGTGCATTGGGCCTCTAGTATATCTATCTATATAGAACCCTAATATGCAAATTACCAAATGGTGGAACAACTGAACAACTGGTCACTATGACATGTGCTGACCACTAGGGGACACACGTGGAACATAGCGGGCATTGGCAGCAGGTGGCAGAGTGTGAAACATGGTTGGCGTCGGCCGTGGCGGGATGGTGGAGCAGGTGAGTGGGGACACCAGACCAAGGCAGGGTGCCAGTCGCTGTCATTGGGGCGAGCGTCTGGTGGTTACTGAAAATGCTTTGCTCCTGTGTGCTGCGGTCCTGCCAGGCACTCGCACCTGCTGCTGGTACCAGCCCCACTCAAACCTGCTGCCATAACCAGAGCCGCCACTTCCACCCACTGCCAGTGCCCAGTGCCAGCCCCGATTGCTCAGCACTATCAGTGGGTACAAGCAGCAGCTACTGGCCCTGATCATCCCTCAGGGCTTCTCCACCTCCCTCTGCTCTTGACGGGTGGTTGGGGCAGCAGCTGCCGCTCACACCTGCTGATGGCACCAGCCCTACTCACATCCGCTGCTGGCACTGTCCCCAATCACTCCGCAACACCAGTGGGTGCAAGCTGGGCTGGCTTTGTCAGCGTGTGGGAACAGCAGCAGTGGGAGTGGAACTGCCAGCAGACAGGGGACCAGGGGCCATAGTGGGAGGGGCCCTTGGGGGGGCATGGAGGATTGGCCAAGACCAGCCCCTGTGCCCACCACAGCCTTGCGGACCACAGTTTCTTTCAAGGTGCATGAATTTGTGCACTGGGCCCCTAGTATATATATAAAAGTCAAGCGACCAGAACGATTAAATGACCGAAATGACCGGTTGCTATGATGTGCACTGCGGCAGCCCCGATAAGCCCTCCCCCAATTGCCTTCAGCCCCTCCCCCCACTGGCTTTGCCCTGATCATCCCCCATTGGGACGAGCTGGCAGGACCCCACCTGTGCACGAATTCGTGCACCAGGCGTCTAGTGAATATATATTTAAATATTATAGGCCCATCCATAGCACATTCAGATTCCAATAGTAATTATTAATAACTAGAGGCCCGGTGCACAAAATTCATGCACTTGGGTTGGGTCCCTCAGCCTGGCCTGCACCCTCTTGCACTCTGGGAACCCTCAGGGAATGTCCGCTGCTGTGGCTTCTGGCTGAACAGCACTCTCCTTGTGGTAGTGCACTGACCACCAGGGGGCAGCTCCTGCATTGAGCATCTGCTCCCTGGTGGTCAGTGTGCATCATAGACTGGTCGTTCTGCTCTTTGGTCAATTTGCATATTAGCCTTTTATTATATAGGATAATTAAGTCCAGTCTCTTTTATATTTTGCCTACTTTTAGTCATAAAAAGTGTATTTTGTTATATTGTGATTTGAAGATACATTTTCCAACGTAGGAGGCTGGGACATACTTAACTGTTTGTTGCTTGATGCATAACTTTTAAATATTTAGGTTAAAGGTATGTGGGTCTCCAGTTGTACGTGTGCCCCAAGTCCTACAAATGTGGTATCTTAGAACCACAGATTAATCTCTGTAGGGCTCAATCTGTTCATTTACATACTGAGCTCTCATGGTGAAAACTGATAATGCATATAAAAATTTTTGTAAATTACAAGATACTATTCCAATTTGTAAGTTATAGTTTAGTACTTGCTGTCTAAAACACTATTTAAATATTGAATAAAAATCTACTTCCACATAACTCAGAATAACAGATCTGTAAGTTGAAGGAAACTTAACATAACAGACTGCTTCTCTTTGCTTCCCTTGGCACCTGATAGCTCAGTTTTATTCTTGATAGCTCAGTTTTTAGAGTTGAAATGTGCCCCTCCTTCCATCTTTGTAATCTGCCCTCAGCAGAGGCCTCATTACTGCTACAAATTGTTCTTGAATGTTACTTCTCACCCATCTTTAAAATTGAGCTAATTTTCAAAGACATAATAAATTGAAATTTAACACTTCCATCTCTTGTGTATTCTTTTAAAAAGCACTCACCAGGGCACAATATCTCTATTTCCCTGACATTAACATTTCTGCTAAAATATATATCTTTAAGTGCTCTTTTCCTTTAATGTAATGAATTCTAGGCTGATATGATCACTTTCTCTCCTATCCTATGTCTAAATTACTAGTTTATTTTTTCTCATTGGTCAGAATTAAGCCCAGAATAACAACATCCCTGTTTGCTTCTTCCTCCTTCTGAGCAACCCCATTCCTGAATAAGATAAGCTCAATGTACATCAGATACTGTACCTTTCACATGATTAGATTATTTCTTCTGCATATATTAGCAGCTGATGTGAGGGAATTACTGAAATGATGCATTACTTTTCATTTCTCATGACTGTGAAATCATCCTTACCCCACTCTAGCAGATGTCCTGAGCAAAAAGAGATGTCCATGAGGAGCTAGAGAGATTTCCACATATTTGTTTTAGTAAAATCCTGCCCAAACCTGAAACACTTTGTTTTCCTCCTCCCTACAAAACATTGTATTCAAAGATCTACATGGAATAAAGAAAAGCACAAGTGTATGATAGAGCTGACAGTGTGTGTACATAACATTAACTGCGTGGGGTACCCTGGCAGCAGTTTAGAAGGAAATTATGGAGGCTCACGTCCTCCCCCTGCTACCTCCTCTCTGTGTTATCAAGTGACGGATCATTTGAAGTCAAAAGTAAGCCCTGTTGAGTTTCTATATCCAACTTAGGGTTGTACCAGAAATAATTATACCTTCTGCTGCTTTGCAAAGGATTGTCACCAATAAATTCTAATAAACAGGAGTAGGAAGATTTTATTCATGCCATTCCAAAGAAATTAGAAGATAGTAGTGTTATTTAGTAATGCAGATGCTATATTATTGAGTTGTTTATATGAAAATGGATATGACATGGAGAGGTATATCAAATGAGTAGGGGAGAGATGGGAGCTGGGCTACTGTTTTGATTATGCATATTTATTCATAATGCAGAAGTCACTTCATGGAACCTCTCCTCCTAAGATGGATTACCTATTTTTGGAAGCCTTATTCTGCTTTTTTTCATATTTAGATGTGTCAATACCACCTTGGTACAATATTTATGAGTGCCTTGTTTAAATTGTACCTTAATTGGTTTAGTCTCCAGAGTTGTAAGACATGATGCTAATACCCAGCACTGAGCGAGTAGGGAGATAATAATGTGTGCTGTCGGTTGGCTGCTGGGGAGTGGGCCTCTGTGCATAGTCTGAAAACAGTAATTGCACTGTGACTCTGATTTGTTGTCCTGGACATAATGTTGTTTGGCCAGTAGATCACCTCATTTTCTATTATGATTACTCTGTCAGGACTATATCCCCATGCACATATTTTATTTTATGTACTCGATAGAAGTATGCAAAGAAAAGAGTATTGTTAACCTAATTAAAGAATTAAAACAATTAGTTAGATGACCTCCCTGCACACATACACAACACCATCTTTCACTCTTTCTTCCTTCCTCTATTGCGTGTGTGTGCGTGTGTGTGTGCGTGTGCGTGTGTGTGTGTGTGTGTGTGTGTGTTTTCTTGCTTGAAATATTCATGGCATTGTGCTCAAAGTGATTTAGTGAGTACTTTGAATTATCAATACCATGACCCAATATTATGACCCTTTCTTTAGTGGAATAATCACACCCAAGTAGTCCATATGTATCAAAAAGAAACATAAAGAGTAATAAATTATTGCTTTGCAAATTATTGCAACTTGGTACAATAATTACATCCATCTTTTGAAATTGGGCCCTACAAACATTTTACAAGGCCTTATACTTGTAAACTCATTCCCACTTCATATTACTTCCAATGATATCAAACTCAAAATAGGACACAGGAGTTTCACAGTTTTACTAGTTACATCTCACTTAGACTCTAACATGCTAGTTCTTCCAAGCCTGCTCAAGCTCATTCTCTAATCTAGGACACCTTGCCTGTTCTTTGTGTTTATAATACCCAAGGGGTATCTCATGAGCTGTAAATCCTGTCGCAGTACTCCTATGTGTATCTTCTATGAATGGTGATACCTAGCAACAAGGTCAAACAAATACTGTATAACCCATTTTTGTATCAAAAGTACGCATTCATTTTTATTTCCATTTCCAACAATCTCTTCTCTAAGCAGGTAAGAGAAGGGTGGGGCCTAGTTGAAAGACTTACTCTACAACCCCAACTCTTCAATGGTAGCTGGAACCCATCAAAACAATGGGAAGGAACGAGGGGCGCTCCTACAATCTCCAGATTCTCAAGACTCTGGGCTCTTTTCTTAAGTCTCTGGGTCATCTTCTTGCAGGCAGGGGGCAGGTAGAATTTCTCCCCATGGGTCCCCATGGTGTCAGTCACCAAGGCTTGCAGTCAAGCTGCCCTGAGGAGGAGATGTAGCGTCTGTCTGTTCATGAAGCTTCTGACTATGTATCAGTGGTTTTTACAAATTACCAACAGAGGTGCCCAGGTGCTTCACTTCTTTGACAACTAAATCATTCCAGTTAAAAAGTCTAAGGCAGCACTTGCATCATCATAAAAATGTGATAGAAATTAAAAAAATTACAATCAAGTCTTCAATTAATTTATCCAATGGTATGATAACGCATACCATCTGAAGGGGAATCTCATTACACAGTTAATACAAGGCAGGAATATGGAATAAAACCAAGGCCAGAGAGACTTTCCAGAATTTTTTTCTGGCTGTGCTTTTGTTGCTCCAAGTCTCAAATTCCATCTTCTCCTGATGCCTTCACTGGCCATTCCAGTCTCAGTAATTTTTGCCTTTCTTACTCACTGAGCATATCCCTAGTTATCTGAATTTTCTTCTATTGCATCTTTGCTTTTTTCTCTCACTTAGGATATAAGCTACTTGAATGTAGGAGATATACAGTAGGCTTTTAAAAAATTTTGTGATATTTATATTCTATAAAGTTATCCAAATCCTGAATTAGCAAATACTGAATCATTGTTGTTAGAGCAAATATATCAGAATTGTTAAATGACTTGCCTGAGGCCACTCCAGTAATAGATGCCAGATTTGTATCTCCACCCAGTGGTCATCTTTGTATGATGATAAAAAGATGGCCAAGCATCTTTTTATTTTACCTCAGCTGAGAAAGGCAGGTGGGAAGGCAACTAAAATTATTACCCCTTTGGGCATTCCCATACATGCCTGCACATGATGCAAAAGCTCATAAATATTGATTTGGGGGTTACAAATAAATTTTAGCTGTATATGAATTTGCAAATTTGAAATCTGTAAATAATGAGGGTTGTTTGCATTTGTTATATTTTTTTGAATGCCCCAAACACTGAACACAGCTTTTTGCCAGTGGTGATTATTCAATGAAAGCTTGTTCATTAATGCGTTGGGTAAGTGAATGAGTCAATAGCTCCAAATAAAAAAGCTAGAGCTGGGTTTCTTTCTTTCTTTTGTGGTATCCCTCCCAGTGTTTTGAAAGACACCTAGTGAAGGTGTTGACAGCATGGACTCTGGAGACAGAGAGTCTGGGTTTGAGTCCTAACTCCACCATTATGTCCACCTCAGTTCCCTTGTTTATAAAATTGGAGATAATAATAGTAGTGACTTTCGGGAGTTGTTATAAGGATAAAATGAGTTAATAGTTGAAAAGAATTTAGAAAATACCTGGCACATCATGCTATATAAGTGTTTGGTTAAATAAAGTAAACACTAAAACAAACAAAACTAAAACCCAACATCATGTTCTGAATACCTAGCATTACAATAATCAATTTTTATTATAGTTCTAAAAATTAACACCTATCAGTTTCCATTTCCCTATCTTTATGGAGATAAAAACAGCTACCTTCCTTCTCATAAGAAGACTAGGAGAGTACAAAGATAATTAAACTTATAGAAATGCAAAATATTACTAGGATTGCTTTGTATGCACGTTTGGCAGTCTTCAAAGCCAGGATGTGGCCTCGGGGTCTGTCCTAGCACTGCTCGGAAACTTGTACTTTGCAGTTCACCCAGACATGGACAGGTAGCAATTTTGTTGTGACATTCTCACACTTAATGTCTTTGAATGAGCTGACAGAGCTCACTACTGCACTGCCAGGAAATAACCGTTTAAGGTGGAACTATATACATTTCTTCCCTTTTCCACCAATCAACAGGTTGTAACTTAAGATAGAAATGATGGCCCTGAGTTCATGCTGGAAATGGGGGAGGGGGGGGGGTGAAAGAAATGATAGGTTGTCAGCTTCCCTGAAAGGTGCAAGGCATCAGAACTGAAAATAAAGACTTTATTGCCTTGCAAAGAAGGCTTGGTAGCATTCAGATATTACCTACATCGGCTTTAATGATTCCATTTAAACTGTCATTTTCTGCATTTACCTTGCAGCATTCAAAAGCAACTATACTTACATGTTCGCAGCCAACGCATTGCCAGCATTACAAAAGAGGGAGAGTGGGGGAGAAAGTGGTATATGATGTATTTCAAAGAACAGTTTACTTGCAGAAAATTAGCAGTAATTTTGAGGCCACTCTTAAAGGGAAGTAAAGTTTCATTAGAGATAAAAATGCTGGCATTGAACAAAAAGGTGAGAGAGTGAGACAGAATTCTCCTGTTTTTTTCTCTCTCTCCATCCGTTTGCTGTTTGCTGGGTCAGCTGGTCAAGCACTTCTGTGGAAGCTGGGCATGAAGTCATCATGCTTTTATTCCCAACATGACCCATCCCAATGGATAAAGGGAATAAATAATGATGGCTTTCCTGGAGGATTCACCGGGCTGCTTTTGGAATGGGGGTAATGGAGGCTGTGGTTTTCAAGGGGCTGTGAAGAAGGTCCCAAGGTTTTTTCAAAGTTCCCAGTGCCTTGAGGTCTAGAAATGCAAATCATTTGATTATGGCTCCATTGTTATGGCTGGTCAAACATTTTGATTCAAATGCTGTAGTTTCTTCTCTAAAGAGGCTTCATTTCTCAAGTTTAAATGCCACTACCACTGCCTCCAACTCCTCCATCCCTTGAGAAGTCTCTTCTTGCTTTAGGTTCCTGTGGTTTTGGTAAACCTGACTCCAGGTTTGCACTTTGAGTGTGGGACTCGGACATCTGTACATTCATGGTGTTTCTATATCTGTGTTTATTTTCTTAGCTCTTCAACAGAAATTTAATTTTGTGAATTCAGAATTATACTTCTTGGGGCCACTCATGTCTCCTGCCTGGCACATTAAAGAGAGTAGGTGTTCCAAACAGGAATAGTCTGACTGCTAATATTTACTAATGGTGAGCCCCACATCCAAACAATGCATAAGACGATGTCTATTTACCTTGTAGATTACTTCGTCTGCCTGTTTTGCCTGTTAGGAGATGTGCCTGCTACATTCAGCTTCCAAATGGTTTCTAAGTCATTATATTAGCACTCCAAACAAACTTGAGCTGACAATTCAGACTAAGCAAACTTGGATCCATGGAAAAAACACTGGCTTTATGACTAAGCAGACCTGGCCCTTCTGCCCTGGGTTCTCTACTATAGGGGTCTTCAGCACCAGGTAATGGTGAAGCCACCTTTATGGTCCTCTTTAGTACTGAGAACATTGAGTGTTCATGATTATACAAAATGGGACTGCTTACATCTTTTAAAATAAATGAATGCATTAATGAATTAATACACAAATTCAGCATCCTTGAGCAATTTACTTAGTCCCCTTTGATCTCCTGTAATCATGGGAATAGTGCTTAGTGTTCTTTTAGTCCGAGTGCATAATTCAACAATTCTCAGGAGAAATCATTTTTAGTCTTTTTTTTTTAAAAAAAGAAACGAATACTTTAAAGGTAAAGAAAATTAGGAATTTTAAATTAGTTGGTGGGGCTAGAGGCAGAAGCAAAGGGGAGAAATGCATTTTTATTAATGTTATTCAATAGCATTTTATTTCCTAGAAGGTGAGCGGACTCTAGGAAACATGGGCTAGAGTTGTTGAGTTATGGATTTTAATTCTGTTTCTCTCTGGACTGGAGGGAAGAGATCTTGTTTTACTTTGGTTTTGTATTCAAGTGCCCAGCATGATGTCTCAAACATGGTAGGTGTTCAGTGAATACTTTTTGAATAAATGAGGAGGAAGTACTAAGATACCAGTGTCAGAAAGGCATGTCAGGTGGACAGAGGTAGAGAGCCTAATGGAAAACATGTCTGTGTTTCTTCTTTTTCCAGACATTATTCCATGTAAGTGTAGGGGGAAAAAAAAGGAATAGATTTTTTACTGCTACCAATTTCCCCCCATATCTCTGGCTCTAATTCAGAAGGGTGATGGCACACTTCACCCCACCCCCAACTTCTCACATCTCCTCAACTCTTTTGTGCCTGTGGGGAGTAGTTGAAGACATAATTGCTATGGTAGTGTTAATAGTTGAATGAAGATTTCCCCCCACAAGTATTTTGTTTTATCAGGAAACAAATCATGATACCAAGAATATCATGCTTAATAGAATTCAAGATAAGATTTATCAAAGATATTAATCATTGATTTAAAAATATGTACATACATATATTTTTTACTTTCAAGTAAATTTGAAAAAGGCTTAAACACAGTTAAACAAATCAAAAGTCTCAATTTTCTGTTTTTAATATACACTATTCTATGTGAATCTCCACATCTCAAAGTTATTTTCCCATGAGACATTTTTTTAGTAGAGTGTTTTGAGAGATTAGCATTCTATGCAGAAATCTTTGAAAAAAATTGCAGTAAGCCACCTCCTCGAGCTCATTCACAGAGTGAGGGCTATAAGCTTCAATCCTGAAAACAAACTGAAATGGAATACTTTTCTGATTCTTTTTTTTCCATTTCAGAATTCACACAGCATTATTCATCTCATGCTACAAGAATGTGGAGCGTCACTTCCCCTTCCCCAAAACAAGAAAGAATACATTACAGGTATGTTCAAGAAACTTTGCAATAAAATCACCTGCTCTGCATAATGACTGGTTTAGTTATTGATAAGATTTGGGGACAATAACACTCTGAACTCTATGCTGGAACATTGGTCATAAGCCATATCTTCAAGTATTTTAGCTGCTTCAAAACCATGAATCAGTGAACAAGTGTATCCTGAATGCAGTAATTTCTAAATAAAGAGCACAGGTATCAGATCGAAAGGATGCAAGCTGATCAAACTGTAATATTATGTTTCTTATATTCATGGTGGTTCATTTGGTTAGTATTGAAATTTAGACTTTAATTTTCTCCATGGCCAAAAGGAAATTTCAGCCTAAAGTGGCAGAAACCGTGGAGCGCTGCTCACCATAGGGGTTTGGTCATCAGGGATGCTCTGGGGAATAGCACTGACAGCTGGCCAGGCCTCCATCTACAGATGGGGAAAAGCTAGTGGATGGAGGGAGGCAGGGTAGAGGAGTAACAAAATCTGGACAAGCTCCAAAGAAAATCTCATCTCTCATTTCACACCTTTGCTATTTGCTGTCAGTCTCTCCACAGAAAGTGTTATTACTTTGCAGCACTCAGTGGGGGTTGATGGGTAACCTCGGAGGTTCCCCTCGGCTTCACTGCCTCCAGAATGGACTTCTTCATTAAAGCCCACACCACACTTCTCCCGGTTTAATGGGCAGAAATATAGCTACTTAAAGAGGGGAAACACTTTTCTATCCATGAAAATATTACATCCATGAGACAAAAGGAAAACCTGCTAATTGAGAATCGCACTTTAGTTTAATTACACAGATGCCAAAATAATGTAACCGAAGCGCTTTAAAAATATAATTATCCACTATGCAATGCTTGAGAGCATGTTTTATCTTTTTGCCTTTGATGTACATGATCAAGGAAGGGCCAACAAAAGAATCATTCCTGGGTAATTTGGAGAACTGGGACCTGTTTGGGTTTGAAAGATGTTTCAGAAGGTGTCTGGCATTTGAAAGGAATCATTAAAGAGATTTTGTGAGTTGCTATATATAAAATCCTTCTTTACCTGTATGTTCTTCAAAGACACCTAGGATTAAAATAAATAATAAATTTTAGGGTAGCTCAAAACTGTATCCAATGATCTCCTACAACATAGTAAAGAGAGAGGACCTCGGATCATTTGAAAGGACATGCAGTATAAATGGTGTGACTTGAAGGAGGTCTAGAAAGCACCCCTAATGGTAAATATTCTTTCCAGCTTTCTTTCCCTAACCTTAAGCTCCATCCTGTTGAATTTATTGTTAGTGTGGTGTTGGCTTATTATAAATTCTTCCAAAACAATTGCATAGAATGCCAATATTGCAAAAACACTGTTAAAAATAAACCTGATTATGCATTGCTTTCCAATGCTGTTTACTTTGTGTTGATACATGTATGGTATTTTGTTTTTTATGTGTGAAAAAAATTGTATTCTCCTTGTATATTCTTCCTATTTCTATAAGTAGTGTTTGCTATGGGTTGTAATAAACACTGGCTGATTGATGCTAATATTATGCATTTATGATTAACATGGTGGGCAGTGCATACTATTGCTGTCCTTCTAAGAAAGATTCTCAGCCAAAAATGTATAGTAATTTAGCAAAGGAAGAGCTGATAAAGCCTACTTCTATATAGCAATCTACAGATGGTACTATAAGAACTTCATAGTCCTAACTCTGGTCTTCAAGAGGTAAGAAATCTTCTAGACACTGGAAGGAGATGGGTGTAGTCCTGAGAGGAGGAGGAAGGAAGCACGAGATAGACCACATGGAGCTTCTTATGGCTAACATGAGGTGGATTAATGTGGGTTAAGTCATGTATCCATTTGTAAGCTCATGTTAATAATGTTACTCTCATTAGAACCTTGATGAATAGGCTGCAGAGGAGGGCATATGGAAGAGTAGGGATAGAGCCTGGGCAAGATTTAAGCTGAGGGAGGTATTGGTTTCCCCCAGTACTCCATGAAGTCCTGGAGCTGTGAAGAACAAGGCATGAAAGCTCAGACTCTGGAGTCTAACATTAGACCCTAATCCTATCTCCATCTGACACTAGCTGTGGAGCCTAGGAAAGAAAGGTGATTCACCTGTCTAATCCTCAGTTTCTTCTTTTGTAAAGTCAAATTAATAACAGTGTCCACTGAGTTGAGTTGTTGTGATAATTAGATGAAATAATCCAAGTGGCACATGTACAAGAGTGCTTAGCCTGTTGTGAACACTCAAAAAATTATCTGGCATCTGTTTTCTGAAGCTCAGGCTGATTCTACTTTGCCAAACCATGTACATGTTTCAAACACCTTATGTGTGAACACGCAGAAGGTGGATAGTCTGTAGCTCTCAGAACTTTGGAGAAGAAAGCAAATTCTGCAAAGTTTTAGGAATCTTGGATTTTAAATTCAGTGCCAAGCGGTCTGTCTGCTACATCCTTGCTCAACTAGGAAAAGAAAAACGTCATAGCTAAGAAATGGGGCTAGAGCTGTACTGGACAGTTCTAAGGTTGGATAGTCACAGATGTGTTTACATTCCCATCTAGATGGTACATGGCTCATTACCTCAGGGTGAGAGGCTACTGTATACATGTGCATCCGCTAATGAATCTGGACCTGCCCCAGCAGACTGCCTAGGCAGTTACATTTTTTTGGATGATGTGTATGTTTTGAGTGGAGTAAAAAAAGAAGAAAGGGGTATTTTGTTAATTGCTGAACATCTTGAATAGTCAATTTTCCTAGTCAGTATTCTCTAAGTTTTCTTATGATAAAATTATAATAACAGCTTAAATTTATAGACTGCTTTATATGTATTATCACTTTTATTCTAAAAAGAAATTAAGAGCATTAATGGCATCTTTGTAAAGGTGAATTTGTAAGCTCATGTTCATAATGTTACTCTCATTATTTTGCCACTCTTTGACATAGTAAGTTTCTTGATAAACTTTTCTTACCTACATTGGTTTGTGCCCTTCTAGTCTTGAGACAAATGAGAAGTCACTCTAAAGAGGGAGGTGTTATAGTATAAATAAATTTGGTAGTTAATTGGACCTTGGTTGAATCTTAGCTCCATCACTTATTGGCTGTGTGACCTTGAACAAATTAGGTTCTCTAATTCTCCAATATGGAAATATTAATTCCTACATTTGGGTCTCTGTAAAAGTTAGAACTAATATATGTAAAATGCCTGGAATATAGAAGGCAATAAAAATATTAGCCACTTGGTAGGCTTAATTTTGATCTTTTATTTTAATTGCACTCATGCCATGCATACGGATGTCTGTTGAGCCCCACAACAGGGTCCCTGAGCTCCCAAAATTTAATCTGAAGCAGCAAATGCAGAGAACCAAGTATATCAGTGTTTATTCTGACTTTAAATTATATTGTAGACTTGCTTGCTTCTATGCTTCTCCACTCTTCCATACAAGGCCAGGTAACCATCACCTCTCATCTCAGCTTCTGCAGTAGCCTCCTCACCAGTTTCCCACTCACACTTCAGTCTTCTCCATTGTGTTCCCTGCCAATAGTTTGAGTGTGACTCTAACATTTAAATCAAATTACGTCATTCCCTTGCTGAATACTTATCTATAGCTAACTGCTACACTTGGAGATCTAGATTCTACTAGGAGGTACTTCATGTGCTATCACTTTTTTCCCCATCAGTTAAATAAGCGAATTGATTCAGGTAATCTCTAAGTTCTTTCAGTTCTAAGATTCTAGAATTCCATTCTGATTTTATTCTAAGTATCAAAGTCACCCTTCCATAAGTAAAATTATCAGATTTTTTTAGTAAGTGTGATTAATGATAGCTGCTGTAACAAACACCTTCAGTTTTCAGAAGGTTAACCAGCGGTGTGGTGGTAAATGTTTGACCATCCAAACAAAAGTGAGAAAACAAACAAACAAACAAACAAAAAAATCCAAACACCTTGATTTGTAACATTTGCTATTTGTATGGGGCAAATACTTCCACCATGGCTGATGTTAAGATTTAAGTTACCAATGTTGTGTTACTGCATATGGAGTTGGGAAGAGATGCCAATGATTGGTTTTTCTGAGCTGGTAGGAACTGCCTCTCATGCACCATTGGATTGAACTCAGCGAAGTTTATTTCTTACTTCTGTGTCAGTTCACTGTGAGCAGTGGGATGCAGAGTGAGGCTCTGCTGCTCGCAATCATTCAAGGATCCCGGTTGACAGAGCTCTTCTATGTTCACTGTGTTGCTCTTTAGGCCATGCAGGGTGTTGACATCCTGCTGCAAGGCACAGGACAAGAGAGAGAATAAACAATCATGGCACCTTTGGGCTGCCGAGCCTGGAATTTGCAACAATACTTACTGCCATTTTTCTTTGACTAGAAGTCAATCACATAACCACATAACTGCAGGGGAGACTGGGAAATGTAGTCTAGCTCTGTGCATAGCAATAAAGAGAAATAGAGATTGTCCTTGACAGAAACTGGCCTCTGGTAACTGGTGGACTCAACTATCTCACTTTTCCCCACACTATCTCACTTTTCCCCATACCTTTGCCTTAAGAGGTAGGGATAATCTGTACAGACTAATCCCTTGTCAGCTGACTGTATTAGTGTCGTAGGTCTATCATGAGACCATACCACATATTGGGTGGCTTAAAAAGAAGAGAAATTCATTCTCTTATAGTTCTGAAGGTTAGAAGTCCAAAGTCAAATTGTTGGCTGATTGTACTCCCTCCAAAGATCCTAGGAAATAATTTCCAGCTTTTGGTGGTTGTTGATAGTTTTTAGCATTACTTAGCTTGCAGATGCATCACCCCAACTTCTGTCTCCATCTGTACATGGCCTTCTCCTCTGTATTTGTGTCTCTGTGTCCAAATTTCCCTCTTCTTTTAAGAGCACTAGTCTAATCCAATATAGTCTTATTTTAACTTGATTATATTTATAAAGATTCTTTTTTTATATATATTTTTATTGATTGAAGAGAGAAGGGAGAGGGAGAGAGAGATAGAAACATCAATGATGATGAGAGAATCATTGATCAGCTGCCTCCTGCATGCCCCACAGTGGGGATCTAGCCCACAGCCCAGGCTTGTGCCCTTGACCAGAATCGAACCTGGGACTCTTCAGTCTGCAGGTTGACGCTCTATCCACTGAGCCAAACTGGCTAGGGCAGTGGTCAGCAAACCACCGCTCGCGAGCCACCTGTGGCTCTTTGGCTCCTTACGTGTGGCTCTTCCACAAAATACCACATGCTGGCGTGCATGTACAGTGCGATTGAAACTTCGTGGCCCATGAGCAGAAGTCGGTTTTCGGCTTGGGCGAGTCTATTTTGAAGAAGTGGCGTTAGGAGAAGTGGGGAGTGTAGGTGGGTTGGGCGACGGGAGACCCGGTGCAGGCAGCGGGCCGTGGGATATGCAGCGCGGGGGAGGTACATTGTTTTGAGGTATGTTCGCTGAGGTCGACCCCTTCCAACTTTCCCATCCACACTCATCTATCTGAAACAAGTATACAAGACGAGTGTGGATGGGAGAGTTGGAAGGGGTCGACCTCAGCGAACGTACCTCAATCAGATTGAGGATGTTTTTAGCAAAGGCCAGCTTAGGAGTACCCTAATTAAGTTAATAACAATGTACCTACCTATATAGCTTAAGTTTAAAAAATTTGGCTCTCAAAAGAAATTTCAATCGTTGTACTGTTGATATTTGGTTCTGTTGACTAATGAGTTTGCTGACCATTGGGCTAGGGCAAGATTCTTTTTTTTTTAAGTTTACATTTACAGGTTCTGGGGTTTAGAACTTAAATGTATCTTTTTTGGGGGTAGGCACAATTAAACCCATAAATAACACTGGCCTCTCCCAGAGAGTTGGCCTCTTACAGATCTCTGTAGAGCAAATGAAGTCTATCATGATAAATTCCAAGGCTTGGAACCTAGAACCACAGTCACCCCAAGGAAGTGACTAGCATTTCCCCAACCATAAATGCCACGCCAACAGGAAAGGGTTGAGGCCAAGTTTCTGTCATTTTCTATTATAATTGTTTCAGGCCGGGGGAAGGTCTGGTGTTTCCCTGTGGCTGAGCTATGGTCCTTCTAGGTTTCTGTGCATTGTCCTATAATGAAGGGACCACAGGGGACCTGCACACCTACTACTGACTTTGTCTCTGGAAGTTTTCACTAATCAATGCTGTTTCAGGGTGCAGTTGTGGGAACTGCTTGGCCTTGTGCCCTGGTTTGCATGATAGCTCTTCTTAAATAGGAAACTCAAAATTCCATCCAGTTACTGAACCCAGAACTGACTGTCCAGTTATGCCCATTGGGCATCGGTACAGCTTTTTTGGCTCTGCATGAAAAGAAAAAAATATTTTTCACCTCTCACATCAAAACTATACACAGTGGTTGAAAAAGGACAGGGTTATGTTAATTAAAACCCCCATTTGGAAAAGAAACAAACAGACAGAAAACACAGATATCATTGGTCTGCAGTAAAAGGAAATTCTTCAGGTCAAGTGTGAAGTTTTCTGCCCTGGTTGTGGGGAAATACTTGATGAGACTCTGGTTCTGTCTTCCTGTAGTGTTTCCTTTGTCCATTTATCTGCATGGCTCCTGGTACTACCCCTTGGGGGAAGGGCTTCTTCTTGTTCATTATCCTTCCTGTAATATCTGAGATCTGCCAAGAAAGAACCAATAGGAAAGGAGATTTATTATGAGGGGTTGGCTCACGCAATTATGGAGCTGAGAGATCCCATGATTTGCTGACTGCAAGCTGGAGACTCAGAAAAGCTGCTGGTGTGTTTCAATCTGAGTCTGAAGGCCTGAAAACCAGGGAGTTGATGATATAAATTCCAGTCCACGGGGAGACGAGATGTCCCAGACCAAGCAATGAGGTAGAAACACAAGGGGGGCAAATTCTTCCCACCTCAGCCTTTTTGTTCTATTTGGGGCCCTCAACAGATTGGAGGAGGCCAACCCACATTGAGGAGGGCAGTCAACTTTACTGTTTATTCAAGTGCTAATCTCCTCCAGAACCACTTTCATAAACACATCCAGAAGTAACTTTTTTTTTATTTAATATTTTTTTAATTGATTTTAGAGAGGAAAGGAGAGGGAGAGAGAAGTAGAAACATCAGTGATGAGAGAGAATCATTGATTGGCTGCTTCCTGCATGTCCTCCATTTGGGATTGAGTGAGAGCCAGAAACCCCGGCATGTGCCCTGAATGGGAATTGAACTGTGATCTTCTGGTTCAAAAGTCAACGCTCAACCACTGAGCCATGCCAGCTGGGCCCCAGAAGTAACTTTGTTCTGTCTGGGCATCTCCTGATCCTGTCAAGTTGACAAATAAAATTTACTATTAGTGTAAGCATTGGGATGTATGTCCTTGGGGATAGGGAGCTTTCAGAGCCCATTTAGAAGGCGGAGGTCACAGGATTGTTTTAAATCTTGAATGTTCAAGAGATTCTCTCTTAGTCCTGGTATATAGTTTCTCTAGCAACACAATTCCCTCGAAAATTTAGGCTGCTGATCTGTTTGTTTAAAGTTGGTCTCACTTGCCAGTACTGAGGTACTCAAGGTATTTTCCTGGAGTTCAAACCTGCATTATTTTTTGTTTTCTCCATGTCATGCTTTCCTCTTGCAGTTTAATGGCAGCTATCTGGATGCTGTTGGGTTATCTTTAATACAATCTTTCCACAAAGTTGGATTGTAGTGGGATTCTGTTGCTCAAGAGTTTATTAGGTCTTTTTTCCTACTTCTTGGGGCCCTATAAGCAGTCAGTTGTTGTAATCCAAGTTCATGTGTTTCTGGACTTATTACTGAACTAAAGGGGTACATCTACTTATGTGCATGAAAACCCAATCAATTGTGAACAGGAGTTTGCTGCCAAGAAAGTAAGGGTTTATTAGTTGAGGAAATGGTGCAAGTCCAGAGTCACAGGTGAGCCCCTGCCCAAAGACCTGGCTTCCCCAATGGCTTCCAAGGGATGGGTCATATAGGGGAAATATCGTTAATCATGGTGGCTAAAGGAGTTGCAGTCCTGGACTCTACTGACTGATTAGAGCCAGGGTAGGGAGTAGTTGATCATTGTGTCAGGTCCTCAGGTCAGCCATGGCATTGTTCTGTCTGGTTTCATGAGGGTATGGTCCTTAGGTTCTTTCTGTTTTCATCAGCAGGGGGATTAAACACAACCAAAGTCAAGATGTTATCTTTAGCTTGACCAAAACTGTTTCTGTGGTCAACAGATTTGACTGAGTCTCTTCCAGTATGACATCTCTACATGTCAATTACAAACTAAACCTAAACCTCAGGATTGTGCCACTTAGTATTCTCTTGTTTTGGGTATAGAAATAAATCTTTGCAAGGTGTTAAGATTCTATTTTATCACAAAGGAAACTTGTCCATAGATTCTCTATTCCCTAATACACTACATTATTAAACCAAAATATAAGAGAAGAAGCAAATATTATTTCTCAATTAAATCCCTTTTAGGCTCAATTACATCTATTTCTTGCCCTGAAAACATAGCCAAGCAATGCCCAGGTCCTGGGGCACTCTGATACTCACCAGCTGAAGCTGAGCTGAATAATGCATGAGCGCAGAGTCACTGGTACCCTCCCTGCTCTCATTGAGTGAAGTGCTTTGTTTTTCAAAACCTCCTTTGGGAGGCTTCACAAACAACTGCTATTTAACTCATAGATTCCGAAGATGATAGACAGAGGCCTTTTCCTGCAGGTATAGATATCTTCCGTTCTGATGATAGAAATTTGCACCCTCCCTGCAAATGACCCTGTCAAAAATCAAACAAAAATCTGAGATATTCAAAACCAAATGAAAAAAAAGACAGAGAGTCTAGCAAAATTCAAATTAATGCTGACCTCCACTAGCAGAATATATAACATAGTATACTTGTTAAGAGGTGCATTTGAGCCATTTGGGGTTGAGAATTTGCTTTGCTGATTTTGAAAGAAAGAAAAAAAAACAACCCAGGCAGCTGCCCTAGTTTCTACTTGAACACGAGAGTATTTACTCAGTACAGAGCCAATCGGAGCTAATGGTTCTGAGTGCCTCTAATGGGCATCCAGGTTGAGCAGAGCCAATTTTGGCATGAACAGAGAGGTATGTCTATCTGAGAGTGGGCAGGTCTCCTCACAGGAGGTCCACAGCCTACTCTCTCCTAGGGAGCTTTCAGATCCTCCCACACTTCCAAAGCTCAAGAGCTTGGATCAATACCTAAAAGTTTTGGAGGTTTATGAAATCTTCCAAATTGGAATGAAAACATCTCCCTGGGTATTCTGCAATGCTAGTAAATGGAAATGAAACATCTGAGCGAAGCATTCCCCAGACCTTCATCTGATTTCCGCTCAGATGTAATCCAAAATTAACACTTGCTCCAGACACCCAGCCTATTAGCACCCGGAACAATTCCTCAGCTTCAACGAGAAGGGCAGCGGCTGGGGGCCTGAGCGGGTGGTGAGGGGCTCCCCGACTTGGAATTCCACCCTGGTAACCCAACGAGAGGCACACATTACCATTTAATTATAATGACGGAGCAGATGCGATAACAAGGTTGTCTTCTCTGGCTCTGTTCCTGATGTCACCACAAGGGTTTCCAGTTGTTGCTCTTTCTCATTTTGGGCTTCCTCATTAATCTCAGCTCCTCCAGCTGCCTCCTGCCCTCCCGCTCTCCTCCCTGACACGTCTGATGTGCCTTTGTGTGAGGCAATCGGCCTTTCAGAGAAATGGCTGCGTGGGGCTGGGTCTTCGCTTGGTTTGGCTCCAGCCATCTGTGCTTTCCTTCAGGTCACTTCACGTGCCCCTCCGAGCCCTGCGACTTCATCTTCACCAACTTAGTGCGTTTTTAAAAGATACTTAAAACCCCAATGATCCCTTCGTGGCATACATGAAAGGCCATTTTCTTTGAATCCTGTGACTATTATTTGGAATTTGCTCCTCATTAGACTCTTGACTGCTCTTTGGTCTGTTTTCTTAACTTCCAACTTGAATACTTCCAACTTCATATAATCATTTAAGCTTTCCCCGTGTTCAGGCTTACTAGACCCACAATAAGGAACAAAGAGAATGGATTCATTAGTATGACACAGGCTGGAATTCTATGTTGCTTCCTGTGAGAGTGAAACCTGAGGAGGAAGGGGATGTTGCTAAAGTTGTGTAGAAATAATTCACTAAATTTATTGTGCTTGAGATTTTGAACACAACTAAGCATATGCATAGTTTCCAGTTGTTTTTTTCTTCTCATCCTTGTGGGGCAAACAGGTGGTGAGGTACTGTAACAAATATGGAATAAGAGAGTATATTTAAGCTCTTTGATGAAAGAAAACATGTCTTTTTGTGTTATTCTCAGCACTTGCCTCATAACCAATTCTACAGTGAATACTAATAAACTCTTCCCTTTTCTGAGCAGTAGTATATATCCAGTGCTGTGTTCAGCTTTTTATCTATAGAATCTCATGACAGCTCTCTAAAGCAGGGACCATTATAACATCCCATTTTACAGACATGGAAACTGAGGCACTGGGGAGTTAAGACTTGCCAAAGTTATAGAGAAGGTATTGTTGGAGGCTGGCTGGAAACCCTGCAGGGTATTCTAATACCTGATAGTCATTCTTTATCACCCCCCCCCACCACCGGAAGAGTAGAATAGCTTTCGTGATGAGACTTATACTCATGGAAGCAATGCTTTCTAGGCTTCATAACAAAGACACCTGGATGTGATGTAGGTGATCAGAACTATAGGGTTCCAGAGACATAAAAGAATATGGTTTTTGGTCTCGTAATGATGAATAGATTGGGGGGGGGGAGATAAAGTACTTTAGGTAAGGTAGCACCTGCTTTAAACAAGGGGAAGCTATTTGATTGTAGAGGATGAGAAGGGGACCATCCTTCCCATGCCTAACCTGTGGATCTGCACAGGGAGTCACACATCCTGGGCTTTTCTGAGGATGTTAAAGCAATGGAAAGACACATAGATTTGAGGACTATGTTACTATTTAGAGGGTTTCTTACTGCTGCCCATTTCGTAGCCAATACAGACTGACTTATGCTGTATGTGCAGTTAAAGTCTGAATGCAGACGCATCTTTCATACTTAGGGGCTGAACTAAGGAGAGGAGCTGGAATCCCTCGGCACTCACAGGTGAGCTTTTCTCCAAATCCTCTGCTTGCACTTTAGGCTGGAGTTGTGGTTGTACCCAGCAGGCATATACTCGGCTGCAACAATGCTGTTCTGAGGCCAGCTGTCTTCTTGATCAATCCTGACTAGATGAATGTAGAATACCATCAGAGGTCATTCCTTAAAGCTGCAAGGTTAGGTCAAATAAAAGGAAATATTATTACACATAAAAATGGAGAAGTTATAGATTTTTATAAACAATCACAGCATTGCAGAGTTGAAAATATGAAAAATTTCAAGGAGTGAAATATATTTATCAATACATAAATCTTAGATAGTTAATATGAATGCCTCCTAGGGATTCTTATTCAAAGATGCAATCACTTTACTGATTGTAGACCAAGGTGAGGTGTAGTGATGTTCCTGAGTTTGGGTTCCAGGTACCCAGGCATCAGTGATTACATATTCACTGAGCTATGTGGTTACAAGACTATCCACGGAGAGGTGTGGGGGAGACCAGAAACAAAACCACTTAACCCATTTCAAGTTTATTGTCATTCCGGTGGTATGGCTCTTGGTAATTTACGAGACTGTCTGTGGGGTTCAGGAGCTCTTGAGATCTCCCGACTAATAAAATAGCCATGTCGTTTTTCCTGAGTGAAGGGACCGACATATATCAAGAAGTGCAATTTGTTTGATATCCTTTTGTGCAGGAAAAGGAAAGGTTGCGGCATTTGTAGGTTAGTAAAAAGAAGAAGGAAGTTAAGGTTGCACAGGTATGTGAAAGAGACCTTGCAGTTGTAAGTACATAAAGGTCTTTTTGTATTTGACATTTGGGGGCATAGGACATTATACTAAGAATACTAAAGTTTCATACTGAAGTTGGAGCTGGCAGTTTAAAGATTTAAATGTAGCCCATTGAATATTTCTTCAGATTTTAAAGGCATCCAAACAGTTCTTTCTTTCTAAGAATGGGTTTACCCTTACCTGAAGAGACAGGTGAGGGGTGGCTTAAAAAGCTATAACCCTTATTTATTGAAGAAGGCATTCTGCAAGTCTTCATTCTCAGGGAGTTTTCATTTTATAATGGAGCTCCCCAAAGAGGGGCTTGTGATTACATATTGGGACATTGGATCCAAAGGCTCTATCATGGAATGAGCAATCTGACTCGGCACACAGCTATCCCAGGAAGTGAAGATCCATTGAATCTATTGTTTAAATCGTAAAATTACAATCTATACTGACCAAAATATAAGCCTGTGCCACATAAATTAAAGACACAAATATTGAATTATCTATTATCCTAGGCAACAGATAGGCCTGGATAATTTGACACAGGGCATTTAACTAGAATTATGTCTACATGCTTGTGGTGTGTGTACATATACATATATGTGTATATGTTGAGTACATGAATGAGATTTTGTCATTGTAAGGTTGAGGATTCAAGGAGGTATTGGTAGCACTGGGATTCAAAGAGGTATTGGTAGCATATGGGTTTCTAAGTAGGACAGTTGAGATTTTCTGACTAAAAATGTGGACTTTCTTGTGGGCAGGACATAAATGTGCAAATGACTGTGTATTTGCCCATGGGCATTTATAAGAGCTTCTTGATGGCAATGGTATCATACACTCAGTACACACTTTTCATGGCAGGTAAAGGATACTGTTCTTCTTCAAAAGGTATTTTTTTCCTCTGGCTAGAGCTTCCTTCAGCAGTGCTGGGAGTGTGGTGAATGTGCAGTTTGGAGTAAAGAGATCTGGTTCTTTACAGCTCCTGTCATTTCCAGGAGAAATCATTTAGCCAATTCCTTCCTGGGGGAGTCTCTGCTAATAGCAATATTGAGTCATTGGGGAGCAGTTATGGGAGGAGCCCATTTGCATTCTTCTTGGGCTCTCTGAGATTGGGGACACCTGGCATTGGGCAAAGTACTAGCTAGTGACTTATGTGAAGCTCAGACAACTTTGCAGTAATTCTTCCAACTGTTTGACTCAATAGCAGCTTATGGAAGGGTGTTTTTAAAAAGTCTATGACAGTTGCAGCTTTCAGTCCTAGATTGGATTTCTTCCTGTCCTCCCAGAAGATGTTTTAGTGATGTACCAGCTTTAGCATATGATTGGTAAAGCCTTGAAATAAATTCCCAGCTAAAGAGAGGCACAGTAGAGTAGGATGGGAAAGGGCTTTCAAATTCACTAGTAAATCTAATATCCCACTAGCACTATTTCTAGGAAAGGAGGGACTTGTTCTTCATTCCTGCATTCTAAGTTCCTTAACTACCTTTCCCTCTTTTTTTCACTTTCATGTGTCTGTAGAATGGTTTTGTCAGATCAACTATCACTCTTCTGAACTGTGTGACATCTGGTTGCTGATGTCTGGTTACATTTGAGGTGGTATGTGGGGCCCATCAGTGACAAAGTATTCATGGGTGCTGAATGTCTGTCCTCATTGCTACTCACTGTCTGTGGCCTTGAACAAATAATACCTTTCCTGCCAGGGCCTTAGTTTTCTTTACCCTAAAAATACCTGGTGCCCTAGTGCTATCCCTATGCCACCTAATAAGTAGAAAGGGGATTGAGAAATTAAACTTGGAGAATGATGAATAGATGAGAAGACATCTAATGAAAAAAAATACATTCAAGGCAATGATCAATGAATGGAACTTTGTAGAGAAAGGCAAAAGGAAAGGCAATAGGAAATGCTAGGAAAATGGAGAAGTAAACAGAAGAGATAAACTGCATTGAGACAAAGGAGAAAGAGAACAAGTTGGCAGAAAGGAGGTTTGATAAGAGAGGTGAAGCGAGGGATGAAAAGCAAAAGTTTCTTCAGTAGGAACCTTTGAAGTTCTCTGGAATATGGGACCTCTCTTGGGCACAAAGTGACTCCTTGGCCAATGTGCCACACACACAACACCACTTCTTCTGGTACCTGGGTTTTCCAGGGCAATGGGTGGGTGAATGTTGCCAGGCCATTTCTACCTTTTAAAGATGTCTTCCCAAGCCAGATCGGTGTGGCTTGGTGGTTAAGCGCTGACCTATGGACCAGCAGGTCATGGTTGGATTCCTGGTCAGGGCATAGGCTTGGGTTCCAGGTTCGATCCCCAGGTGTGGGGCATGGAGAAGGCAATGGATCAATGATTCTCTGTCATCATTGATGTTTCTATCTTTCTCTCCCTTTCCCTTCCTCTGGGGGGGGGGAGATATCTTCCCAAGACCTTCCAGAATTTCTGATATTCTCAACAGAGATATTAGATAAGGGCAGAATCAGTGTCTCCTGAAGATTCCATAACAATCCATATTATTTATCTCAGAACCCACAAAATTATCCTGTTAACCCTAAGGTGCATCTCCAACAATAAGCCTGGCATAGTGAGGGTGAGGGGCTAAGTATGTGGTATGTCCTGCTTTTAGAGTTACAGTCAAGGGAATGCAAACCTAGACATATGACAAAGGTGGCAGAGGGTCTATGTGTGTGCACACCCACATGCACACAGGTTTGCATAAATGTGTTTTTTATGATGTGGCTTAAAAACTGAAAAGAGAGAGTATTATGGACTTGAGAAATCAGAGAATTCTTCATGGAAGAGGTGTAACATGAGAGTACTATGGAAAGTTTGAATAAATGGAAAGGCATGAGGTGGAACATTTCTCCTGGTGAGAAAGATGAGGACATGCTGCAGAGCATGCAAAGTCGTGGCATATATAGGTGACAATTAAGAAACCCTGCTTATATTTAAAAAAAAGAGTAAGTAGATTCAGATGAGGAAAGGCTGTAAATATCAGGATAAAAGGTGGCATCCTAAACACACAGAGTAAAAGCAGCTTGTGATTTGACACTTTATTCAAAGCTGTAGAACCTGTATTTTCTTTCTTAATATAGTTTGCTTGGCATTTAAAAATAGTGTTCAATTAATTTATGCTTTAGGTAGAGAAAATATTCCCTTTTTTGGCTTTATAGATTACCATTATGTGTTCAATTATATCGATTTTGAGATCTGTAGGTGATGGCTACTCAGACTCCCAGTCCTTATGAAATTTTTAGATTTAGTCAATTATATTGTATCAGGAAGGATTGCATTCAGCTTCAAATTATATAGACTTGATTGCAGATGCTTACTATGCAAACATTATTGTATTTTTCTCACACAACAAAATATCCAGAAGTAAGGAGTTACAGGCATTGGTTCCGTGGTTTAGTGATGTCAGGACTGAGCTCTCTGTGATTTTCTTAGCTTTTCTCTTATTGTCTCAAGATGTCTTCAGCTATCATATCCACAATAAAGAAAGAAAGAAAGTATGAAGTATAAAGTAGGAGGCCAGAATTGGGTCACACAGTCTCTCTTCGTCAAAGAAAAAGCTGGGCAAGGGGGTTCTTGGCTTTGCAGACATTTTAGTCAAGGGCAGAAATGGAGAAGAGGGATGGGAATAGTTCTTAATTGCCACAAATATCTACCATGATCATCTTGGTATTTAGTGATTAAAAGCTTTGTTGTATCTTGTAAATATGAAAACACCTGTACAAACAAAGTCTATGGTGACTATTCAGTGTCCAGATATGAATATTACATAGCAACCAAGTAGATGTTTAAACTTTTATCCAAGGCTTATTATTTCTAATATATTTATAAATTTTATTCACAAATTTTGTTTCTATTTTCTGGCCCACAATTTCAATACGAAATTTAAGATTTCTTTGAAAATGCTAATCAGTTTTTTCAACATACTATCTTCCTAATACTTTTCTGCTTTAAGTCATTGATCATGATCATCTTCGTAGTTGTTAACATTTATTTTGCCCTTGATATGTGAGTTCTTTCTCTTTTGTATTCTCATATTCATGATGCTTCCAAGTTATTGTTATCCCTTTTTTACAATGAGGAAACTGAAGCTCAGATAAAAGTAAATTGACTTGCTCAAGGACACATGGCTGGAAAGTGGCTGAATGAATTTAGAACTAATTCTGTGTATGTCAATGCCTGCTTATTTGGTTGGTTTATGTTCAGAAGGCTGTTGCTGACTTTCTTGTGCCCCTTGAGGTAGTTTGTACCATCTACTTATCAGAGTCCATCTGTGTTAAAGCTATGAGGATGAATTCAGGGATAAATCTTACTCTAACTTAATCTTGAGTTATTATTACCTGTTATGACATAAAGTTCCAACTCCAAGAATTGTGAACTTGGGAGCTAAATAGATATGTCTTGATCCCAACATTGGGCAGAAGATAATAATTAGGCTTTTCATAACTTTAATCTCTCTTTGTTCTCTGTTTGTAGCTGCTTCATTTTTGTTCTTGAGGAGACTCTCCAAGTCAGCTTTTCATTCAGGTCTTGATTAAAAGGGACTGGTCAAATGTATTTCTATTAGTGAACTTCCAGGTTGTGTCTGGGGCACAACCTGGGGCACACATTGGAGTCACCTTGGAAGTCTTAAAAAATATGGAAGCCTATGCCAGCCTCCAGAGAGTCGGGTGCCATTGGGGTGGAGTGGAGCCCAGACATCAATTTTTATTTTTTGCTGTTGTTTGTTTTTGCTCCCCAGGTCATTCTAATGCTCAACTTGAGTAGAAAACCACTGGCCTAGATGATTAATAGAGGCACTAATGGAGGGGAGGGAAGAGAGAGCCCTAGAGCCCTGGAGTGAGTGGTTCTCAAACCTTTTGGTCTATGGACCATTTTATGGGGTGTTGAAAGAAATAGGTCTCTTCAGAATTAGTGGGAATAATTGCCTGGCTTTTGATGAGACACCAATGAGTAAAAGGATAAGTAAATGACTAACGAGAGAGAAGTTATATGTAGAAAGGAACTTTATTGTGTGTTTTCATAATGCTTTTTATAGTTTTTTAAGTAGCATCATCCAAGTTTACTAATGGAAAAAAAAACACACAAAACACTTTGGGGATGAATACGTTAAACAGAACATACTCTTAGTTAGTGGCAAAACTTGAATTAGAACTTTGGTCTGATAAGAATTAGTCCAGATTCTTCCTCATGTATTCTGCAGATCCTGGGGGCCACCCCAGTGGAGAGATCACCCTTCATGAATATCTCTTGGAGATATCACTGAATATACAGATTTGTATTACAGGGGTTGGGGGCGGGGGGATAATTGATCTGGTTTGGGCCCAGATTTCATCTCACAGGATCTCTGTTCTCAACAATCTTTTCTCAGCAGAGAAAAGAAAAGCCTGTTGTGTGCTTTAACACAACACTGTGTGAATGTGGATGTTTGCTGTGGCTATTTTTAATTTCCTGGGCCTAATGTATTTCCTTTCTGTTTGGTGGCAGATGCCTCTTTGTTCCCCAAAGACAGTTTCTTACACTTTATTTTTCTGTTTTAAAATTTGATCCATCTGAAATCTATACATTATTTCACAGACATCAGTGGCTGTTTTCCAGATTAAATTATTTAATGGTATTGTTTCCTTGAAGTCTTCAGATTAGCTGCTGACACTTATTGGCAGAAAGAAACACGTTTTTCCGTTGGGATAAAACATATTTTTATTAGAGAAAAGAGCAACTAAATTGAATTTCTGTCTTTGAAATCCTAGCTGTGGCAAATGAAGACATGGGGTGTTTTAAAATGACAATTTACCTTTGAATCAAAATTAAACATCAGTCACCCAACCTATATTTTTCCCCTCTTCCTCCCTCCCACTTTCCTCTTGCCATTTCCCCCTCTCCTAATGTTCTCCTCTTGGTTTTCCTTCATTCCCCCACCTCTCCCTCCCTCTCCCGCTTGATCACTCTCCCTCCTGCTTTTCCTCCTCTCCACCCTCTCCCTCTTCCTCTCCAAGTCTCCATGCCTCCTTCTCTCATATCATTCATTTTATTCTCTCTCTGTCCTTGCTTCCCTCTACTTTGCCATTTCTAATTTACTCTATTCTGGTTGGCTTATCTTCACATCTTCCTAGTCTTTATTCCTCTGGGTTTGGAGGTTTTAATTCCAAATGTCACTCATCTCAGGGAGTGAATAAGTCAGGGATCTGAAACGGGAAAACAAAAAAGAGATCTGATTTCATTTCTTTCTTTTTCTGTCAAGCACTTTCCTTGAGAATTTTATAGAAACAAATGAAAAGAACATAAACTTTGCTTGTTTCACTCTCCAGGTGAGATGAGCCACTGCCTGAGGACTCCTGCCTAAAAGCATGTAACTGCAATTAGGCACCTGTTTTCCAGTTCTTTCTAGAGACTTGATCTCTCTGCCTGGAATTCCATGCACTGCATTGGTATAGCGTACCTTTATGTACTTGCCAAAATAACTCCATCACTACAATCTGATATTTATCTTCATCATAAGTTCACTATGCAGCATATGCCCATTTTCCAGATGAGGTCAGTGGCCTAAGTAAGCATTGGTAGGAAGAATCCTTAGCTGTTTAAGAGAAAGTAGTGCCTTATATTGCAGAGCACAGAAACTGGGGTAAAAATTGGTGTCTGGAATCACATCCTTCTGGATGCCAAGTTCAAAAGAAGCCTGCTGAGTTGAGGGAGATTGAAGCAGAGGGGGTCTGCTTAAGAAAGGAGGGGGTAGGAGCAGAAGGGAGTGCTCAGGAGGGATTTCCTCAAATTAATTTAACAATGCTGGAGGCTCCTAGAGCCTCCTGAGTGTGCCTCTGAAGGTGTTAAGAGGGAAGCTTGGCAAAGGTGATCCTATGGTGGGACCAGTGTCCTCTAGATAAAGGTACCTGACAAGGGGCTTAATGAGGTTGAACTTCAGCCATTCTGAGCTTTCCCAGGTGGGCCAAGCCCTAGAGAGGGGCCTTTGTTTTGGCAGATAGGTCTCACAGGTTTCCCCCATCAGGAGCTACACCTTGAATTTAGGTAACTTAGTTGAAAACTTGGGTCTTCTAATAATTAAGAGACTTGCCCAAGACCAGAAATTTGGACCCTTGATTCTTAGGCAGATTTTATATATTTCTTGACCACTAGATACCACTGTGTACTGTGATTACAAAAAGGATTAAATGCAACAAACAAACAACCAAAACCCCTAAGTGGCAACCTCTTCTTTTCAAAATGGTTTGAGAAGACAACCTGAGAAATTCATTTTTTTTAAGTGAAGAGTGTAGTGAACTTGTGGAGAGCAGGCATTTTCTATGCTTGATTTAACCAAACACTTCTTAGTCATATGGTGCTAAAGGCTGCACTTGACTGCTCTGCTACAGGCTCTTGGTCTTAATGCTACTGCCACCTCCGCTTCACTGGGATCCCTCAGAACTTGCGTAGTCATGGGTATAATAATTGGACTCAATTATTCATTCCCAATAAATGAGCCAAGTAACTGGGAGTACATAGGATAGAAGTCGGGGGCCATCATCTTGAAAATGATAGGCAAGAAAATAACATGGAAGCCTTTGTGAATGCAAGGAAAAATAAGAGTATTTCAAGGAAGGATGTGTGGTCCTTGTTTGATCTCTGATTCCAGCTAAACTTGAAACAAAGAAGACAGCAAGGATTGGGGAGGAGGGAATGGAAGGTATTTATTTAGTGCAATGGATTGTAATCAGATTATCAGCTGAAAAATAAAGTCATTACAAACACTGAGTTGGATTCTGGAATTAGGAGACCCACTAGATAAATCTATTCTGTAGATGTCAGGTTTCTCATCTGTAATATAATATGTATGTGGCTCTTCAGTCGGGGGAGAGAAGGATAATACCTACTTTGGCTGTATTGCCAATCATCATGATAATCAACTGCAAAAATGCATGCAAAAGTACATCAGAAAATATAGTAAACTACTGTGAACATAAAGGCATTTTTATAATTTTATAAATTTCTTTTTTGTTCTTGGTCCCTTTCCTAAGCCTTTTCTCCTGCTTTCAACATTTCCTCTTTATCTAAGGGCACAGGTGACCTGAGAAGTGAATCTTGTACAAATAGCACAAATAAATAGCAGAGCTCTGTATGTGGCACACTCAGCAATAGAAGGAAAGGATGAAACCATTTGGACCATAGAACAAATCCATTGGTGCATTAATATATACATTTTACTCATTCATAAAATATTTATAGAGCATCCACTGTATTATAAGCCCTGTACTAGATACTTAGGATGTGGTAGTAAATAATACATAGTCATCCTCCTGAGGATGTCTGAGTCTAGCACTTTCTTGGAGGCCTTTGTCATATGTTCTTTAAGAGAAGTCCAGAAATTTGGGAAACTGTATAGGGCTTTTCTGTGTATCAACAGTTTTGGAGGCATAGACTTCACCGTATGTAAAAGTGACTGCATATGTTGGGAGTACCTTTTGTATTTATAGCCTTTGCCTTCCTTTCTATCCAAGGAAGCAGAATATTGGTAATCTATGTAGCTGAGAAGTGAACCCATGATTTTTCTTATTCTCTTTGTGAGTCAAACAGCCACTGTGTTGGGCCAAACTGGAGAATCAATGCTATTGCCAGAAATCTAACTAGATTATGAACTATTTAGTTACATGGGCAGGATAAGAACAAAAGGATGGAATAAGTATAAAGTTGGCCAGGAAGGAAGTTGGGCAAATGGAGTGAAGAAGGAAAACTATACAATACCCAATGAGGTACAGAGTTTCAGAAATAAAGGAAAGGATTATGTGTTAGGATATGGATGAGCCTGCCATGGCTGGGTTGACTCTTAAGTTACTAAGCATGGTATTTAGTAAATACTTTCTGAGCTAAATTATACCTTTCAGAAGAACTCAGAATACAATTTTAATATTCTGTGTCAAAAGGAATAGATAATTTTCATTGATTTCTTCAGAGTGTCCACCCAGACTTTTGCCTCTATTAGAACTAATCAATAGCTAACTAATTAAGCAAATATTTACTGGAAACCTCTTTCTGTAAGAGCCTTAGGGTTTCAAAGATACTAAGAGTCTTGAGATTTTCAAGGGTAAATCAAAGATTTGGGGTAGATATTACCCTCAAGGTATTAACAGAATAACAGAGCAAATATAGCACACACAAGGATGGCTGTAGAATGTGAGAACCATGAGAGAGAGATGTCTAATCTTCAATGGGAATTCAAGTTGAGAGTCTCAGGGAGTATTAGAGAAGGGCACATGAAGGAAGTAACATTTGACCAAGAAAGTGATGAGATGATGAGAAAATGGATGTTTCATATTGAAGGAAATGTGACACATAAATAGGAAAAATGAGCTCTGTGAGAGCAATGGTAGAAAATTAAAGTTGGAAAGGTGAGAGGTGAGTTGGGGCTCAGTTACACGATATGAAGTGACTTAAAAGTTAAAAGGCTCATACTTTATTACAGTCAACAGGGTGTCACTGATAATTGTGTGTGTGTGTGTGTGTGTGTGTGTGTGTGTGTGTTATGTTATAATCAGAACTGCATGTCAGGAAGATTATTAATCCAGCTATCAAGCAACAAATTTATTGGATAATGTGTTGCAAGGTATTATGCTAAATGCTGATGAGAATACAAAAGGAATATATCACATAATCCCTAGGCTAAAATATTACCTTCTGGGTAAGAAATAAATGCCATCTTCAAAGGAGGATAACTAATTATTCAGTTATTTTACAATCACTTCTGGATACATAGTGACACCTATAACACTTTTTGGTTTCCATTGAATGAACTCTGGAATCTTCCATGTTGAAATTTTTGGTTGCAAATTTGTCTTTGTTTGTAGTTTGTAATCTGTTAGCTGGTTCTAAAGTGCTACTTGTAGAAGGGAAATTACATAGCAAATATGAGTGCTGCAAACCCACTACCCTGAGCAGATTTATAGAGAAAATCTCCCAAGGCCCTCTTCTCCCCTCAACTGTGACGTGTATTTAGCTGAATGGAGATTCTTTGTTTCAATGATTCATTGTATATTGCACTGTCCTAGAACTTGATATTTAATTATCCTAGAATGCCTTATGAATATAGATTATGTGTCTCCAGGATCATACAAGCGGGCCAAAGATGTTTGTTGAGTATTCTTTTCTCTAATCAATGTCAATTTTGCCAGAGAGAGGCAGTGACTAGTTCAGTGTCCAGCTTTGAGCTACGTCTGGAGAAAAGGACATACCATCATAGGGTGTCCTTTATCTCAGGCCACAACTGGAATTGGGATGCTTACACCGGTCTCAGCTGATAATTCTGGCTTCATTCCTTGTCAGTTAGGCACACATACATGCACACATGATTGACAATATACGGCATAAAATGAGTTTTGTTATTGTTTTGTTTCTCCTTGTTCTGTTTTATTTTTATTTTTGGAAGAGGTAGCCACAAGGAAATTTCTTGCCCTCTACTGGTAGAAATCTTGGGGAATACCTTCCTTATTATTAACATCACCACCATCACCCTCACCCTCATGACATCATTGTCAACTTCATCATCACAATTTTACTGCCCTGGCCAGGTAGCTCAGTTGGTTAGAGCATTGTTCTAATGCACCAAGGTTGCCGGTTTGATATCCAGTCAGGGCACATACAAGAAGCAACCAACGAAAGCATTAATGAGTGGAACAACAAATCAATATACCTCTCTCTCTCCCTTCCTCTTTCTCTCTAAGAATCAATTATTATTATTTTTTTTACTAATTACTATCTATGAGTTGGGTTCTGTGTTTGGAAATTTCATTCTCTATGAAAGAGATGTATCAACATCCTTTACGGACAAGAGATGCTGCCAATGTCTTCGTATCAATAGACTATTCTGTCAGGCAATAGAATCAGACTGTGCTCTTGGTCAGGTAACTTTGCAAGATGACTAACTGGGATATGGAGCTTAGCCTGAGGCCACAAGATATAACATGTGTAAAGTTAGGACCTATACTTTTGTATGGGTTATATCTTGTTCACTCTGTACAGATTCCACTGGGCTAATTGCCTACAGGCAAAAAAAGAAAGTAAGAGTTAATGTAGTAGGTGCTTATGAAGGCAAAACAGCTGCTTCCCTCAAAACCTTTCTTCTTAGTTTTCCTCTTATGGGACATTTTTTTCTGCGTTTTTCAGCCATACATTAAACCAGTGGAAAATTGGCACAGACACAAGCCCCTATCTGGCAGATATTAGTCTTCCCAAAAGAACTCAGCCTGTGAACTGGTAAGAATTTAAATAAAACGTTTGAAAGTTAGATTCATTTCCTTGCTCTAATGTTTCTTCAGGTATTTATATTTTCTGGGTTAGCGACCACATCACTCAGTATTGTTGAATGTGGAAAGGGTGTGTGAAAATGTTATGGGCTGACAGATGTTTTGGACTTCTCTATCTCCCCAGCTGCACCAGCTCTAACAGCCTGAAAGTGATTTTCCTTTATGATATTTCATACCACATTACAAATCTAAATTGAGGCCTGTTTCCTAAATACATTTAAATATTAGCTGAATAGAAAAATGTGAATAGAGCCAACCGTCCATGAATACGCAAATGTATTTCAAAACATTCTTCACCCTGAGAATCAGAAAATGGCATATCTGGGACAAATGAAGATGGATACAAAAGACCAAATGGAAACATGACTGTCTGTGTATTTAAGCATTACTATTGTGTCTGTCACCATAGTGCCTGGGCCTTTTGTTGAGAAACATTTCTCCTCCTTAATGATGATAAACTCAGGAATATGCAGGAACAAGAGAGCTAATTTATAAATACCACGAACCTCATCCATAATGGCCAGTATCGGGAGGCCACAATCCAGATCATTAAGTGGCAAGGTTGGCAACATTACACTTTCTTTATCTATGTGCAGAGGCTGGGAGAAAATGGGAGAGGGAAAGAAGGGGTAAAGGGCAGGTGTTCTTTAGCATTGCTTGCATTACAGACCTTCTTTGTGAAAATTATTTCTAGAAACAAAAGAGGTCTGGATAGATTTAATAAAAAGCACATTACTACGCCATGGCTTTTATTTTTATGGTGTGTTACATAAAATTTCCCATTTACATAGTTAGCACTGATATGCTTAATCTGAAATAAGTTGAAATCCATCATGACTGATGACTCAGCCAAGATTGAGTCCAATTTTATTGTATTCCTTTAAATTTTTAATAAAAAACCCTTAGTTCCCTATTTTTTCTCTATTGAGGCAGTTTTCAATATACACTATGCAAGATAAGAAATTTCCATTAAAAATGTTTTTAAATTTATTTACTGATTTCAGAGAGAAAGAGACAGACAGACAGAGAGAAGCATCAATTTGTTGTTCCACTTATTTATGTATTCACTAGAGGTCCGGTGCACAAATTTGTGCATGGGTGGAGTTCTGCTGGCCCACCCCAATGGAGGCCGATTGGGCCAGGCCAGTGGGGATAAGGCTGTGGGCAGTTGGCTAGCCAGGAGGGGCCATGGTCAGTTGGCTGGCTGGCCCTGCCCCTGATTGGAGTCGGGGTGGCCTATCAGGGGCCGGGCCAGCCGGGGGAAGGGGCTGCGAGAGGTTTGGGGGGGCTGATTGGGGCCCTGATCAGGCTGGTTGGCCACCACAGTTTGTGTCATAGTGACCGCTAGTTCCAGTTGTTTTGTTGTTCCAGTGATTTGGCTTTTATAAATATAGATTGGTTGCTTTTGTATGTGCCTTGACTGGGGATTGCACCTGCAATCTTGGGATATCAGGATGATGCTCTAAGCAACTGAGCTACCTGGCCAGAGCAGAATAAAGGTTTTCTAATCAGCTTTCAGTATAGAGCAGATCCCATAAATAAATATTGATGGAGTAATTTTTTAATGGACATGAACAACTGTTTTTTAAATCACCCAAAGATCTAAAGCAATTATGGAATGAATTCTACAACTTGAAATATTTTTCATTTTATGTTTCTATATCATTTTCCATTTTTATCTCTACATTTCATTGGAGATTATTAACCAAATAAAAATTCACTTTAAGAGAGCTTATAATGTTCTTTTTTCTCTTTAAAGCACGAATAAGGATTTATCTTCGAACATCCTGAATATAACTTGTGGACACTTCCATTCTTCTGGCATTTGTTTAATGTGGCCTATACTTCTACAGGGTAGGTAGGAGCAGGTGTTCTTTGTAGTTGACAAACCCAAAAGGAAAAGCGTTATTCTTCTTTGTGCAGCTCCCCAGGTGCTATGTCAAATTCTACAAATATAGTGGTGAACAAATGACTGATTCTGGACCTTACTGTGCATAAAGTCTAGGGATGGTGCTGTATTAGATGCCAGAAAGAGTATGAACTGTTTAAAACATGGCTCTTGATCTGAAGGAATTAGATTTAGAGAGGGAGAAAAGGCCTATCTATATATGCAGATAATTAACCAGGCAATGTAATATGTGTTATGACAGTAGAGATATCAAGCATTACCAATACTCATATGAAGGCATTTCATATTGAAACTTTCAAGGAAGACTCCTTGGAAGAAGTAGGGGCTGACTTGGAGTTTGGGGCAGATTTTCATTGGTAGAGAGAAGTTTGTCGTGGATGACAATTAGGGAACAGTGTGGGACAGTGTGTGATAGCATATTTGCATATTGCATATCCAGAGGGCATTATGCAGATCAACATCAGTAGAACAGAATTTATGGGAAGAGAGTGTGTGAAAAATTTGTCTGACTAGGTTTGGGCTAGAAGGCAAAGGGGCTCTGAATAGCCAGTGAAGGAGTTTAACCATATAGGCCATGCCAGTCCACTCAAGGTTTCTTTGAGCAAAATAAATTGCTTCAGAATTATGTATCTAAGAGCTAGCAGGAATCTTGTGAGACCATCAACTCCTAGCCCATGTTCTCATATAACAGACCTGGACAGGTAGTATTATACCAACCTGGACAGGTAGTATTTCTTGTGGAGCATTCTAACTCCCTAGTCACTATGTTCTTTCAGTTAAGATGTTGAGTCTTTTTGCAATCCCAGGCGGACAAACCAGATTTTCACAAAGCCGAGCCCAATCCTGTTCATCTTGGACACATTAATGGGATAACTTTGATTACCTGGGACACCTGAAAGCCTGACATTTATCAGAAGTCGATATACTGGTCACCCAGCTGAATTTCAGCACATTTTATAATTGTGACATATGGACGCAAAATGAAGTAATAACACTCCACTCCCTCACATGAAGATCCTTTTTACCCATCTGCTCTGATGTCCCTGTAACAATATTATGAAGTTGTGTGTGACATGATGATCCAATGATGATCAGGGTGACTCTCAGTGCAGCGATTTCGGTCTCATCTCCTGCATTCCTTTTTACCCACAGACACTGTGTGAGTTAAAGCCAGGTAAGCACTATTTCCTTTTTTAAGTACATTAAGGATGGGTAGTGGCCAGCCAAGAGGATAAATTAATTGTCTGCTTAATACAGCAGAGTGCATTATCTTACCCAGGAGTGGAAAGAAATCTTTAGCTTCCAGGTAGCAATACTATGGGAAAAACCAACCATCTATTTCTCAGGGATTCAAAATACCCTGAAGTGGGGCAGCAGGGGAGGCCATGGACAAAAGTGCAGGGTGTACACTTGTTGAGACGGCATATGGGCCATATTCTGGACTCTTCAGTGTTTTTTTTTATTTTTACTCTGATGGCTGCACTCAGACCATTGTCTGCCCCAGATGTGGGCTGGCCTCACTGTTCCCTAGCACACTAATTTCTGCCTCGCCAAGGCAGCTCTGACCCTGAGAATTTGCAATCTGTTTTCCTGCAGGAGCGCAGAATACCTGCATCCATAGATACCCGCTCCTTCGTTCTCACTCTATTTATCTCCCACCATCCTTGAAGGTCTGCCCTCTCCAGGACACTTTCTGTGTCTATAGTAACCCTCACTCTCTTTGATTTTACCTCTCAACCCCACAAGGCGAAGGTCCATGTGGCATCACCCAGAACAGCATTTCACATGCGTGTTCTCATTTCTGGTTGCTTAATAGCATCACCCATGCAAGGATTTCTTTCTTCCTTTTTTTCCTTCTTTTTGAAAAAAAAAGTATTGAATCATTGGCTTTCCACTTGACTCTGCATCAGAATTAGCTATAAAACTCTGTAAAAACAAAGAGGCTGCATCCAGAGATGAGGATTCTGGGTGGCCCATTCCTCTGCATTTGTATAGAGTCCTGCTATGGTTCAGAAATTTTGATTTAACGTGTTTTGCATAGCCTATTTTTGTTTTATGGGAGTAAATCTTTTCTTTGTAACTAAATTATGAGGCACTGCAGTTTCATTGGAGTATTTTATCTTACACCATTTGCATTGTCACTAGTATAGTATATGGCTTTGGTAATTTACTTGGCAGAGATGTTGGGAGAAGACGTGGTTCTGACCCTAAATCTGCTTCTCCAGGGCAATTATTAAACAATTCTGATCATGATGGACATGCAAAGACCCTCATGTAGAGGAGTCCTTGCAGGGCATACACACTTCCAAAGAACACTGTTTATTTTGCCAAGAAAGAAACCTTAAGGCATTTTTAGATATTTTTGTTTTAGAGTCCAGAATTTATATGAATAACAATAAGGCCTGATGAAAATAAAATTGTGGGATGATCTGATATTCTAATCTACAGCTAACCTTGGCTGTTATGAAATTTACTTGAGCAAAGGGTGGAGATGCAGAATCTCATCAGAATCTCCAAATAGACCAAAACAAAGCAAAGAGAAATTGATGTCCAAGCATGTCAAACTCGCGGCCAGCGAACCTCATGTGGTCCACTGGCCATGAGTTTGATATACTTGGCCCTTGCTCAAGTGCCTGTGCCCCTATGCATCCTGAAAAAAATTGAGATTAGGTGGGGAGAATTTCATCCCACCCCACACATGGTCTTCCCTTTCTGTTGCTGTGGGGTTTTATTCCACAGTAGGAGAGCCCTGCTGTAGAATGATCTGGAAACTCACCAATATGGGGAGTGGTGATAAAAATGCACCCATCTCTGGGAGAAGGACAGGTGATCATCCTTATTACCTCTTCCATAGCCAGGCTGGTCAGAATGGACCTGGACATGCTGCTTGTGCTCATAAGGAGGTGCCATTTTTGGCCTGTAACTGGACACTGTGCCTCCTACAAAGGTGAACCAGGTACGCTTACAACACAGCCTCCTGATGGTGGCCCCCACACTCTTCCAGCTTGGCCTCCACACCTGCCCTCCCACCCCCCTCGATTTCAGCTTGGCTGTGTGAGAACTTGGTTAGGCTGCACTCAGGGAACTGAGCAGGATCATGCATCTGAAAGGCATTGCTCTTGCCTGGCTTTTAGGTCAAAGAGTCTGCTCATCTATCTTAACCGCTTTTAGGCCTCCTTCCATCTCCCCCTCTGCATTGAGGGGAAGCCTGTTTTCACGTATGTGCTCAGACATGAAGAAGCAAACACCAACATGAATGAAATGGAATAGCTCTATTAATTTATGCCTCGACAGTAATGACCTTTAGACACAGAAGAATTATATATGAATTTGTTTCTAGTATATAGCACTGCTAAGTTAACACGTTTAAGACCAGACAGGTCCCTGTCTCCAGCTGAGAGGGTAAGTGAGGCGGCTGTGGCTGCAGGCGGAGTTTGGGCAGCATCCCACTAGATGGCAGGGTGGCCTCAGGGATCGGCTGGGCTGCTGGAGGCGGCTGCAAAACACTTTGTTTGCAGTCATTATTTGATTTTTCTCATGTTGTTCATTTGGAAATTATATTTAAACTTATTTATTTACGCAGGCACATACATAACATGCGTATTTACAAACAAATATGTCTACACTGTCTGAAATAAAGGTGTTTAGGAAACAATGCATCCCCCAGCCAGGCTGGCTGACTTCTGTGAGATGCCCTGCTCTGCAGACACCCCGCTGAGCTCCACGCCAGCATGCACACCAAGTCTTATTGATGTTGGGAAGGGGAGAGATGCCTTTGAAAGTCAAAGGGCATAATCCCTTCCGGGCAGGAAACTTTTTAACACATGGTTTGGTCAGTTAGGGGCTCTTAGAAAAAAAACAAAACTTGGAGCAATCAGCATCTTACATTCAACCCCCCCTCCCAAAGAGATTAATAGTAAAACCAGATTAGAGATTTGAATTGTATTCAAATCCTTTCTCCCCCTTCTTCTCCCTCATCCTCTAATCTCTTCTACTCTTTCTCTCTCTCTCTCTTTTCCTATTCTATCAAATCCCCTTTCCCTTTTCTCCTCCATCTGAATTGCCACCTCTCCCCTTTCTCAATCCTTCCCTCAGAATTTGATGCTGCCTGGCTGCCTCTGATCCCACATTCCTTTATGTAGTCTTTTCCCCACCTACGAATTGTTAAAATTTTACAGGAAGAGGTGACTGCACTTCTCTGCTCCTGGACACTGCGGCTTGCAAGCCTCTTTCTTTAGAGCAGGAAGGTCACAGCTATGAGCTGGCTACCTCTTGTCTGCAAACAGTTTTCCAAGGGTTAAGCATTCAGTATAGAGGAGGGTCTTTCTTTCTTTCTTTTTTTTTAAATTCTTCATCCAAGTTTAGGTCAGATTAGAATTTCAGTGAAGGAAGGCTTCTGGAAAAGGGAGACTACCCCTGGCAGAGAAAACAGGCTCCTGTGGACTCGGAAAACGCCTGGCTTTCTCAGTTGTCTGCAGGGGAACGGTTTCAGGAGCTCTTTGATGGGATTTTCAGAGTGAGATTCTTGGAAGCACCTCTGCCTCAGTTTGCCTGGAAGGCAATTCTGTATCAAAAATTGTAACTTTTAATATATTTTCTTTCCAGCTAAAATTAAGATCATCTTCTTTATAGTCCTCCCTCCAATTATTCACACAGGGGCTCTGTGGTTCTGTGTACCTCCTCCCTTTTCAGCTGTAAGATAATTGCCTTATGGATAATGTGTGGGCAAGGAAAAATAGAACAAAAAGTGATCAATATGTTTTAGTCTAGATTAAAAAGTGATGTTTCCCCCTTAAATATTTACATATAGAATATGTAGGTGATTTAGTTTTATGTGGTTCTCTGTAACAGGTGTGAATATGGTTATGGCCTGCTTTGGTATTTACATAACAGTGTGTACCTTTCTGGAAAATTGGGTTGTTGTCACATCTCTGACCACTATAAATTTAGAATTTTACAGATGTGAACCACAAAAACAAACAGATATTATGAACTTGATATTAACCCCACTTTATTACCTTGCCAAATTGTTGTTCATGGTAATTAATATATCTTAGGCACTTGAAATTCTGAATTTTTCAAACTTTTTCAGAAAATGTAATATTTCATTGAAGTTTCTTTATTAAATATATTAAGCTGTGTATTTAGAAATAGGAAAGATATGTCTTCATAATAATGTTCATTTGTAAAGAAATATAGCTTAGACAGACTATTTAATCTCTTAAAGATGTTGGGTAACTCAGCTCACTATATAATATCCTGACTCCCCCTTTTTTTAAAAAAATATTTTTATTGATTTCAGAGAAGAAGAGAGGAGAGAGAGATAGAAACATCAATGATGAGAGAGATTCATTGATCAGCTGCCTCCTACATGCTCCACACTGGGGATTGAGCCTGCAGCCTGAGCATATGCCCTGACCAGGAAGTGAACCATGACCTCCTGGTTCATAGATTGATGTTCAGCCACTGAGCAACAGCATCTGGGCCTGACTTCCTTTTTATTTTCCTTTTTTACTTCCTTCTCCCCTGCTTTTTTCTTTTCATCTTTCCTGTATGTCACTGTGATCATTAATGAGAAATTCATGTCAGCTGTTTATAGAATTTTAAAAAAAGCCACTGAATGTCCTTCTTCATCTTATCATTCTCCTCAAACTATAGATGCTGACCATCTCAAAACCAGTAGTTAGGTGCTGACATTTTATAGATTTGTGCCCTTATTGTAAACCTCAACAAAGTCCTCTAGATTATTTCAGGGAATTTTTTCTTCTCAGCCAATACTGGGCGCATTTAGAAATCTAAGGAAAAAAAAATAAATTGTTCCTCTCCTGGTCTGCTGTGGCATGCTTCCTGTTGTTAGGTGAATAATTGAGCAGTTTGTATTAATCAGGAGCTTTTTGCAGAGGGGGATCTGGAGAGGGTAATTTGCTAGGGTAAAACAACTACAGAGTTCAGCTTACTGGGGTGCTAATTGGGTAACAGGTGAACGTAAAGAGTGAGGAGAAGCAGGAAATTACAACATGGGAGGAAAAATGAAGTAAGTTCCACAACGCTTATAAATGTACTTAAGTCATAATCAGTACTGCAAACTGAATAGCAAGCTGTTTTCCCTTCAGAAATGCCAGGTTACTGTTCTATGACTGGGATTGTTTTGGGAGAGAAAGGGAGGTGGGTTTCCAGGTGATCACAGCTGCATCCAGCACTTGCGCTCTAGGCTTTCGAAACTATTGTTGTGTGCCCCAGGTCAAGACTGCTGTGGGTGAAGCCAGGCTCATTCCCAGGTATGGCTTGACCAGGAGGAGCTAGGATGGCCCTTTCTTCTTGTATCTACTCAATGTCTGTGTGTCCTTTAATAAGATTAGACAATGTACTTCTTGAAAATAAACCTTTGATTTAAATAAGCAACACTTCTGTAAGAACAAATATGGAGATTTGGTTCCACTTTTAAGCGTATTGAATTGAGATCTCTAGAACAGGTTTGAAAGAAAAGAACATCTAGACCAGCAATCCTCAACCTTGGCTGCGGGTGAGAATCACCTAGGAAGTGTTTAAAACTCCCCATACCCAACTATATTAGACCAATTATATTAGAATCTCAGCTGATGGGACTCACACATCAGTAAACTTGAGAACATCCCAGGTGATTCTGATAAGCCAAGGTTGAGAACCATAAACAAGAGAAAAGCAGAGTTTAGAAAAGAGCAACCATCCTGTAACTATTGTGACATAGTGTAATGGTTTTGTATTTAATGCCGTATTTTTAAATGCCTGTGAAGGATAAGTGAAGATTGTGTGCAGGGGCTACAGAGTTATTAAAAGGTGATGTAATTCATGTGCTAAATGCTTGGGGGAAGTAGTGATCTTTTAGAATAGAATTAAGAACTAGGGAAGGAGGGAGCTGTAGAAAATGGGAGTGGGGACTTCATCTCCCTTGGCCCAGAGTGAGAAGGGTATAAATAACTAAGAATGTTCTGGATTCCAAACCACTGGAGATCTCAAAGTTCTAATCTCATCACTGGGTGAAATCTCTGCCTACCAACACTGATTTTAGTGCAGTAATACTGATTTTAGACTTCTGATTTCCAGAATAAATATAAATTGCTTTAAGATACCAAATTGGCAATAATTTGTGACAATAGCCACAGGAAACTAATAACCAATCACCACGGCATAAATGAAAGATGCTGAGAGGTTGATAGATTTGCTAAGGTCTAAATACATGTCTCCAGACTGGTCTAAGCCTTACATTCTGGAGTGGCCTGCCTCTTTCTTTGGTCTCTCCTTGCCTTCCTTGTTCAGGGGTCAGTTTCAAATTTTACCCAGGATGCTCAGGAGTTTGCTAATCAACAAGGTGTTTAAGTATCCTTAAACTTGTATGTATCCTTATAGACTATATATTGTTGCTTTGTATGAATATGAAATTTTATTTTTTCAAAAACAAAAACATTGTGCTATGGGACTGATAATGCTTCTTAATTTTTAAACTCAGCATTTTGATTTTAAGATCCATTCATTTTGATGTATGTACCTTTGCTGTAGCCATTGATTCTAATGACTGTGGAAAATTCCACAATATTTATTGATCGAATTTTACTCTCCCCTTCCTCCAGTAATGGATACCTAACTTGTCTCTACACCTCTGCTACAAGGCATATCCTGTCCATGTCCTAGAGATTATGATGAATCATAGAGTACTTAATTGGAATAAGCATTGCCAGATTGCTCCCAGAAATAGCTACTCCAGTCGCTCGTGCTACTAACAATGGGAGAGGGTAATTCTCTATATTCCTAGAAATATTTGGCATTATCCAGTGTTCTAACTTTTATTATTCAGATAGGCTTAAAGTAGATCATCATTTTGATTTCCATTTCTCTGATTATTATTGAGCTTGGATACCTTTCATGTACTTGAGAGGCAGTTGAGTTTCTACTTCTGTGAATTATCTGTTTATATCCTTTGGCCATTTTTTTAGTTTGGTTTGCTGTCATTTTATTTTATTTTTTTCTGATTTGCAGGAATGCCTTTCATATTATAGAGCTATGCTGTGCAAAGACAGTAGCAACTAGCCACTTATGACTATTTGAATTTAAATTAACTACAAATTAAAAATCAGTGCTGTGGGCACACCTACATTTCAAATGCTCCATAGTCATGTTTCTAACATATGGCTACCATATTTGACCACACAGAAAATATTCCATTATCACAGAAAGTTGTTTAGGACAGTGCCATTCTAGAGATATTAGTCCCTTTTTGGTTTTAAACATAGCTAATATTTTCTTCAAATCTACATCAACAGGTTCTATGACATGACAGCCTAATGATGGCTGTCCATTCTTTGAGTGTTCTTAATGAAAAGTATAATCTATGGCCCTTCCCCTTGAATCTTGGACTCCTTTTTAGTAGAATATGGTAGAAGTGATGCTGGGCCCCTTTCTGCGTGAAAGACTTAATAAAATGGCAGTTTCCAATGTCTGTCTCTTGGAACACTCTCTCAGGGAGGCCTGAGTCTCTGTGTAAGCAACCTGACCACTCTAAAACCTTCCAAATTAGAGGGGTACATGGTGGTGCTCTGGTCAACAGCCCCTGCTGAGACCAGCCTAGCAGCCATCTCTCCCCAGGCAGCAGGCATTTTGGTGAAGCTGTCTTGCTGAGTACTCTGCTAAGTACTACCAACTGGGTTCAGACAATGCAACATGAGTGGAATAATCCAGCTGAGCCCTCCCTGAATTCCAGACCTACAAAATCATAAAATATTATAAAATGAGTTCTTTTAATCCATTAAATTCCACAGTAATTTTTTATGCAGCAATAGATAACATGATAGCCTTAAAGAAAAAAGAAGAGTTTTGATGTAAGGAATGCAATTTAATATGTCTACTATTGCATAGCAACTAAGAGTGATAGAACCTTAGCAATGGTCAGACTGGAGTTTGGGCTATGGCTCTGCCCCTTGGATTATAGGCCTTTTGTCAGGTTGAATCCTGAATCATGGAGGGGTTGTTTTAATGGAGGAATGTGCAAAGTACAGATATGGCACTAAGGATACATGAGTGACTCTGCTTGGCCAAGTGAGGTGGAGAGCAACTGTCAGGCAAGTGTCCTCAGACTTAAAAAGTTAGCTGTGTATTAGAGGTAGTACAGGAATTTATCAGAGTAAGGTAAGGAGGAAAAGACATCCAAGGTAGAGCAGTTATGGTGTACTAAAGCACACTTACACATTTATTCAAAAATCTGTATATATATATATATATATATATATGCACTTAATATATCTATATATTTAACATATCTATCTGCATATATTATACATATGCATATATATATGTATGTATACACATATATATGGCAGTTCCTTGAACATTGCTTTGTTCAGTGTTGTTTCATTATGACGTTGATGAGATGCTGTAGGAACTTAATTCTTGTTTATAGCAATTAGCCTATGGTAAAATTGGTTTTGTTATACATTGTTTCACTGCATTTTTCAAGAACTTATTGACAACATTAAGTGAAGACTTAATGCACATACATTATTGTCTTTTGATGAAAACACATATCTAATTTTAATATAGTTAAATTTATAATATGTTTCTTTATGGTTTTGCTTTTGGCATCTTGTATTAAAAATCTTTTGCTACCTAGAAATAATAGAGACATTTTCTTATAGCATTGTCTAAGCTTTATAGTTTTGCCACTTTACGTATAAATTTTTAACACATCTGGAATTCATTTTTTTGTATGGCATAATGTAGGGATTTGATATCACTTGGATAACCAATTGTCCTAGAACAACATATAAAACAGTTCACCCTTTCCCATTGATTTATAATGCTCACTGTGTCATAAATCAAGTTTCCAAATAGACACATTTCCATTCTTTTCAACTCCTCTGTATGTTTATTGATACACTAGAGGCCCAGTGCACAAAATTTGTACGTGGGGGGGGGGGGGGTTGGGAAGGGTCCCCTCAGCCCACCCTGTACCCTCTCCAATCTGGGACCCCTCTGGGGATGTCCGACTGCTGTCCCCGGGATCGGGCCTAAACCGGCAGTCGGACATCCCTCTCTCAATCCTGGACCGCTGGCTCCTCACCACTCACCTGCCTGCCTGATTGCCCCCAGCTTCCCCCCCTGCTGGCCAGGTTGCCCCACGCAGCCTTTTTGGTCATCCATTCAGTTGGGATGGTAGCTTAGGCTTTTATATAGATAGATTACTACCACATTGTACTATAGCAATCATGTCTTAATATTTAATAAGGCAAGTTTTTCCTTCTTCCCTCCCTTCATTTCTTTCTTTTTGTTATTTTTTAAAAATTAAAACTATTTTTAGCTTCACAGTAAACTTGAGGGGAAGATACAGAGATTTCCCATGTCACCCCACCCTATACATGCATAGTCTCCCCTATTACAAATCCTTCACCAGAGAGTACATTTGTTACAATTAGAAAACAGAGACAAATCTGTATTTTTATTTTCTCATTTTGAGGGTTATTTAAATATGTGGGAAAATACTTACCATATTGTTAAATGAATAAAAAAGAACACACAGCAGCCAGATTCCTGAATCTGCTAGAAATTGTAGTTATTTGTATCATGAAAGAATAGGAGAAAATACCTTAAAATGTTACCATTATTATTTCTAGGTGATGAAATCATAGGCCATTTTCTCAATTATCTTCATACTTTCTGCATCTTGAAAAATTTTATGATGAGCATAATCACTTTATGCTCATCGTATCAATATAACTCAACAGATAGGACCTTTATTTTGAAGGGTGATTTCAGGCTTCACTTAGTGGATGACAGGTTCATCAGGAGAGACACTGAGGCTTTTTCATGCCCCCAAACTCATGTGGAGAAGGAGGCAGCTGCTGCTCCAGTTATGAGGGGGATTGATTACAAGCTTGAGACTCATTGTCTTCTACAGCTTGTGAGCAGGCTCTGAAGGCAGTTTCCATAAAAGAGTTCAAAGCTGAAATAGGTAATTAGCCCCCTGAAGTACATACTTTGAAGTGCAATAGCCATTTTTTGTATGTATTCTGGTGTATCTAATAAAAGAGTCCTATTAAATTATTTCCCTCCCTAAGGAAGATTATCACATGGAAACAAAGAGGAGGAAGGGCAAGAGCTTTGAAGAGGAAGACAAAACTGAGACTGGGTCTCACATTTACTAGCTGTGTGTCTTTGATTTAATCTCAAAGCCTCTCTATGCCTCAGTTTCCATTCCAGTAAAATGGAAATAATAATATCTATTGTGTCAGGTTGTCCTAACATTTATTAGAAAACACTTAATGGAACAACACAGTGGTTGTAACAGATGGAACTCTAAAATTTAGAGAAGAATGAATAATATTGACAGTGCCTTGCTCAGAATAGGCAAACAATGACTGCAGTATTCATGTGAGCTCAACTTAGATCAATTGTTAAACATAAAAAATAGGTTAAAAATTATTTTGTATTAATGGTGTCTTTAACTGAAATATAGTGGTAAGGAGAAATAGATTCTTCTTCAAGAAAATTCTCAATCCCATCCACATTATCTGTATATTTATGTTGTAACGTTGATAGCATTTTTATTTTCTGAATTTGATTTTATGTAATTACTAGAGGCCCAATGCATAAAATTCATGCACAGGTAGGGTCCCTAGGCCTGGTAACGATCAGGGCCGATCTGTGGGGTGACCAGTGGGGCGATCGGGGTCCCCTGCTGGCACCCACCTTGGCTGGCCTGGGGCCTATGGGCTGGGGCAGCTCCTGTGTTGAACATCTGCCCCCTGATGGTCAGTGCACATAATAGAGACCAGTCGTTCTGCAGTTCAGTCGATTTGCATATTGGCTTTTATCATATAGGATTTTTCTTACAATAAAGTATGTATATATGTAAAAAAGGAAAATATTTATGTGCAAAGATGTCCCAAGTAAAGAAGCTCTTTTTACTGAAATGCCTCGAGGTTCTTCCCTTTCCTCTCATTCTTTCCTTTTCCCACCTGTCTCCTAGGGCTGCCCAATTGGACACTTACATATCTGACATCTTTTATAATCTTAGCATGAACTACAGATTGTTACAGAAAATTGTGTCCCATCTAACAAGAAGTTCTTCAGCTGCTCAAATCAGGTTTGAATTCATACTCAGTTGGATGCAGACAGATGTTGTAGAATATTCTCTCAGGGCTTTGTCTTCAATCCACCCTCACTTACTGAACCATTTCTGCTTGTGGGGATCACCGCCTTTGCTGGGAGATTACCTCATTTGAGTTTGATGCTTTGGGACTATTTTAAAGAAATGTTCCTATATAATTCTATTTACTTCTTTGTATAGTCTTTACTGATGTTGACTTTTGTATCCTATAGGAATCTATTTTTCAGTCTGACTATTACGTAAGTCTCCACTCTTGTTCTGAGCAGAAATGTCTGTGTTTGTGGGATCCAGAGGTCACCACTTGCATGTGGACAGCAATGGCAATCAGCCTCTCCCTTGAATCTCAATTAGTTGGCCCTGAGCCCCATTCTTGAAAAGACTTTGTATTGACCAAGAAATCTTCACTATACTAATTTAGTATTTTACAGTTTTGAAGGTCAGAAATCTCATTGAGTTAAAATCAAAATGTAGGCAGAGCCCAGCTGCTATGGCTCAGTGGTTGAGTGTTGACCTATGAACCAGGTTCGATTCCCAAACAGGCACTTGCCCAGGTTGCAGGCTCAATCATCAGTGTGGTCCATGCAGCAGGCACCTGATCAATGATTCTCTCTCATCATTGATGTTTATATTCCTCTCTCCCTCTCCCTTCCTCTCTGAAATCAATAAAAATATATTTTAAAAAAAGAACTCTCTACTATCAACTACCAAAGTAACTGTAATCTTAGGTCTTGGCTCACAGATGGAGATGATAGGAACTCAGTGGATGCCTGGTTCAATGCTAGTAGACAATTTCTGAGAGTCATTGCTTCTTAATTAGGTTTGCCTTTTGTCATCAAGTTCATCCTCAAAAGTGAAATTCTGGATTCTGGAAAGATCATTGAGAATCATTGTGGTTTGCAAAGGTACTGGGCCAGATACCTGGAGGTTTCTATGTAATTTTCATTCTTTTACTGTCCTTTTGCTCATTGCCTAGGCATATTGCCCTTTTCACATTTGCAGATAAAATAAATTTATATACCTCACAGACTTTTGTGATGCTGATGATCCTCTGCTAGTTTTTTTTAACTTCATTTTATTAAAAAAAAGTATTTTCAGCAGAGTTTTGTATTTAAGGCTTTCAAAAACACAACACCATCAGTCAGTGTCCCTTTATTATACCTCTTTTCTTATACTTTGGATCAGTAATTTACTGGTCTCATCATCATTTTATTACAATATCATGTACACCTTTCAGTCTTATTCCCATGTTATTCTCTTATTCCAAAATATCCTTCACTGAGTTTAAAAATCTTAGAAGTCTTTCTTGTCCCTGCCCATGTCTGAAGCAAATTCCTCTTTTTCAGCAGATCCCTCCTTCCCTCCTTCCAGTGTACCACTGTTCCTGAAGACATTTAGATAACTTCTGAAAGAAAGAAAGAAAAAGGAACTTCTAGAAACGCTTAGTTTAAAAACAACCTTTCCTCTTAAAAAAAAACAAAAACACCCCACAGACCTTTGTGTATATTGACGAGCCCATCAAATTCTATATGGCAGGAAATGAATCAAACTACAAATATTGATCAAGAAACATGCTTGTTGCTGATCAGAGATAACATTACTTGTAGAAATGTGCATTTTGGTCAATATTTATTCCTTCCTAAAATTACACAATTATGTTTTCTTCTGTTAAACTCAATTTGTCCAATTTGGTATAATATAATTTCCTGTACCTATGTATAATTTATTTATATGATTAGTATATCCTCTGTGGAAACTTAAACTGATATAACTTCCTTTGAACACATATCTGGGGCAGTTATGATGTGTTATTATCAGCTAAGGGAAACATATTGCTCATGAGTCACAGAAACAAATGTGAGCAAGCAATTGCTTATAGTGATCAATTTCCAAGCAAGGGCAGGGGTGGACAAGATTTATGCTGGTCATATAACTAAATTCCCCCAATCTTAAACATATTTAAATCTAATCTTTGGTAATAAGATAATAGTAGTTAACAAAGTAAAGGATTTTTAACTATTGTTTATTATCTAAGGCACATTACAATCATTAACTGACTCATATAATGTATATATACTATTTATGCAGGTAAAAGAGAAGCTAAATGAAAAGCTGGTAACAGTGAGTCTAGACAGTGTTTGCTCAATGAGTATTTATAAGGTGTCTAGAGAATGTACAATCTGTGCTTGTTGCTGATAGAAATATAAATGAGTTAAGATATGGGGAGGACAAGATTTACACCGATGAGAACAGAGCTTAAAATAACTATATGATATGTGATATACTTTAATTTCCTCACCTGAATATGGTGAATGCGTATAAGCTATTAGGGTTATTACTAGTAGTAACTGTATATAAAGCAGAAATGAAAAGAAGTCTTAGGTCCCTCTAGATATAAGAAATAAGCAGTTAAACTTGAGATGGTTTTGAAAATGGATGGTATTTGTATGTGTGGAGAGATAGAAGATGTGTGGCTGGGGAGTTGTCTGCTGTCTGAGCAAGTTCAAGTTACTGAAAGTGAAAACTGCATTTGGGTGTTAGGCCTACTGAAGGGAGACCAGGCTTGTTTATTGGAAGAAATTAGAACTAATACTAAAAATATAGAGTGGATTTAATTGGTGGACTGTCATGTGGGAGGGTAAAATAATAGAAAGTAATAATGAACTGGAATGAGAAGAAATTATTTTAATCACTCAGTGGATTTGAGCAAGTCATTTAGCTTTCCTGTGCCTCAGTTTCTTCATCTGTAACATGTTAACATTGTAAGCTAAATCTAATTTTTCTTAAGTATAATAAAATTTGGTTTGTGATAACTCCTATAATATTTAGCAACCTACACGTGGAGCACAACACTGCTTAGTCCTTTACACTTGTACTTTATAATATTGTACAAATATTTTATCATAACAATCATCATCATTACAATTATAGTTAATAACATTTGTAAGTTGAGGGGTTAATTTCATTCTCTAGGTGATAAAGAACAAATGTGTTTGTTTTATAATAGGTAAGTGTCGTTAGGAAAGAAACATGGGAGCAATTTCGACCCTAAAATTTATTAGCATGTCAGGTTGAGGAAATATTTATAACATATAGACAAAACTATTCTTACACTTACCATATAAAAAGGTCTTATCTTTTCCAAGAAAATTGGACAAACGACACGAATTGCAAATTCACGAAGAATTTCAAGTGACTGATAAGTTTATGCATTTATAAAACTTTAAATTTATGCTCAAAGGAATATAAATAAAGAATATATAGGATTTTCAATTCTTATAAGGGGTAATACTAAAATAAGTTGAGGTTTTGGTGAGGATATAGGAAAATGGTACTTTCATACATTGTGGTAAAGATGAAATATGGTACAACTTCAGTGGAAAAACAATTTGGCAATATTTATCAGCACTCTTAGAATTTTTTTTTTACCCTTTCATCCTAAACTACCACTTTGAAGACTTTAGTCTAAGGAATTAATTATAGATGCATATGTGAAGATTAACTTCATAGATGTCATCACCATATTTTTTAAAGAGAAAAAAATGGAAAACAACTTACATTTTCAATATGAGGAATTGTTTAACTAGATAACACAAATCTATAGAAAGAAATATATTTCTGGCATTTAAGTTATGTAATAATAATAATATGTGATAATATAGAAATATACACACAATTAACAAAAGCAGTTTCAAATCTAACTCTATTGTCTCTATCTACAAAAATCTAAATTTATAGGTATACACACAAATGCATGGAAGTACATTATAACATTAATAATTATTGTTGTGAAATGCTGATTTATATTGTTATATTATTTACTTCTCTTGACCTATCTTTTGAGGTTTTCTCTACTGACCCAATATTCTGTAATGTTAAAAAAATAATAACAACTTTTTGGCATGGATAAGATCACAGAATGAAACTCCTGAGGAGAGAGAACCAGATTGGCATTGTTAATCTTTTCATTCTGGCTCACTGGTAGGACAAAGTGAAACTCCTGTGACTTTTGACCTGTGGTAAACTCAGGTTTATCATGTATTGATCTGCATTTGATTTTCTGTCCTAATGGGGACTTCATCTGAATTTGAGCTATCAGTCAGTTAGAGGATCTCGCCATGCCTATTCAAAGACGAAGTAAGATCACTACAGTTTATTTTGTGACAGTTGCCTATACATTTCAAACGTCCATGATAGCATAAAATCACAAAAGCACTAGGAGTTAGTATTCTCATCTTTTGAAAATGCTGTAATATAAATTAACTCAAAAATTACCTGGGATAGAGCATTGGCCTGTGGACTCAAGGGTCCCAGGTTCGATTCCGGGCACGGGCACCAAAAAAAAAATAAATTACCTGGTTGATATGTACTTACTTAATTTATTTGTTCATTTGAATGTCCAGTTTACAAAATGGCTTTTTGGCCAGTTTGATCAAAGAATTAAAGTTCCCTTCTTCCAAACAATTGGCTTGTACCCCAATTGTTAAATGACAATGCATAAACACAAGTATAATTTATGAAAGCCTTTTTAAATTACATTATGGCACACAGAATAATAAAGGGGTTTTAAGGTTAGCTGCCTTGATTCAGCACCCACCATTTCATAATCTCCCAGGAATGATTAAAGACAGTGATGTGGGTAGATGTTGAACAAATGGTTATCCAAGGGGTGGGTGGAGAGCTCTGATTTGTGCATTAGCTTATTCTCATGGTGCAGATATTCCCACTATATTCAGTTTTGAGATCCCAGCATGAAGTCCCTTAGAGCTGTTGGGAAGAGAAGTGTACAATCAACTCTCCAGTCAGTATGGGCTAGTTGTATAGAGAGAATATCTCTAATGTGCTTACATCTATTGTACAGCACTAAATGGGTTCATTATGCCTGTCTCTTCCCACTTAATGAAGCGTTCATTTTTTTTTCTCCAGTGCCTCACACAATGCTGAGCACACAATCAGTAAGGTTTATTGGGGGGCGGGGGTGGGGAAGGAGAAAGGCTTTCAGTAAAATTACACGAGTTAAGAGACCACATGGAGAAGAGGGTATGGGCAAAGTGTGGACTAAAGAAGTTTATCTATATTTAAAATATTTTGCATAGGATATTTTGTATATAACTACTCAAACATCAGCCTTATTTAAATAAATGCAGTAGGTACCAATTTTTATTTGATGAGTTATGTGGGAGAATTTGTCTTAGAAACAAAGAAAATGGGATAAATATAAAAGCACAGTTTTAGTAACAGAGAAACATGTCTGTGACTGAAGCTAAATGCCTGGGAAAAAAAGCAATTCAGTTTCCCAATATTAATTATTGGGCCATATCCTGCTATTGATCTGTGCATGTGAAAATCAATGCAAAGATAAGGACCTTCATAATTGACAGGCGTAATTTTGAGGTATATACTCATTGACATTCAAAGAGCCAGGAAACAATGAAGACCTTATGGATGAGCAAACTTCGGATTTATCTGAAGTTTTAATGACTACTTTTCAAACTTTTAGAAGAAGTGAGGGAGAGAGACACGAGAAGCATATTATTTCATTCCCTATTCCTTCCAGGTTTGCAAAAAAAGAAAAATATGCAACCTGACAGATTACAGAATATTATATTCATAGAGCCTCTTAATTTTGCAAAATTCCTTCACGTTCACATTCACATTCACATTTGATTTTCATTTCAACCTGTGGGTAGAGGCCATGTAGGTGTTTTTCTCAATTTCTAACAGATGGGGAATGAGACGATGACCCTGGGCTGTGACTCTTACTGCTGTCTGCTTTTTATTAAAATATATTTTTTCCCTGATGAGTGTGTGTGAATGAGTATATGGATTTTTGCTTAGAAAGACAAAGATGTGGAAAATTAATCAGAGGACCTTCCTTAGCTTTTATTTTCTGGTGGGAAAAAAAATCCCCCCTTTTTTTTCCTACTTGTTCCACTGGTGTCTTCTCTGGTTCATGGTAACTCTAGACCTAGCAATCTCATGGGAAGTTCACAGTAAGAGAACAGCACAATCAATCAGAAAAGATAATCTACTGATTTAGGACTTTTGTTTTGTCCACTGGCTTAGTTATTTCTTCGGTTAGGTCTGGTGCACCACCCTACGGCTGCTTTCTGCAGCTCTTCGGACTTTATGCTATACCACATCAAAACACTCAAACTGTATCTTGCTTTTTTTAGTTCTGTCAGGGATGAAGTATATTGATCCCTTCACTTTATCTTTTCCCGTTTTTTTTTTTTTTCATCAAACTCTAGTTTTGAACACTCCCATTCCCTTATTATGAAAAGGGAATAACACATACCTGTCATTCTATGGTTTAATTTTAAGCACTGAATGAAAAAAATGTTAAAAATCAATACATGATCATATTTTAAAATCATAGTCATATATGTTTTTTTTCCTTCACAAGGTTTTGGAAGCTGTGCTGGTTGAGAGTGGTTAAGAACGCGTTGGACTCTAAAGAGAAAGGTGAGGAGCCTGTAGGTGTGTCTTAGCAAAAAATTACTTTTGTTCTATATCTGGACGGCATGGCTCAGTGGTTGAGCATTGACCTATTAACCAGGAGGTCACTGTTGAATTCCTGATCAGGGCACATGCCCAGATTGTGTAGGGTGTGCAGGAAGCAGCCGATCAATGATTCTCTCTCATCATTGATGTTTCTATCTCTTTCCCTCTCCCTTCCTCTCTGAAGTCAATAAAAATATATCTTTTAAAAATTACCTTGTGCCAATAAACAAAAGCCCACTCACCCTGGCTCAAATAAAAAGGGAGTTTATTGAAAGGACTCTACAGGCATTATTGCAGCTAGGAAAGTTCATAAAACTAAGACCTGCTTGTCTGGCCAGTGTGGCTCAGTGGTTGAGCATTGACCCATGAACCAAGAAGTCACCACTTTGATTCTGAGTCAGAGCAGATGCTCAATCCCCAGTAGAGGGTTTGCAGGAGGCAGCTGATTGATGTTTCTCTCTATCCTTCTGTGTTTTTATGTCTCTCTCCCTCTCCTTTCCTCTCTCTCTAAAAATCAGTAAAAGCATAAGACCTGCTTAGATACCCACAAAATGACTAGATTGGGCAAGATGTGAATGGAGGCTGCTCTGTCAACCACTCATTGGGCCACATGGTCTCTGGCTTCTGTGTCCCGCTGTGTGCTCAGCCATTCTATCCTTCTCTCAGCTGGATTATAAGGCAGCTCATGGCCTGCCTGCTCCCTTTAACTTTCCTCTGCTCTTGTCTTCCATTTGCCTGTTCCTTATTCTAGCTCTGATAACACAATCTCCCAATTTAAGAGCTGTCTTCTAATTGACTATAGTCTAAATTCTATAGACTATAGACTTGATGTGGTCTCTTGCCAAGCATAATGTAAACATTTACTCCTGGGGCTAGAGCCCTGAGCTGCCCTTCCCAGGCTCAGAGAGTATGGCAGCTCCCATAAGAAGGGCGTGTGGTAGGAGAGGCAGTAATTTGGAAAGTTTAGCATACCAAGATTAAAAGAATGAAAGCCAAAGTTCAAAACATTTTTGAAGGAACCTTACAAAATTGTAATTGTCTTCAGGTGTACTGAAATGAAGGACATAAGTACATAAAAAGTATCATTTAAGGATAAAGAAAGTTGGGAAACTTATATTACCCCCCCCCCCCCCTTAGGTAATGAGCACACAATGATGGATTTTGGATTGGAAGTACTCTGTGCAGAAAATATTCCATGAGAGTTTTATGGGATAAATTATATCCTGAGAGGGGAGAGGTTTGGAACCATAGTGGCAGAGGTCATTACCACATCAAAGATGTATATATAACATAGCTATATACTAGAGGCCCGGTACACAAAAATTTGTGCACTGGGGGGGGAAGGGGGGGTCCCCCAGCCCAGCCTGTGCCCTCTTGCAGTCTGGGACCCCTCGGGAGATAACGACCTGCTGGCTTAGGCCTGCTCCCTGGTGGCAGAGGGCATGCCCAATCCCTAGGTGCAGCCCCTGGTCAGGCTCAGAGCAAGGCCGACTGGGGAGTTGGGGCGCTGCCCCTGTCATGCACAGAGCAGGGCGGATCGGGAGGTTGCGATGCCACCCCTAGTCACGCTCAGGGTAGGGCCGATTGGGGGGTTGGGGCACCACCCCCTGTCACACTCAAGGCAGAGTCGATGGGGAAGTTGCGATGCACCCCCTGTCACGCACAGAGCAGAGCCGATCAGAGAGTTGAGGCGCTGCCCCCTGTCACTCACAGAGCAGAGCCAATCAGAGAGTTGGGGCACTGCCCCCTGTCACTCATAGAGCAGAGCCCATCAGAGAGAGTTGGGGCTCCATACCCTGTCACACACAGAGCAGGGTCAATCAGAGGGTTGGGGAGCTCCCCCCTTTCACCCACAGAGCAGGGCGGATCAGGGGGTTGGGGCGCTGCACCCTGTCATGCACAGAGCAGGGCCAATGGAGTGGTTATGGCTCTACACTGTCACACACAGAGCAGGGCCCGTGGGGGGCAGGAGGGTTGGGGTGCCGCACCCTGTCACACACAGAGCAGGGCGGATCAGGGGGTTGGGGCCCCACCCCCTGTCACACACAGAGCCGCAGGGTGATCAGGGGTTTGGGGAGCTCCCCCCTATCAGGCACAGAGCAGGGCTGTCAGGGGGTTGGGGCACCTTCCCCTGTCAGGAACAGAGCAGGGCGGATAGGGAGGTTGTGGCCCCGCCCCCTGTCACACACAGAGCCGCAGGGCGATCAGGGGGTTTGGGCGCTGCCCCCTGTCACGCTGATCCCCGTGCCGGGAGCCTCGATGCTCCGCTGATCCCGGTGCCGGGAGGCATATTACCCTTTTACTATATAGAATAGAGGCCTGGTGCATGGGTGGGGGCTGGCTGGTTTGCCCTGAAGGGTGTCCTGGATCAGGGTGGGGGTCCCCACTGGGGTGCCTGGCCAGTCTGGGTGAGGGGCTGAGGGCCGTTTTCAGGCTGGCGGGTGACTGAAGCTCCCAACCGCTCCTTTTTTCTTTTTTTCTTTTTTTTCTATTCTGGGCCAGCTTTAGCTCTGAGGCCTCGCTGCTGAAAGCAGGTTTCTGGCCTTTACCTTCTGTATGTGATACAATGTTGCGGTCTGGCTGGCTGAAGCCCAGCTGACTGAAAGCCGGTTTCTGGGGTTTTGTTTAGCTTCTATATTTGCAACATAGTTGCTTAGAGTTGCAGCTGAGAGGCCGGCAACTGAGGCGGGGAACGTTGGAGTCCGCCATCACTGGAGCAAGCAAGCCTCCCTGTTTGCTTCAGTGCATGGCTGTCGGCCGCCATCTTGGCTGACAGTTAATTTGCATAAGGATATGCTGATTAGCCAATGGGAAGGGTAGCGGTCGTACGCTAATTACCATGTTTCTCTTTTATTAGTGTAGATAAAGTATTATTTTTATTTCTTCATGTTGTGGCTTTTTATTGCCTTTACATGGCAGAAGATATCTCCCTTTCACTTTCTCCATCAGACAGAAATCATATAGTTCTCCTATTTTACCTAATAATAGACAAACATGTAAATTGACCATACCTTCACTACTCTCGCCAGCCAATCAGGAGAGTATGCAAATTAACCCAACAAAGATGGTGGTTAATTTGCATACGTAGTCTCCAAGGCAAGCTGGAGCAGTGAAGATGAAAGACTGAAGGTGGCTCCAGCCGGAGCAGCGAAGACGGAAGACGGAAGGTGGCTCTGGCCGGAGCAGAGAAGACGGAAGACGGAAGACGGAAGGCGGCTCCGGCTGGAGCAGCTAAGATGGAAGATGGAAGGCAGCTCTGGCCAGAGGAGTGAAGATGGAAGAATGAAGGTGGCTCCGGCCGGAGCAAAGGCCAGGGTCCTAGGTGCCAGAGGAAAACCGGTGCCAGTAGCCAGGAGAGGGAAGGCTTATTGCACAAATCTCTTCATGCAACAGGCCTCTAGTCTATATATAAAGGCCTAAACAACCGTTAAGCCCTAACAACTGGAACGACTGGTTGACCAGTTGTTATGACATGCACTGACCACCAATGCAGCAGCTGCCCTCCAGTAATCAGTGTGCTTCCATAGCCAACCTCCCATGGCCCCTCTCCCTCCCACCCAGCTGGCCTCCCACGGCCCCTCTCTCCCTGCCTGGCCAGCCCCCCTGCATAGGCCCTGATCAGGAGGCCAGCCGGCCAACCTCCCGCAGCCCCACCCCCTGGCTGGCCAACCTCCCGCAGCACTTCCCCCCAGCTGGCCAACCTCCCCCAGCCCCTCCCCCCTCTCCCCAGCTGGCTGGCCCCCCCAATAAGCCTTGATCGCCTGCCAGGCCGAGGGACCCCACCAGTGCACGAATTCGTGCACCAGGCCTCTAGTATAATTATAAACTCCTTGAGTCATTTCAAAAAATAACACATATCATGTCATTTTGCATTATATTTATCTATAAATTAACTATGTCTCTTTTTCCCCAATAGACTGCAAATTTCTTGAGGGTATTATATTTCTCCCATCTTTGTGTCTTTCCCATCTTGCATTTAGTAAGTGCCTGACACATATCAGGCCCTCAATAAATGACAATTCTCTTTTCTGTTCAGGGGATGCTGTGCTTTTATTTAAAAACAAAATGATTTTCAACCTGAAAAAAGAAGATCACATTGTGATTAAGTGGAGGTTAGACAAGAAGATAGCAAGAGGTGAACCACATTCTGAAAGAATCTACAAGCATGATTTCAGAGTCTCTCACAGTGTGGATCTTTGGTTGTCTAAGGAAAAAACGAGAGGCAGTAAAGAATGACATTGCAGTCACATATGAGAAAGATATAAATCTTTAGAACTGTAGATTTCCAGCTTCTTTCAGCCCTGAACTATCTTGTCGAGGAGAGATGGGACTTTACTGCTCCAGATGACAAAACTAGCATTTAGGATGATATGTTAAAGACATTGCATTTTAATATTAAATAAGGAAGAACTTTCACGGGGCAGAGGTACCCCAAGTGAAAGTGGCTTTCAATGAACTTTTATTGACAGAAAATGTTCAAACAGAGGCTAATGATCTGGGAGAGATTCGCTTACTGGGCTGAAAGTTTTCCTAAATGTTAAAGAACTTTCCACATTTAGCATTTTATGGTGCTGTATTTGTTGAATGGAATTGAAGCCTTCTGTGACTTTAAAATGTAATCCACATACATGATGGTGTCCATATTCCTTTGGGGACATTCACTAATCAGATTGAATAACTACTTCTTTGATGCCTTTATATGACTTTTTTTTTCTCATGAGAGTCAAGAAGAGACATAAAAAAATAACATTTTAAATCATCTTGTACCTAGAAAAAAATATTTCATAGAAGGAAAAACTGACAGGCTTGTTAAGAGTAAGGAAAGCTCTCAAGAAGATTAGCAAGTATGAATCATGCGTCTAGATCAGAAGGGTCAGTTCAATAAGGCAAGCTTTAAAAAGGTCCATTGGTCGGATCTCCAAGAGACAGGTTATGAAATGACTGATGCCAATCAAATCTCAAGTTGAAGGCTCTGTGTGTGTGAGTGTGAGTGAGTGTGCCTGTGTATTTCAACGGTTGAAATGTCAAATCAAAACCTACGTCAGTGTGGTGGAGATGGAGTTGACATGTAGCTGGAGATTGGGGAAACGGAAAGGTCTCTTTAAATGTTGAGAATTCTTGTTAGAGTATCAGCAAGCAAGAGGATATAAAGCATAGTATATAATTCTAGGCACATTTATGACTGAACATTTTTCTATATTAATGATGGAAGAAAAACTATCATATTATCAAACACCTTCCCACAGAAAACCCTAATGGAAGCTTCTCATTTCTAATTCATTTAACCCCAGTATTATTGCCCCACTCTTCCATTTCCTCCCTCCTAACTCTTTACTATTGACTATAGTTAGCCCTTTCTCCTCACAGTTTCACAAATTAATGGTTATCATGTTTTTACATGTGACTTTTTCCATGTTTGAAATGTTCTTATACCTCCTTTCTAGTTATTCATTACAACTCAGAATTAAAAAACAACAACATTAAAAATGCACCATATATTTTAAAATCACAGTGCCAAAAGTAAAAGTATCACAGCATGTGGTATCACAGTATATCATTCATTCCCAGCTATCTAGCATGGTTTTGTATAATCCCCAGATCTGTTCCCAATCATTCTTGTCCATAATGCTCCCTGTCCACTGGCCTGCTTTTGAAGGAAACTGCAACACCTTCAACAGGAGTGAAAAATCACATAAAAGTTAATTTTTCTTCAGCATTTGTGTTGTGACATCCATAGGACACTATGTCACTTTTGAGTTTAGCACATTTCTTATAATTCCCTTATATTTCTAATATGATACTCTTGCAAAACACCACCTGGAATTTTAGCTCAATCATTAAAGTTAACAAGGCTTTTGAGGTTAACATATGTTGACTGAAGGTAAAGACTGAAAGCATCAACACCATATCTCATCTTGTTGACTAGGCTCTGCCTATTGCATTGGGACTTGAGTGCCTCAAGGTAGGATCCATGACTTATTTGCCTCTTTTGGAATAGAACCTGTCATAGTGGGCAGCATATAAAAGGCACATATTTATTTATTCGTTATATAAATACTTTTGAACCTTAACTATGGTGCAGACATTGTGGGAGGCTCAGAGGAATGGTGATAAAGAACAGGACAGCCTGATATCTACTATCTAAGGCAGGCAACATAATATATTGGTTGGAAACAATCTGAATTTGAATACTGTACTAATTCTACCCCTTAGACAATGCATGACCTGGAAAAATCGACTTGAACCTCCATTTTTAAATTTTATTTCTATTTTTTAATCAGTTCAAAGGGAGGAATCTCATTGGTGAGGAGACCTTGAGGATTCATCGAATTAGTACAAAGTGTTTTGACCACTGCCTGACATAATACATGTTAATTATTTTTATGATCATGGTATTTATATTCTAGTTGAAGGATGGATAAGTTAAAAATTACAGCATGAAAGTGTGGCAGGGGTTATGAAAAGGGAAATCTTGAGTATTATGGAGACTCCCACTGAGGTTAATTGACCTCGTCTAAAGGACAAGGGGAGTGTCTGGAGGAAGCCAGTGTCTGAGACCTGCTCTGGTAATGCGGGCTGAATGAATGCCAACAGCGACTTTCTGTTCCTTGCAGGAGTATTACGGAGCTTGTGAATTACCCAGGCTTTACCATTTTTTCTCCCTAATTCCTGTTCTGTTAGCAGCAGTGGTGCCATTTTGGCCTCTTGTGCCTTCAGAGGCTCTGTTTAGCAAATGATTGCACAGTCTTCTGTATATGTGTGTTATTTAGATGTGTGCTTTTCCTGGTTGATTTTAATTGATAGTTAGCCAGAGTGGTTATAACCAAAGATGAGAGATTTTGCATTACATTCTACATGTGAGGACGGAAGGGCTGGAAACCAGGTATGGGTAGAATAAATGTTCCAGATCAGATCAGGGCTGAGCAAAATTGTGAAATAGGTGACATTCATCATTAGTGCTCATTATTTCTCTCTTACGAGCACGTCAGTGTAACCAAAAACCTATTGTCATCATGTTTCTCAAGGGTCTCTTCTGTTACTAGGATAGCAAACTAATTGATTAAAAGTATGGTATTTATAAGGCGAGTATAATTTATTATTTAATATGGACTTTTAAGCATAAAATGGGCCACTGTTAATTATTTCAGGACAATAGGCATAACCCAGACTGTCTTGGGCAAATGAGGATGTATGGTCATCTTTAAATATTAAAAACTTCATATATTAGCCTTTTGGATCCTTCATTGTACACTTAACAAATGCTACCATTTGCTTTGAACACATTTTACTTAGAAATAAAAAGGCCAAGTGAGAAGACAATGATTAACCCAAATTAATGCATTTCTAATGATACAATTTTAGACATTTTAGCTCATGATGAGGAAGATACTTATTGGTAGATCACATTCTTATGAGCTGTTGAATTATGCACTTTGTAAGTGAATCTAAACTTGGCCTCGGTATAACCTTTAAGGAACACTGGGGTATGTATGTGTCCATGGAAATGCACAGTCAGGAGAGTTGGCAACTCTTTTTATTCCAGTTCATACACACCAAGACAACTCACAATTAGGACTGGGATCAAAGCTAAACTATATTCAGTGGTAAATAATTCATAACACATCCTTTTCTCATTTCCCTTGCTTAACCCAAACTGAGACCCATTTTGTGTTCCATTGCTCCTTTGAGAAATAATCATTCACCACCTCAGCCCTTTTCCCAATTTATGTCTTTCTGACAATGTCCACAGTTTCATAATACCTCATTATCTTCACTCTCCCACTGAGCCTGCAGAGTGATGACATTCGCCTTGCCTGAGGAATGAAGAGACAGTTTTCCCTCTCACAACAGCCGTGCACACTGAGAGCAGACCAGCGCATTCTCAGGCTGATTCCAAATGCAGTCTCTGGAAAGGGCAGGGTGGGGGGCAGACTTGCTCATCCCGATGGCCACCAAGTGGGAGAAGGTTCTGCCAGGTTTCCTGACAGTTTTCCCAGTCAAAGAGAAAAGCTCTGGAGTGCTTAGAAAACAAAGCTATTTCAGGGTTGTTTGGCTGTGAGCTGATAAACAAAGCTTGGGGTGAGAAATACAACACACACACACACACACACACACACACACACACACACACACACACGCCTCCGGTCAGTTGAAGACAGAAGTGACATACTTAGCAGTCAACTACATTGCTTTCTTTCTGACCTGTTGGCTACATGTTCAGTTGATAGCTTCCTGCTACCTATCACAAAACAATAAACATTTTAAGAAGAGAGTCCAAATTGCTCTGATACCTTCTTTAAAGAGAAGAAAAATGCAGAAAGCAGCCTCTAGGGACTTGATTTTTCATAGATATGGCCAGGGGTGGTGTTTAAATATAAGCCTTTTGATTTTAGGTTGAAATGATCTTGTCAAAAAGGTACATGAAAGACACTTACATGATCTTTTCTACTTAGGGTTACAGCTGCTCCACCTCACGTCTTTTATCCCTGGAACACTTAACTGGCACCTGACTTCACTCCGCTTTGGTAGCTGATTTAGGGAAGTCTGTTTTCTGTTTTTTCTATTTCCCTTCCCTCTTTTTAATTTTTTTAGTCATGAAGAGAGTTGGATTTGGGGACGGCAGTAGTGTGAAGTGAGTGAGGGATGCTTGCCTCAGACAGATTTAAGGGAGCACCAAAAAAACCCAGTACTCAAGATAAATACTATCATAATGTAATCTTTTAAAAGATAAAAATCAATAAAAAAATCCATGATAAGCAAAATACCAAAATTTTAAAATAAAACAGGATCAGCTTTACTGATTTTTCCTTTTACCTCAGGCTCCACTACAATCTACTACCTTATAATGAAAATGAGCAGGAGAATGAGGTGGCATTTCTGAGGCAAGTACACATCTATTTCTACATCCCTTCCAGGTGCACATTGGCTAAGGGCATCATGGATCAGAGTCAACTGAATCCCAAGCATTCGTTGAGCAACAATTCTCCTCAGCCCTTACATACTATCATCATATACAACAGCCCTGAAGACACAGTTCTGGAATTATGTCTAAAGGGAGAGGTGGGGCAAAGGCAAACCAATTAGATAAGGGATTACACATATGAGAGGATCTGCTCAGTAGAAAAGGGGGAAGGGCCTGACCAGAGTGGCTCATTGTCCTGTGCACTGAAAGGTTGCCAGTTCAATTCCAGGTCAGCACATGTACCTGGGTTGCAGGTTCAATCCCCAGTTAGGGCATATATGGAAGATGGAAGGCAACTGACCAATGTTTCTCTCTCACATCATATTCATTCTCTCTCTCTCTCTCTCTCTCTCTCTCTCTCTCTCTCTCTCGCCCCCCGCCCCCTTCCTCTTTCTAAGTATGTCCTTGGGTGAAGATTTTCACAAAAAGTGGGGAAAGGGAGGAAGAAAAGGGAAGTTGGAATAGGGAAGGGACCAGGCTGTTGTGGAAGGTTTCATGGTAAGAACACAGGTGTGAATCAGAGGGTGTGCCCAGTATACTTGGTGAGGTTTATGAGAAGGACACTGGCATAGAAATTGCAAACTAGAGAAAACCTTGACCTCATTACTTAGCCTCTCTGGTATAGTATTTTTAAGTATTTGCCATCCTAATGGGTATGAAGTATCTCGTGATTTTGATTTACAATTCTCTAATGATTCATTATGCTGACATGTTTTCATTTCCTTATAAGCCATTTGTATATTTTTGGGAAAATGTCTCTTCAAACCTTTTGCCCATTTTTAATTTTGGTTATTTGATTTTATTATTGTCTTGAGTTTTAGGAGTTCTTTATATATTCTGGATGTTAATGCCTTATTAGGTATTTGATTTGTAAATATTTTCTCCCATTTTGTGGGTTGCCTTTTCTCTCTGTTGATACACAAAAATTTGCAATTTTGATGATGTCCAATTATCTATTTTTTGTGTATTGTTGTCTGCACTTTTGGCGTTTTCTCCAAGAAGTCAGGTTTTCTTTTGACTCACTATATCTATCTCATCATTTACCCCTTCTCAATCCATTGCCACCTGGCTTTCACTCCCACCACTCACTGCAGCTAATTTGGCCAAGCTTATCAAAGATCCTCTGTTTCCAAATTTAGGGAACCTTTACCTTGCCTAACTTATCAACAACATTTGAGATTATTAACTTCTCAAATCTTAGAATAGTCTTCCTTTGCCTCCTTGAAATCCATACCCTCTAATTTGTTCCTGCTCAGTGGTTCTCAACCTTCCTAATGCCGCGACGCTTTAATACAGTTTCTCATGTTGTGGTGACCCCCAATTTCATTGTTACAAATTGAACATAATTAAAGCATAGTGATTAATCACAAAAACAATATGTAATTATATATGTGTTTTCCGATGGTCTTAGGCGACCCCTGTGAAAGGGTAGCGACCCTAGATACTCCTTCCTAATTTCCTTTGTGGGTTCATCCAACTGTGTTCTAGAATTCTTTCTCTTCCACTTAGTAGTTGATTTGGGCAGATCTAATGTAGTCTCTGGACCTCAGTGATTCCATGAATCTAATTACCAAATTTGGCACCTGTTTTTTAAAAATGTATTCACAATGAAATAGAGGTTTAAAATTATAAAAGCACACAAAAGTATCAAAGCTAAACAGGCATAAGTTCAGGCAAAAGAGAGTTTAGGTTAGGCATAAAGAAATATTTCCTTGCCGAAACCGGTTTGGCTCAGTGGATAGAGCGTCGGCCTGCGGACTGAAGTGTCCTAGGTTCAATTCCGGTCAAGGGCATGTACCTGTGTTGCGGGCACATCCCCAGTGGGGTATGTGCAGGAGGCAGCTGGTCGATGTTTCTCTCTCATCGATGTTTCTAGCTCTCTATCTCTCTCTCCTTTCCTCTCTGTGAAAAATCAATAAAATATAAAAAAAAATATTTTTAAAAAGAAATATTTCCTTTATTTAATGTTTTTTATTTTTTTATAATTAACAAAGAGCCCCTGAAGTTACTGTGGACTTTCCTTTCTGGAATAGTTACCTGTTTGATATATATCTTGACTAAAGGCTAAAGAATTGCCTTGAATTAATTTTAAATACATTAATGAAACACTGATTATATCAAACACTTTTATTTTTATTTTTTGCTTGCACTACATTAGGCAATGCTTATGACATACTGCCTAGGCTAAGTGTCCCTAACTATCCATGTTGGTGTGGGCTAGTTACTCAGCCTTTGTTAGCCCAAAGACATTTGAGACTGTTTAAAGAGATGATTTCCTAATAGAACATGGTTAAATGTCAGTACCAGAGAAAATTTACTTAGTGGGGCCTCATCTGTGGGGCAAATCCAAGTGTTCTAGATTTTCAGGAAACCTTCACAAGGAGAGAGAACAGTGGGTTCATGGGGGTGGGAGGACAAATGACTGGGAAGACATGGGACTGATGGTCCTATACTGCTCTCTTGAGAAGGAAAGATTTAGCATAGAGGGCTCTGTGGGAGTAGAGCTCAAAGATGAGATAAGGAACATTGAAAGGGTCATGTGCAATGACAGATTATCTTTTGGCTTAGGTCCCTTTGACCAATATCCCAGAGCCCAGCCAAAGGGGTTTTAACTAGTGATTAAGTCAAATAAGGTTTAGCATTGTAATGTCTGGTAAGGCTGAGCAACTCAGCACTGCACGGTAGCTTGATAACTGGAAGGATACATAGGAGTATTCATCACAGCCTGCTCTTTATATCTCATCTACCCTGCATGAAAGCTATAGGTGCAGAGTTCTAAGGAAACCAAGGGCATTTCAGCAATTATAGGTAGATTTTTCGATTTATATAAGCAGCAGTTGTAGCAGGTATATACGCAGGACACATACCTTAAACTGGAGTGAGGGATTTTGGAAAGAGCCATGTAATCTTTTATTTTCTGTGTGGTTTCAAGTTTTTCTGTTGTAGCAGGATCTCTGGATACATTTACATGCAGGGTTATGTGACCCAAACCACACAGATCACCAACTCCGACAAGAAAATGATCAGGATTGTCCTCCTGCCCAGACTGCCAGCTCAGCACGTTCCTTTCTCTTTGGTCACTTGCCTACCTTACCACCTGGTCCATGAGGCTGGCGTTACCACACTGGTCCCACATCTGCTGCATCTTACTTGAATCTGGAGTCCATGACACCCGCCCCCCTGTCTGGGGTCAAACCTATATCTTTCCTTTGTTCTACTGGGTAACAAAAGCTCCTCTGAAAATTTATTCCAAACAAAGGCATTTAAGAGCTAATGCTTTTTAAATTATTATACCCATAGCAAATGTTTCTCTTTGATCAGGGCCATTGAAGTTCTTGTCTTAAAGCTGCTAATTTTATGATGCAAGTGTTAACACTTGTGACATGTGCGCTTTGGGGAGACATCTCCAAGGGTGGGTAAGGGTTTGGGCTTCTTTTCTCCTTATCAGGAAGTGAGATTTTCTAGCCTGGAGAGAGAGTTGACTAGAACAAACAGTCAGCCAAGGATCCAGCTAAATGGAGTTTGTTCTCTTTCCTGGAGGACAGAATTGGGGAAGGCTTGGAGGGTAGGGTGTTGGGATTGCTTTTGGATGTTTAAACAGATTCCCCACTGCTAGTTAAGAAATCACTCTGGCATAGCCATTTGCCATGGTACTTTTCACGCTTTATCCAGCATCCCGTGTCTTTGTTGCCTGAGAACTGTATTTTTATTTACACTGTGAAGTGTGAATATGCTGCTTTCCTTTGGGGAAAGGGATTCATCAAATAATACTTTTGCTTGAGTATTATTAAGTAGACCATGGCACGTCTTCTGCTTGTTTTTTGCTTGGAGCCCTTGGGACATGTGAGGTGGCCTTGTCCAGTTCAGTGGGTTTCAGCAGGGTGAGCCAGATTTAAAGAAACATAAATTCAGTTGAGAGAGAAGGTAACCTGGCATAGATGAATAATGGGCTTTAATAGGCAAACCAAATAGTTAAATGCAAGATGCTTGCTGCATGCTAAAACTTAAGGAATGCATATTCAATGCAATACATTATTAAATACAACATTGAGCATATGGGTACCCACAATTAATGTATATAAATAGCTGATAAAATTGCTCAGTATTAGAAAGCTAGCGGCAAAAATGACCTCATATGTCAAGCAGACAAGTAGGCAGCTACCATTTTCTTTGTACACCTTACAGATGATAAATTAGTTTTATGGTCTGCATGGGGCCCTTATCACACTACAGCACCAAGTGCATGATAAAGAAAAAAAATGCCTCAGCTCAAAAATCGAACTGGAATTCAGAGTCCCAGCAGAGCTCATTTTTTAAATGTAAAGAATTTTAGCCCGCTTCCTTTCGGGGAAGATTTATTGTGGCCAAGAGAAATGTAGATCTTGGTTATGTGTTTTGATTAAAACTTGATTTTTGTTTTTATTGACACTGGGTACAATGTGAATCCGTCATAACTGGCTGCCTATTGATTGAGAGCAGTTTGGTCCAATGAACACAGGACAGGAAAAAGAAGGGGGAGTCCTGACTTTTATTTCCAGCTCTACTACTAACAGGCAAAGTTGACCTTGGATGAGACTTTGTAACTCTTGACTAGCTCTGCCTGCTCTGCTTAATTCCCCTGCACACTGGCGAATGAACACCCTCTGATTTATCCTAAGTGCATAGGATGTAAGAGAGCAGTTACCCAATTTAGAATGAAAGGAAGATGGACTAAATTGTCCTAGTATTATATGGGCCCCTTTTCCCTTTTCCCACTGAAGTGGTGTCTCTATGATCTTGGCAAAGCTCTGGTATAAATATATATTTTGACTCACAGGTTTTTGTTTTCATATTTTTGATCCCTTTATAGAGTTGTGGGAATGCTGTGTAGGGGAGCCATAAGAATTATGAAGAGGCTTTTAGTTTACTAAATATTTAAAATACCATTATTATTTGTAGGCTTCTTCTTGGAACTGATCCCAATGTTTATGTCTGTGTTCTATATATAATTCCATGCTAATGTCATTTGCTGCATAAATAATGTTCAACACAGGTTTATCGGATGAGCTATACACATGCTATTAAATCTCTGGGAATAATGAAGAAGAACGGCTGTCTGGCCGTTTTTCTTGAACTATTCAATCTGGGAAATGCTATGTGACCCTGTATAAGAGCTCTTGTCTAGATTATTTACATGACTGCTCATGTGGCTCCACGTGGCAGTTGTCATTCTCTTCGGCTGGTGATAAACTTACCATCACGGAGAGGAAACTGACCTGGATAGGTAATGACAGGGATGAATAAAGTCATTCTGTAAATGTGCAACTGTGGTCATTAAAAATAAAGCAGGCCCTCCTCAGGGGGCCGCTAACCCTGCCAGCTAGTTGACATTGTTTAGATCAGAGGACACCCAGCCTGTGTCTGAACAGAGGGGAAAAAAATAAATAGCAGGATTCCCTAACAAATGCTCTATCTTCTATTTTCATTTTTTAAAAAGTTTTCCTTGAGTTTATTAGCAGCAGTGGAGCTGATTGAGAATGGAAATGAAGTGATGTCCACAAGTGGAGTCCAGCCTCCCAGTTACTAGCAGCCTAGTGTGGGGCCATCAGCAGATACACGCATTGAGATCACCTGATGACATTGCTGTCCCTCATCTCAGCTACTCTCATGGCTCTGCCTACCTCCCCTCCTAGACAATATTTGGGCCCTAGAGATACTTACTTATGAAGGGACAGAAGGCTTTGTCCTTGTTTGTTGGTAAAGTCACTCTGGGAAGTGCAGCTGACAGGAGGGTTACGGATTGGTTTCTTTTCACAGAGATTCCAAATGAGCCCATAGACACACATGCAAAAAGTAGGATTTACGCCTCTGAATATGGCTTGCAAGGAGGGAGTAAACCTCCTGAATTTAGCAATCAAATTTGTTAGGGCTTCTCTAAAGCCTAAACTTCCAATTAACAAGCAAATCATCATCAGACAACCAGTGAATGGCAAATTCATTCCATTCAACATCTTTTCAAAAGTGGATTTTGTGCACTTATCTCCATGAAAACCCAGCAGGAAGATTTTCCCTGGGAGTGCTCCTACATCTGCCTGTTTTTAATGACGGTAATGGCAAGCAATATTCTAGAATTACTTTGGTGATCTCATTTCAAGCATGCAAATCATATTATTGAAGAGCCCAGCAAATGCCATTTGTTCCTTGGAACCACCAGATAAGTTTTGTGGGCTGAGCAAATGCTGCCTGGAGAAGGCCAGGCTTACCTGTCTCGGAACCTCGCTGCATGGTGGAAGAATTCCCCTGCCAAGGTCAGAAAAGACAACCTAAGTATAGACATCAAAGGAGAAATGAAACACAATTTCATTCTTAAAGTGAAGGATTTCTTCTTTTTGTTTCATGCATGAAAGAATAGCTTTGTAACTCCTATACTTAGTTAAAAATAACATCATTTAAAGAAAAATGAAGAAAAAGGAAAAACACACACACACACACTGTTGATACAATTCATGAAGTTAGAGCCAAGGCCTTGCCAAGAGTGAGGGCTTCATGTAAAACAATGGTCCCGTTGCCTTTTCCATTTTCTCTTCCTTCTTGATTACTCATCTGTAGTCATTCCCGTTAGACATGTGCTTACAGGCAGCATATATGGTATCATCTTAGTTTGTCTTTATAAAGACCTTTCTACCTGATCCCAACCTTACCCCAAAACACTTGCTCACTTCCTGGATGTGGTGGACACGATGATGCTCTGATCCCCCTTCAAGAATAAAGGATTATTCTCCTGAGAGTGCTGCTGTAGACAGTATTCAATTGTCAGCTCCCTTTAAAGTTGTCTCAACCTCCCCATGTTGGGGTGTCTTGCAGTGATGACTGATCAACTCACACAAACCTCTGAAGTGGCATCTTATCTTCAGAACTCTCTGAAGGAGGGCACGAGACTTGTTTTGAGACTTCATTGAGACTAAACTTTACCCTTTGTGTAAACCTGCTTCTTTCACAGGTTCGGTAGGGGAGGGTAAAGATAAATGAACAAGGTGACTCCTCTTAACTAGTTCTCAATTGTTAATGGTGTGTGTGTGTGTGTGTGTGTGTGTGTGTGTGCGTGTATTGACTCTTTAGGCTGCAATACTCAGGGATGATGTTATGCAAAGGTAGTAATTGAGTCTTAATGGAGAGATACAATTTCAATAGGTCATGAAGAGCATGAGATGATATTCCAGACCTGAGAAACTGTGACCCAGGTCACAGAGGGAGAGGAACCAGCTTACCTTTACAGAAGTGATGCAGAAGGTAGAAGGAAATAATGGTGGCAGATTATACTGCGGTGGGAAATAGAGGCTTAGGTGCAAGCCCATTGTTAGGGCTCCACACTATTAAGGGAAACTTTTGTAGTAGGTGTTTCTTCTTCAGTTTTATCACTTTGGACACCAAGATGTAGACTACAGTCATGAGTAAGGATCCTCCCCTTTCCAATTGCTCCTTTAACATCTGTTGGAAGGTTCTTTAACTTGGGACACATAAATTAGATCAAGAGTAACAGAACGTACGGATGATATCTGGGCTCTCTTAATGTACTGTATTCATTTTGGTTAAGCAGAGGGAATATTATGATCTATATATGAATATGAAGTGGCCTAATATAAATTTCCAGTTAGCACTCCAGGAAGGAGTTAGTGAGAGTCTTTAGCCTATGAAAATTATGATTTTTCTGTTTAGATACTGCTTGACTGTTTCAATATTCAAATTCTGCTTTTTCTGTGTCCTTGTCCATGGCAGTTTATATTGGGTTGTCATTTCCTTATATTGGGGCTCTTGTCCCATAGGTAGGCAATACCAATTGCACCCTATGAAAAAATGCTCAAGGTTGCCTTCAGGCACAGCAATGCGTTAGAGGATTTGGCTCCTTTATGACATGCTCTGCAAATGCTGCAAATGCTGTACATTTGAATGTGTCTCTTTTTGTTTGTGAGGTTCTGAGGTTCACTTGTGAGCCCTCTGTTCTAAGTGCCTTGGCTTCCCTAGGCAGAAGCTCAGTTACTCTCTTTATGGGTATAAATAAGGGAAGGGTGTTTACATTTTTCTAAAAAGAGTAATTCACAGATTGGGATCCCAGTTAATAGGAGATTTCAAGTGCAGACAATATCCTGTCTCCTGGGAAACTCTACTAGAAACTTCCTTGGTTTAACAGCTTAGAACCATTTTTGTTCAGTTCTTTGAATCCTTCTTTCTTGAACAAAAGAGACTCATTAAATGTTTGTTGGCTCATATGGTGTTTTCATCTAAGGAGTGGAAAATTTTCTAGAAGACAATGGAGGGATTGTTTAAGCTTTCTGAGCAGAATATTACTTCACCAGGATTTCTCTACAAGCACTTGGCAGAATGCAATAATAATCTTAATAATCTTAATAATAATAATACCTAACAATTAAAAACACTATGTCCAGACTGTGCTTTGATTATTTTACCTATATCATCTTATTTAATTCTTATAATAATTTTGTTAGTAGATATTATTATTATTATTCACATTTTACAGGTGAGGAAGCCAAAATAGAGATAGATTAAGGTCTTTACAAATGTCACACAAGTTCAAATTCTGGATCTAGAGTTCATGGTTTTTTTATAGGCAAAGGACACGCTGGAAGCCATTGAAATAGTAATGATAAGGGCTTACATATTTGATTTTTCTTTCAGAATTTATGTGTCATAGCAAAATAACCCAGTAATTGTTTTAGAGACTTTTCCTTTTGGAGACAGGGACTGCCAGTGTTACTCTAAGACACTGTGTCAGCATATCAACCTTACGGACAGCTTGGCCACCACTGCTGTCCTCAGACACTTTAGAATTGCTTACATTGTTTACAGCATCTGTCTTCTTGATCTTTAGCACCTGAGTTATACTCTGAGAGGTCATAAAAGAGTCACAGAGGGAGTCCTTTCATCATCACCCATAACTGAGCTGCCACAATCTCTTGAGTATAGAGAGCCAGGAGAAGTGTTGGTTCTGTTCTCCCAAAAACAGGTTCACACAACTCACTGGTTTCTACCTTCCCTTTCCATGCCTTTCTTCTGTAAATTCTTATAGCAATTCTCCATGGTCCCCGAGAGTTAGAAATAAAACCATTTGGTCATAGGAGGAAGGTAACTATGAAGGTAGAAGATATATTCTTGTTTCACTTTTCTCTCCTTTTCAAGACTTAGAACCAAAGGCAACCGTACTGTTCATTAGAAGCTACCCCCTAGTTGAGAAGACATAGGTGTCTGTAACGCTTAAGAACTCTCTCGGTGCTCTAGGAGTCACATCTTTTTGTCTTTAATGGAACCCGTAAAACTTTTGCATCAAAATGACAAAGACAGAGAATGCAACAGGTGGATAACCATAGACACATTTTCTATTAACGCAGTATGGACTGATCAGGCCATAGAATAAAGTAAACCATGGCCAGGTGGACAAGTGACCAAGCTCTCAGCACGAATCCAACAAGTACTCATTGATACTGAGCATTAAATGGCTTAAAAAAGGATTTCAAGACAGTGACTTTAAGCTTCTCATGGGCTGTTCTGGGAAATGATTGAGCTGGAGGAACATCCCTTCCATCTCTAACTCTGAACTTCTGAATGTTTGACATTGATTTTACTTTGTTCATTCTGTGCCCTAACGTATTATGGGTGCATTAAATTGTCCTTTTTTCTTTACTCTGAAGCTCTTTTTGTTTGGAAGGGTTGGCCTGGCTTTTGGACTCTGTTAGGCTAGGAAATAAATGATAGTCTCTTATCTGCCATGAAGGATATGGACCTTAGGGGAGGGTGCAGAGTGGAAAGTCAAGAAGGAACCAATTTTACTAAAGCAGAAAGGAGAGTTTGAGTGAGTTCCAAACTGAAGGGTTAGAAATAGATATTGATAGCCAGACTATAGGGTCAAGGAAGCAAGCAAGTCTGAGAGCAGAGTTGGGCAATGACCAGTAAATGGATTTCTGTCTATAGCTGGCCTTTGCCTGACTATTGTCTGGGGAAGGAGAGGAGATGTGCTGGTAATTTTAAAAGACTTGGAAAAGGAGAGCATTTCTCTCAAAGAGGTCCTCTTTCCTTACTTTACCATATCTGATATTATTCTTTTGACTTTTTAAATTGTATTGATTTCAGAGAGAAGAGAGAGGGAGAGATAGAAACATTAATGATGAGAGAGCATCATTGACCGGCTGCCTCCTGCATGCCCCACACTGGGGATCAAGCCCACAACCCGGGCATGTGCCCTGACTGGGAATTGAACTACGACTGCTGGGGGCTAATTCCAGCAGGTCATAAATGCAAGAAGTTCATCAAAAGATTGGTGGGCCTTGAGGCTTCAGCAGGGCTGAAGATACATATTATTGCCTGTTGGAATAGCTGAAAGCATTTCCCAAAACCTAAACAACTGCTGCCTGATAGCCTAGGGCAGTTCCCCCAACCTGATAAGGTCTACTATATACTAAACTTTACCTTTGATATGTATATCTGCTTTGCTTTGCAGCGGTTCTCAATGGGTGGGTCGCGACCCCTTTGGGGGTCGAACAACCCTTTCACAGGGGTCGCCTAAGACCATCGGAAAACACATATATAATTACATATTGTTTTTGTGATTAATCACTATGCTTTAATTATGTTCAATTTGTAACAATGAAATTGGGGGTCACCACAACATGAGGAACTGTATTAAAGGGTCGCGGCATTAGGAAAGTTGAGAACCACTGCTTTAGGGCAATTTGTGTTAATAAAAAGCTAGGGGTCCAGAGATTCAGAGAACTTGGTTATTGAAGCTAGGTCTCCTCTGGCTCCCGCAAAGTGCCTTCCAAATTTATATTTCAAGTCTAGTATCTTTATTAATTTACATGCAGCCCCTTCTCCAGATTCTTGAACCATTCTAGATGCAGGGAAACACCCACGGCACGTGACCTCCTGGTTCATAGGTTGATGCTCAACTACTGAGCCACACCGGCTGCGCTATTTCTTTGACTTTTATTATTTACTTCATTGTTTATAATTAAGTATCTTTCATGTGTGCATATCTTGATTTCCTACTCTATAGTAAGCTCTTGGATGGCAACTATCTTCTTGGTTTTCCACACAACTCATGGAGATTATCTCGGACATTTCAAGAACTCAGTGAATACTTGTGATGGATTGATCAAGACAGGTCATTAGGACTCACTGCTATGAGCTGTCTCTAGCAGCTCTGAACAGATGGTGGTGGTTTTGCTGACTTCATGTGGACCTAGTATGAGAAGAGGAAATATCTCTGGCATGGCTAGGAGCTGAGCCAGTGGAACTTGGACTCTACATTATGGTCAGCTTGGATCACAGTGGTCCAGTCACAAAAGGGAAACTATCTATTACTTTGGTAACAGTGAAAAAACATATGAGTAAGAAGCCCTCTTAGTTTATTACCAATAAGATGAAATATCTCTAAACTTAAATCCATCTAGTAAATAGTATTTATTGTGACTACCCAACATCTATTATATTGACAAATATCTCATTTTTCTGATCAAACCAGAATCATAAAGTAGATAATTCAGGCCCCAAAGTTCATTATTTAGGGTAAGTTTTCTAAAACTATCTATTGTTATCTGTTAATTAGGTAACTGCTTTATCTCCATGGAGCTTTTGAAATCTTTACTAAGTACTTCAGCCCATACTGTTTCTCTCTGATCTGATCTCATGTAATTCATTTTACTTGAATCCCTCATTTTGACATTGAATTATATGTAATTGCATCTGCGGTATATTTTTTATTTTGCATGCTCTAGTAGATGGCAAGTATTGCATCTTGTGTCTATTTCATATCTCCAGTATCACCTACCACAGAGATAGAATACATTGTGTTTAATGTTTAGTTTTTGAATTAAAATAAATAGTAAACAGGGGGCAAATTGTATGGATTTTTGTATCTTTTTTGAAGCCTACACAGAATATTTGACTCCTCTCATTTGATTGCAAGCTCCTCAAGGGCTCTCTATCTATTCAAAATATAATTTTCCTTAATTCCAAAGCAGTATCATTCAAGTATTGTTTAATAAATATTCATAGCCTGTGATGACTGTGGTTTAAGATGAGGGAATATGTAAGGATAACACATCAAATTTAATAAATAAATAAATAATAAAACAGCAGCCTCCAAGTAGGATGCCTTTGGCTCATTGCCCTTTATCATTAAGCTCAAAAATGGGAGCTGCAGAGCTCAGGAAATGGTAATGGGCTGAGGGGCCTCTTGCCAGTAGGTTGCCACTTCACAAGTATAAAGTCTTTCCTTCTGATGGCAGCCTATGGTATAAGAAAGTTTTGTCCAACTCTTAGCTAGGGTGTGTGTACATCTCTGTGTGTGTGTGTGTGTGTGTGTGTGTGTGTGTGTACAGGCTGGGTTGGGATATGCTGTAGCCATCATTTTTAAGCTGACTTGCTTTTTTATTGAATTTATTGGGGTGGAATTAGTTGATAAAAATATATATGATTCAAGTGTACAATTATATAATACATTATGTGCATATTGTATTGTGTGTTCACCACCCAAGGTCAAGTCTTCTTCTGTCACCATTTATCCCCTTTATCCTTTTCTACCTGCCCCCACCCTTTTCCCCTCTGGTAATAACCATACTATTGTCTGTGTCTATGAGTTTTTTTAAAACTTAATTTCTTTACCTTTTTCACCCAGCCCCCAACACCCCTCCCTTCTGAAAGCTGACAGTCTGTTCTCTCTATCTATGAGTCTGTTTCTCTTTGTTTGTTTATTTGCTTATTTGATTCTACATATAAGTGAAATCATATGGTATTTGTCTTCCTCTGACTGGCTTATTTCACTTAGCATAATACTCTCTAGGTCCATCCATGCTGACTTAAATACGACTGTTCAATTGGTTGACATTTTCCTGAACCCACTTAGCATTCCTAAGAAACTATTAACATGTAATACAAGTATGTATAGTGTGCATTTCTACCAGTTGACAAGCTGTTCTCAAATTACACATGTGAAATTCCTGAGTAGATCATTATGCCCTCTTTCTTCTTCTTACCTAGGATGAAATTTGTGCTCAATAAATATAAAACCTTCCTGACTGCCTCAGCCGTTAATGACTGATTTAGTCAGAAATCACTATCATGCTAAAGAGTCCATACAGAGACTGCAGTGTTAATAAAGTTAGGATTCTTCTGACCTTTCATCTCTACTTAGGTCTCTCACTCAGTTGTGGACTTCTTAACTAGCTTTGTCCCCCTCCCTAAAGTGCTTTGAGGCAGATATTAAAGGCAAGTGATTATTCTTAAAATCCAGACTTTCCTATATCTTCTAAAAGTGGTTCAGCAAATTCAGTACTAAGGCATCATCAGGGCCGAGCTCCTCCCCAAAATGGGCACTGTATCTCTTATTTTTCCTAGAGTGAGGACCTTCAACTCCCCAAAGCTATCAACCTGATACTTTTTAGCAACGTTAATGAAAGCCACCAAACAACAATGACAAACCCCTAAAATAGATTCACAGGGCTGTGGTGGCTAAGAGCTGGGTTTGCTAAAAATAAAGCTGCTTCCGCTCCTTCCATCACCCTTTTCCTGCTAGACTATAATTAAAGTCCACATCTGAAATCCTTATTGAGCAGCAAAGTCCCATGAGTGATTGGCATCTGGCATCCAAAAATATTCCACAAAAAAAACAGTGTTCTCAGTGCCACATCTGACAGGCTTGGCTCACTTTCAGTGCTCCTGGCTTCCCGATGAGTGGCAAACCAATGGATGAACAGGAAGATTGCTTCAGCCTAGTATCAATCAATCAGTTGGTTCTTCCGTCAATGACTTAAAGCAATTTGCCATGCCTTCCCTCACTTACCCCACACTGGCACAGGAGAGAAGAGTGATAGGAGAAAAATTAGCCTCGCTAATTGGAACACTTTTTGCCTTGCCAGTGCTGGGAAAGAGGGACTCTGCTTGGTTGGGAAAATGTGGTTCCCTGGCGAGACAGAGAATTGCACTTGCCTGCTAGTCCAAATAGCAGTAGTTTTTGCATTGAAATTCCACCCAATTAAATGCCTTTTGCTTGAACCTCAGATTTGTGGTTTCGCTGGAAGGGAGAGATTAGTTTTAGGGAGGAGGGGGAAAGCCTTTCCCATCATCATGTTTTTTATGCTTATGCCATTTGCATGAAAACTAGACAATGTGGGATTGCATGTGGGCCACTCCTCATGGTATCCGAAATGAGAATATGTTGGACAATAGAGACCTCTTTTTCCCCTCTCGGAGCAGTCAAATAAACTTAATCATATGAATATACAATGAGATAAGACACCAGTCTTGCACCGCAAGGTTTTATGATTTTAAGTAGGCTTGTGCTAAACTCTTATCATAATTGTAATTAGAAAGAGCAGGCCAGTTTCCTGCTGCTCCAGCTCACATTTGACATGTGAACAGTATGAGGTTAGATGCCTGAGCTGAATTCTTGATTTTCACTAGTTTAGAGTTGCTGTTTGCTATGTTGCAAGTAAAGAGGTCATATAAAATAATGTTAACTCTGCTGAAAACAAGTACATTATATTTCTGTATTTGCTAAGGACAGACAGTATTTCAACTTTCCATTATGTTTAACTGTTAGTGTACATTAAATAATAGAATGGCCTAACAAAAAAGACCCAGGTATGTAAGAATTATAATCTTAGGACAGAGGCAGTGATCCATATATTTTGAGATGCATATGATCCATCTGATGGGATAGGCAGCTAATGGCATGAATTTCTGCAATTGATCAAATCCATTACCCAGGTCTCACTTTATCACTGTGTGTCATAGGGTGAGAAACCAAAACAATAGCATCAACATAAATAAAGGGGGAGAAACAAACAGTAGTCCTGATGGGGAAAGGGTCACAGAAATGACTTCAGAAATAAGCAGATAAAGAGTGGAATGCCAGTTAGAGACATTTTCTGCAGAAGAGACCAATAAACCAATACATATTGACAATTTATGCTTCAATTGCATCTTTTGGCGAGTTTCAAACAGCCTTTGAAGATGTTCTATAAGGCAATACTTGACACAGATGTCAAGGGCAGGTACTTGCCTATTATTGCAAAGCTTCTTCCTCTCTACTTAGACTACTAGAAAGATGAAGCTTGGAGCTGGAAAAGCATCTTAAATACGCTGCTGTGCTTTTTTCCTCAGATGGAGAAGCTGGGACCAAAGAAGATTAAGGGATGGACATAGCCCTGTAGCTAATTATGGAGCATCCAAACTCAAATGTTGGTCCCTTGAACATAATCCAAGTTCACTTCCTAATTTGGATAATCATCAGAACTAAGACATTGAATAGAATATGAGAAATGCAGAGATGCCTCACCCACTTTGCAATAGTACCACGAGCTGCCACCATAGGTTCACTTGAGGCAGTGATGTGTTGAAACTAGCTTATTTTTGTCTTAGAGTCTAAACTCACTAGAGCTGACTAACACGTTTTCTGGAATTTTATTGACTGGCTGATGTCATGTTGGAAGTTGAAATCAGCCATGGTGGGAAATAACAGAATCCACAACCCTGGAGAAACATTTATCAGAATATTGCTCACTGGAGGTATTATTTAGGAAAGGAGGAATTTTAAATAATTAAGACCAATACCTGAAATGACAAATGCAGTGTTTGCTTGTGCAAGTATACCAAGCTAATGGTATATGCCAAAGGCTTGTTCAATATGAAAGAAACACTTAGTGACTTCCACTCCTTTAACTCGTGCTCAGAAAAATGGCTCCATCTATGAGAGACTGATTAAAGCAATGTTAGTATTGAAGAGATGAACTCTGACTCTAGAGATGAACGAAGAGAGGTGATTTCTGTTCTTCATGTCAAAGGATGAACATGTCAGTCTCTCTTATAGCAGACTAGGAAGGAATTCTGAGACAAATTTCCTAAAGTGGAAAGTTCAAATCACCCTTGGACAGCTGTTAGTTTCTTTGTCAGTGGGAATGATATTTACAGAATTAATCTATTTTAGGGCTGTCTGGAGAGGCAAGATTATGGAACAGACTGACAAATTTTTGATATATAGTGTGGTGAAGGCCTGGGAGGGGTGGAGGGGGTCAATGGGGGGGGGAGGACATCTGTAATACTTTCAACAATAAGGATAAATTTTAAAAAAGATATTCTAAAACAGAGAAAATCACCCATCTTAGAGAGAGCAGGATATCCCCTGGTGATCTGGAGCTGGCATGTCCTAGCGCAGGAGCCTGAATGTGCACATATCTTCCCAACTCCACACTCTGTGAAATTACCTTGGAAGCTTGAAATTGGCCATGATGGAACTATTTGCACCATGAAAACTGACAAACACTATAAATCTGGGGATTTTTTTTTCTTTTTCCACACAAAGATGGTTGTTAACCATTTAGCAGAACATAACTAGATATTGTAGAACCCTAATATTAAGGCCACAGACAATAGTTAATATTTTATTCAGAAGGTTTTAAAAATCATTGTTTTAGGAAAATTTTAGCTAACTATATAATTATGAACTAGAGACATGGTGATAACTGACTTATGAAGTAAAGCCCTTATAGGAGAACGGGAGAATTTTCTCATCTAGAGATATAAGCAGGTCTATTGAAATAAATAGCTAAGACCAAAGTAGAGAATTGGACTGATATTTAGTCACACAAAATAGTTAGTCATATTTTATTTGATCTATCCTATACTTACAAATATGATAGATGCTTCAGAGAATTCAAAAGATGTACAAGTTTGACATTAGAGAACTTGGAGTCTAATGAAATTGGTAAAATAAAATGCTTGGAGAACACACACAGTAGGTGTATTAAGAATTGAGGGAGAAAAAGTGCTTAGTATTGGGTAGAATCATCAGACAGAGTCTATAGTAAGATTGAGACTGAAGAAGAATCTTAAAGGAGGAGCAATACTTGAATAATGTTTGGGACCTGGAGAGATAATTGCAAACATGATCAAGGGGCCATCTAAGCAAAAGTTCTATAGGAGCAAGTGTGGCAAGTATAGGATAGAGCTACCTGGCAAGAGTGGAGGGTGTGGGTGGCAAATAATATAGGCAGTAGGGTGTAGAAAAAGGAAGGAAGAAAGGAAGGAAGGAAGGAAGGAAGGAAGGAAGGAAGGAAGGAAGGAAGGAAGGAAGGAAGGAAGGAAGGAAGGGAAGGAAAGGAGGGAGGGAGGAAGGGAGGAAGGAAAGGAGGGAGGGAGGGAGGGAGGAAGGGAGGAAAGATGAGAGAGGATAGGTAAGGAGTAAAGCAAAGGAAGAGAAACAGAAAAATATATGTTACTCAATGCAGGGCATTATGTGAAATAGCTCTCATGTGGATCACGTCAAGTAGTTATTTAAACATTGCTTGTCGCAGACACTGTCCTTATTTAACAGATGAGGAAAAAAGGCTGAGCCAGATGAACTCTTTAAAAATTGCAAAGCTCTCAGGGGTGGAGCTTGGTGTCCGGTTCAGCTTCTCTGACTCTGGGACCAGGCTCTTGCCACAATACTACATACCCTGGCACTTGCGTTCTTGAAAAAATTCAGCAGTTTCCGTAAAGTATTGCTTTAGTTAAGTGCCAATCACAGAAGGAAATATACCATATGAAGGAATACAGGAAGTCGAATCAGCTCTACCCCAGGCAAAAACATTTAATAAGTGGCTTGATTGAGTATTGAAACAGTCTTTCATATTTGGGTGAAGCTTAAGGTTGACGAAGCCCTCAGGTCAGAAAAGACACCATGGATGAATAGCCATTTGTGACAGAAGGAAAGAGATTACGGTCATTGAAATGGAAGGAGACAGAAGATTCAACCAAAAGGAAATATTGAATCCTGAGCATTTATTATAAACTGTACCTCTAAATCTTTCCCAAATGGCAGAATTACTGCAAGTTAGCTCGCCAGGGAGCCAAAGATATTTTTGACAGAACTATATACTCCCCTGGTAAAGATAAATGGGGTGTAATTTTGTTAGTCCCAAACTTTTCTGCAAGCTTCAAGATCACTGCACATTGTTGGATCTATTCATAATGGCCTGGACTGTATCCCAAAAATACCAGTGGGAGAGACTCAAGCTGACTGGCCAGACCAGAAAAGGAAAATGAAGCCATTTGGACTTGGCTGAGGCAATGGATGGTCTGACAGTTTGAAATTTATAATTTTTTTAGTCCTTTTAACATTCTTTATCTGCCTTTATTTGCTCAACAGCCCTTTGCTGAAGTTCACGCTCAGCTTCCCACATTCGGTGAAGCACACAGCAGTGGACAGGGGAATTTAATCTAGAAATCAGTCTGACTTGTCTTTGCAATGTGTTTTAGCTTCCAGGACTGCGCTATGAGGATGCATTAGCAAGAGCCCGGCTAGGTCAGGTGGCCCAAGAGCACTGCCAGCATCCCTAACAATGCTTTTTAGGCAGTACTGTCAAGCAGACTCCCATCTCCTTAACTGACAGCGATGAGCATTTTAATAAAATGAAGTTCTGGCTTGTTTTGAAGCATGAAGCCTAGTAGAAAAGAGAATCTGATCAGCTTTCACCGTGCCTTTCATAACTGTGAATCCTTCCATCTGACTGCCAGTAAGTCGCCTTCCCAGACATTCAGAATAGATCATCCTCACTTCGAGCTGTCTCAGACACATTGCTCAGGTTTCTTTCAACCTGCCTTGTAGCTCTCAGGTGGGAAGGTGGCAGGCGTCCAGTCTCTCTGAAGAAAAAAGCCTCCATTGTTCATTGTGCCACTGTATCTTCCAACCCTTTTTGTTATATCCCGGAAACCTATTTGCTTTTTAACTGCTGCCACATACTGGGAAAACATCTTTATCGAGTGCTCCGCGGCGCTTTGGCATGAGTCCTTTTCATCAGGGGGCCTGTAAGTTCCTAGCTGAGATGAAAAGTATGAATGTTTCTGTCCACCTGGTTATCTTCATGTCAGACCAATTTGAATGTCATTGGTTCTTGTGCTTCTTTGTTGCTGAAAATTTTCTGGAACCTTCACCATTTCCCCCAGAGGCATAATTCAAAACCATTGGCGAATATGCTCAAATTAGAACTCCTTCTAGTTCAAAATACATGTATCACATGATAGTGTTCTACAAGAGAGGGTCTTGTCTAATATAACAATGAAATTCCAGATCAAACATGCCACAGGAATGGATACTAGCTCACATTGCCAGAAAAAAACATGGAACCTCTCTCCTACCTGATTGCCTAGATCATCTTCTCTCTTCAATGCACACACAAAAGAGCTTGATTTCTACAACTAGAGCTTAATTTGAATTCTAAGTATACTTTGACATTCAACATATATATTTTAAGCATACCTTTTCAATGCTGGTAAGATCGGGAAGGTATCAATCACTCACACGTTAGATAAATTTAATTGCATTGCTTTCCTCCTGACATAACCGGAGAAGAACTACACTAATGAATGCAGTTAATAATGTGGGACAGAGGAAAAGAGAAATTAGGAAGAAAACAAAAGTGATTTTGAGTAACTCTGAGGAAAACAAACCTAATTACACAGGACAATTCTCTACAGGACGGTGAGGGTCTTGAGTGTCTGGAAAAGCATGGTGGTGAGTTTATGAGATAGAGAAGAACTGTGGGGAAATATGAGTAATTCCAAACTAACTTGTTAAATGTAAAAGTTTGGAGGAGGACTATGGATATTCAAAATAGTTTAATTTGATCCAATTAATTAGATTAAATAAATTAGTTTAACCCCATCCTTTCTCCCTAGTTTCAGGAGGACATCGTCAGCATGGTATACATACCACTCAACCACCTTCTTCAGCATCAAACCTGCCTCATCTTTTGAATTCTTTTTCCCATGTTCTACAGCTACCTCCACTAGTGGGGAAATAGACCCATGCTTACTGAATATCTATTATTTTTTTTAGATTCAACTTATCAACATAAATGCTGCAAACACAATTCTATGAGGAGCTAAGTAAGGGAGTAATCCTTGCTTGATTACAACTACTGGAAGTCTTCAGGGAGAAGGTAAGCCGACACTTCTGTGTCATTTCTTTTGCAGGGCAGCAGCTGTGTCTATATTCCCCTTCTGAAATTAAGCAATTTAAGGGTTGACACCATACTTTATGCTTCTTTAGATTCTTAGAACAGCCTCTTGCACAAAGTGGTTGTAAGAACTGATACTTATTGAGTGATTGCTGTATGTCAGACATGGGACTGAGTGCGTTGTGGGCATTATTTAATTATTGCAACTGCCATATGACATATGAACTGTTATACCCATTTGAGCAGATGTGAACACTGAGGCTGGGAACAGTTCAGTGACCTGTCAAAGGTCTCATTTCTATTGTATGAAGACCAGAATTAAATTAATGTTTGTCTTTTGATGAATACTTTCTGTATTTGTGAAGAAAATAATTCTGTCAATTCCATAGACCGAGTCTTTGGGGAAATCAGAAATCCACAAATTTCTGCATTTATAGGACTGTTCTAAAGCCCTCCTTTTAAAATCTGGCCCAGCCCACCTATTAAATGTATCTTCCCATTTCCAAGTAGAGGTTCTCTGAGCTCATCCAGCTAATCTTGCACTTGTTTTCCATAGCTTATTATTCTCCCCTTTGCCTGACCAGGCTGTCTTCTCTTTAGGTCCTTCTGAGGGTCTCTAAGAGGGTTTAGGCTGAGGGTTCAACTGTTCTGGATTATAGTCTGTGACAAACCTTACTATCTGCATAACTATGAAACCTCTTTAAACTGATTTCCTGATCTGAAGGTGAAGGTGATGATAGTATCTGCCTCCCAGGTGTCATGCGAAGATTAAATGATATCAGGCACTTAAGAAACATATATATAGTAGTTATTATATCAGTAAATATTATAATAGAGTCATGGTATTTATATCAGAACATCTTAATCATTTCTTCATTAAACTTCCTCAAAGCCAGTACTTTAGTAGCAATTATGTTTGACATGTGTGTTGTTTTATTCTATCTACTAGTGACGTATATATCCCCTTGATGACAAGCAGTAATTGTATGCAAAATTTTCCCCCTCGCCTTAGCTCTAATCAGAATGTGCCTGGGCAATAGTGCTCTGGTCACAGCTAGGTGTGTGCTTTTCCCAGGTCCCGAGTCATCTCCAGGTAGGCAGAGACCATATATGACAATTGCAGATGCCACAGGGGAAACCATTTTTGTTTTAGGATTAAACTCACTCTTCTTTGTGATTATTAGTGTTAGTATCTTGCTTGTTTGATTTCCTGGCTTCAAGATATGCATTTACTTTAACCACAAGTTCTAATTATTCCTTCACATCTTTTAAGATGTGAATTTTGGCTTTCAGACCATTAATTTGCCCATGGTAACATATCTAAGATGCTTAGCTGAAAAGCTGTCCTATAGTCCATTCACTTTGAGAAACCATAGCAGCATGTAGTAGAAGGACAACACCCTCTGTTCACGTAATTTTTGTGGTAGTGGTTGTTTTTAACAGCATGTGTCTGCTTTCAAGGAATTTCTAGTTAGATTATGTAAAAACATGTCTTTATGTAATAAATTTAATCTCTTCCTTAGCCACTTGCTTCTGACAACTTGAAGTAAATACTTTGACTAAACACTGTGCCCTGAATGTCTGGTAAACTAAGTTATGTCAGCCTAAAAGATGGAGAGGGAACCAGATGTTGCATTTATTGAACAACTCCCTCCTTCTAATCTCCAGGATCTACAAACTACAGAAATAGGAGAATTTCCATGGATATTTATAAATAGTGTTTGCAGGGATGCTAATGAGGATATATAATCCATCTGACACTTCAATAAATATTGGAAACTACAAGAACTGTTGCAGGGATGTCTAATGATGTATTAGATGTCTGTTTTACACCAAGTCTGATACTAGTTTCATCTGTTGTGTTTGAAATTGTGCCCTCTGCTAGAGAAAACATTAAAAGGACTCAAAGATTACCTTTCTGCATTCCAGTATAGTCAGCAATAAGAACATCGTGAATCTGAATTTTAAAAAGTATCTGACAAAGGAAACCAAAGATAAGATAAATCTGAGACAATGTGGGGAAGTGGGGAATTCAAAGTAAAGAAATTACTATGAGTGGGAGAGAACAAAGATAACACTATTGAAACACACATACACAAAATATAATTGCCAAAGTCTCCATTGAGAATTAGCAGGACAAGATATATGAATGGAAGGGCATAATTTGTTCTTAAGAGTTTACTACATAGAGAAGGTTTTACATCTGGAAAATGTCTATCCTGGTGAAAAATCAATAAAAATGGAATGGTGGATATGGTGGGAAGCATTTGAACTCAGATCAGAGTAATTAGATCCAGAATCAATGGTATAGCTGGAGTATTCAGTGGAACTCGTGCAGAGAGACACATGAGCAATGCTGTTCAAATACAGACCATAGAACATCTATATGAGGGATGGGATCCTCATCAATATGAAAGAACTAATTTTGCTACAAATAAAAGGTGCACACTAAACGCAATCTGCTGTCCACTTAATCTTTATCATATGTTGTAGGAAATTATATTTCAGATTTTTTTTTATTATTTTAAAGAAAGTGATAAGACCTTGGGACAAAGTGATCATAGAATATTGGGCTTCATAATAAAAAGTAAGAAAAGACAATACTAAACTAGAGGTGCCCAATGTGATGGAGCAAGGTGAAGGTAAAGAACCTCAGACCATACATTCCTTACCCATAACTGGTAATGTATCTGAGTCTCTGGGATGTCGAGGATTGTGGAAGAACCCTGAGGCTGGGGCCAAATCTCTTAGAGAATCCGAAATTTCAGATCTTCTGCACTGACAGCTCCAGCAAGCTCTTGCTAGAGGAGAGCCAGTTTTAGATATTTTGCATGACCAAAAATAAATAAATAACTAAACCAATAATATCAGTAAGAGGTCTTATTAGATTCTGATTGGAAGTAAAAGTTGGGATGATCCACTTCAGGACTCTAAATACCCATGGCCTTGTTTCAAGCAGTCAGGAGTGGAAGAGTACCTCAAGACCGAACACTGAATTTCCTTTTCTGCAGGTATGTTGAGTAGCTCTAGTCAGCTCTCTCTGTTTGCCTGTATATATGACCTAACTTTGTGGAGCTGTTTATGTTAGTTACTAGAGATATCTGTAGAAGAGGAACTAATTTGGGCAGAGGATTGGTTAATTAGGTTTTGGACATGCAGATTTTGTGTTGCTGGCGGGCACCTAGTCAGAAATGGTGTTAGATTATATGCCAAGGAAGAGAGTCAAGAACAACGATAGATCCAGAAAGAGGAGTTGTAGTTGTTGCTGGTGGTGGAGTAACAAGACTTGGAGGAAGCAGAGTCAGAGAAAGGAACAGAAAAAAGGAAAGAAAGCGAAGAATCTCTTCTTACTACATATGAAACAAACACCATTAAGTGAATATTTAGGCAGTTGTGTGTCTAAAGAGGGGATGGCAGAGACTGAAAAGTAAGATTATGCATTCAGAGCATGAAGCATTATTTAGAGGAAATTTGACTATGCTGGTTTTAAAAGAAGATTAAGTCAAAGATTAAAAGGATGGTAGAAAGAAGGAACACATGACTAAGAACAAGTGCAAAAGAGAACCATGAAACTATATATTTTTTTTAAAAAAAAGGATTTCAAGAAATCTAAGTCCCAAGTTAAACTGAAGCTCACTGAAATTTTATAAAAATAGTACTGGCGATTTTTAATGCTATATGTGAATCAAGACTAAGGAAAGATCTGGTGTGATGCTTAAGGACAAAAACATAAAGGTAGCAGGTAGCTGCTACTATTTTACTTACACATTTTCTAACCAACAGAATGGATCTTCACCCTTTAGGCTGAAGTGTTTAGTATGGTGACATGGGTCACTGTCTTTTCTTTGCTGTAATCAATACCTCCATTATTTTATAACTATATATTTACATTTTTACTAGTAGAAATATGTTTGTGGGTATTCAGTGTGTATCTTTGGCATACATTTCATCACATCCTTTACAGATCAAAGTCAGTAAATTGATATACTCAAGGTCACCAATACTGCAATAGCTTGAGTATTGCTTTACCCTTCATGAATATGCATCACACTCATTTTAGACCTAATTTTTCTTTCTTTTCTTTTTACATTTAAGGACTAAAACCATAGGAAAAAAAATATGAGTTTCTTATTTTAGTCTGAATGTGATCTGAAGGTAGTTAACCTTGGAAAGAAGGTAGAAATGAAGACAAACTTTCCTTCTGGCCTCCTGATGCTTCTGTGTGAATTGATGGATCCCTCAAGGATGAATGCGACACCATGACAAGTGTGGAGGGAAAAGTTATGCTGGAGCTGACATTCACAGGGTGTATTAATTATAAGTATTCATCTCCCTAGTGATCATGTACTCTTTTTCCCCAGGAAGCAAACCGACCAAGAATTTTACTTTTAATAGAAATGAAGAATGGAGTGCTTGTTAAGTTTCAATACTTTTAACTTAAATTCATCTTCATATTAACTTTAGAGACCTGCAAATCTCAAACTTATGTATAAAAGATGGAAGTTGGGCCTGGCTGGTGGTGCTCAGTGGTTGAGCATCGACCTATGAACCAGGAGGTCATGGTTTGATTCTGGTCAGGGCACACGGTTTGGTTCTTGGGTTGTGGGTTCCATCCTCAGTGTGGGGCATGCAGGAGGCAGCCAATCAATGATTCTCATCATTGATGTTTATATCTCTCTCTTCCTCTCACTTCCTCTCTGAAATCAATAAAAAATATTTTTAAAAAAGGTGTAGGTTCGGACAGGGTTGGAATATACATATTCTTTTTTTTATGACCTAGCACAGAGCTTGTAGTGCACCCCAGATTCAATGACTTTGAATGGGAAAATGTTGGACTTTATTTTGGAGGTCGAAGGGGACAGAGTTTCTTTGGCTATCATCAAGAATTTTTTATTAAATTGCTGAAGGAGCAGTCCTTTGTTTACCTTTTGGACACTGAATATATTCATGATTATGATGCCAAAAAGAGGAAGAAAAGCTGGGTGAAGTAGTCATTAGTACCTCTGTGAGGTGAAGCTTCACAAAAAGATATTGGGCTTTTGACTGCCACCCAAGAAGGGGCATTACCTCCAAGCAGATCCATGGTCAGCTACTTTCTAAAGAAAAACAAATGTATCTGGGAAAACCACTCAGTTTGACTGACTGTCATGATGTAGACCAAGATGTAAAAAGAAAATGGTGTTGACAGTATGTTCACAAGAAAGTTCTATGGCAATACACTACGTATACATTCATTTCATCTTCTGGCACCATTTGCTGATATGCAGACACAGCTTTAGACAGCCTGTCTGGCTAATTCAGGTCAAATTTGATGCATTTGCTCAGCAGGTTCTTTTGCATGAGCCAACATTTCATGAGCACACACATATTTTAGTTCTCTTGATTTCCATATCCACTGGGGGCTCTGAAATTATGCCATTTTCCCAAGTAGATCCTTTACTCCCTGAGTGGACTTTTGTTGCTGCTTCTGTAACTGTTATTGTTATTTGTTTGTTTTCTTCCTGGCATCTCCACAAGAGCAAAAGTACAAGCTTTTCTTAATTTGAACATAAACTTTTTTTTCTTATCTGAAACTTCTTGATAGCCCTTTTCCATTTTTAATGAAAGCAATTATCTTAAGTGAATAAGCATATGCAAAAATGTTTGAGAGGTAGGCCAGGAAGATATTTCTAACTTTTAAAGCAACCACTTTTCATGTGTTTTCTGTTTATTGGGATGAACATATTAAATGGTATGGATTTTTCTGAAGTGGAAAATCAACGTTTTAAATTGCACAGTGCCTATTCTCCAACATTTTATCCAACTGCCCATCATTTACTCATAGCACTTAATTTTTCTTCCTTTACAATATGAATTTTATAGTGCTCAGAAGCTCAGGAGCTATTTTCATTTCATCAAATGTTTTCCTACTTGAAAATGTCACCATGTAGATAAGTCATAATAAGATCAACTCATGAATATTCACAGAGCATATTTTGAGTACTGTATTACCCACTTAGAGCTCTTTTACTGGCTAGATCACCCATATTCCTGATTACTTTCCCCCATTAAATTCTTAATTGCTATTTAAACCAGGAAATTTTTCATAGTAATTATTGCCCAGTCTAGAGTCCTGGTATTGCCACTTGTTATTGCATATGACATATAATTCCCTCTCATTCTTAAAATTTATGTGTGGTTCATTTCTGGCTTTGCATTTCAAGTCAGGGTGTTTTAATTCTTAAAAATTCATTGGCCATAATTTTCCAAGAGAGAGAACTTTTGAGCTGTCCTTGGAAGACAAAACCTAATTGGAAGCCCTATAACATTCCCTACTCTCATGAAAGGATTTGAGTTAATATAATCACTCAAAACTTCATTTCTCAATTTAGAACAAAATATTTTACAGTTGGATATTTTTGATACTTGATGCTAGACATATAGATATACCATTTTGAGCTGCTTTTACTTCATAGTAGGTCCTAGGAGCTCTTAAACTTATTTCTCAGAATTTATTTTTATCCCTAACTGCTTCTCTCTCCAGCATTTCAATATGGTTTCTTGCTAACTAGTCACCCAAGACATAAAAAGTCTTTATTAATTGCCTTTAGAAATACAATATCATACATGTCTTTTTTTCCTTAAGTTTTGGCTAATGTTTTTAGACCACCCTGCCAACTTTGAGGAATCTTGGTTGTGTTGATAAAGGTAATATTCAATAGAGTTTTCAATGTACTAGTAAACTGCCTGGTGAATGGGAATTTTAATTTTTCTCATTAAGTTAAAAGTTTGGTTATATAGAATTTCAAATATTCAATCTGTTCTTAATCTATGAAAATATGGTTAAATTTTATATTTTGACCTTCTTAGAGTATTTGAATTAGTGTGTGCATATGATTGTGTTTACTTAATTTTCCATCTTCTATATTAATGTAACATATTCCATACTTTCTGTATCTGGTTTCAATTCTGTTCACTTTGAGTTCTGAGGGACAGTCTCTGCTACACTGATTGGCAGGCTAGATCATTCTGGTCCACTGGGCTAGTATGCCCGGATGTGTTTAGGGGGATGCCTGTTATGGTATACTAATCTAACTGCCTTATCCTATATTACAGTGAAAACATCCTCAGGCGAGGTAATACATTATTTGATGATATGTTTCTTTTTAACTTTTGTGAGAATGGTTTTTTAGGGGTAGATTAGGTCATTAAAATATAGCAATTTGATCCTGGTTCTCATTTTTTAGATTTAAATCTTTGATATAGCTGCTCAATCTTCCATGCTTTCGTTTTCTCATCTAGTAATACTTATAGATAAGGAATAACCTGTTAAAACCTGATTACTTGTAAAGCAGTTGGCTGCCTTCAAAGCTCCATGTGTATCAGTTTGGGGCCAGTGCCATATGGTAAGGCTTATATCCCAATCCCCCCACCCCATCCTATATCATCATGCCATATGAGGGTCTGGTGCTTCCTCAACTGAGGTGCTGGCATGATAGATACTGCCATTATCTTGACACATTACCTCATTGCAACTACAAAGCTTTGATCCTCAATTGCACCAGGGAAGGGGACTGTTCTCTCTCACATTAAAGCACTAAGCTTCCAGAAAAGGGCTAACAGTAAGATGCTGCCCTGTGATATTTCTACTTGTATCCTGCCTCCCAGTGATGGCAGCAGAGATTCATTACTAATCATGTAGCTTTTAGAAAACAGCCCAAAGGTCCAGTCCCTCTCCTAGCTCTGCTAGGTCTCTTGAGGCTGCACTAAAATGCAATAAGGAAACACAAATACATACCTACCTCTGCTTCTGGCACCACAACTTTTCCCCAAAGAAAGATGCTCCAGCAGTTTAGAACAAAATCTTAATTAAACAAAGTCACTTTTTTTTAGTGTTTAGATTCATCAGATAATTGCTCAATTATCCACTTTGTTTTGCCTGTGTAGATATCCTGGCTCAAGCCCATTAACCAACTAATGTACACCAAAGATGAGAAAATTAGGAGATTGTGCCTTTGTTGATATTTCTGTTCTCAGCCCAATGGTTTGTCTGTATCCCTGATGTCTGCTGTCCTCATTAAGAGTTACCAAATCAGCCCTAGCCAGTTTTGCTCAGTGGATAGAGCACCGGTCTTCCTACTGAAGGGTCCCGGTTCAATTCCAGTCAAGGGCACATACCTGGGTTGCGGGATTGATCCCCATTGGGATGTATAGGAGGCAGCCGATCAATGATTCTCTTTCATCATTGATCTCTCTCCCTCTCCCTTCCTCTCTTTCTAAAAAATAAAAACATATTAAAAAGAAGACTTATCAAATCAAAGCAATATTCATTGCATTCCACAAATAAGAAAAAGTAGGTATTTATTCTTTGACTGCCAGTTCAAAGAGGCATTGTTTTTATAAGGGGGAAGAAAGATAAATATTCCTTTTAGTATTAGAAGCCAAATCAGATAAGAAAATCTCAACTTTTGGTGAGAATATAAGGATTTGAGCATTACTACAAGTACCTAGAATGAATTGTATCTCAAACTTGGTTTCTAAGGGGGACTATGTCAGTCTCTCTCATCTGGTATAAATGATGCCTTTTTCTCATTGAGATCACCTCTACCAAGTTCCAGCAGATGTGACTTTAGCTGACCAGTTGGTGGCACCTGATTTCCAGTGTGCTGATATACTGGGTAACCTATAAGATGATGGCCTTGTTTTTGCTACATAGCCATCCTTTTCGCTTCTGGTATTATAACTCTGTCTTGAACGCATGCTTAGCTAGGATTGCCTGCCCGACTGCCTGGGAGAATCTTGTGCTCAGTATGGCTTAATAGAAAGATCATGGGCTTTGGAATCAGAATCCATATTCTGTTTCTTATAAGTTGAATCATCTTGGGCAAGTTACTTACCTTCCTTGATCATCATGTCCCTTATTTGTACAATATAATATCCATCTCACATTCTGTGAGAACTAAATGTGCTAATATATAAAAAGGAGCTCAACAGGGCTTGACAGCTTTTGGCACTCTATTATTGACATGGTCTTCCAGTAATGGGTTTATTATTTGAAACTCTATTTACCTCGCTTCAGAATTATCTAGATTGCTACCACAATGTCTACCCATCAAACCTGGCCTCTTTAGTTATTAAATACTCTATTCCTAGTTTAGTGCCAACAACATAGTGGCATACTGAGCAAAGGGATTGATGGATGGATGGATGGATGGATGGATGGATGGATGGATGGATGATGGATGGGTGGATGGATGGACAAATGGAAAGATTTTTTACTAAACTCAGTCTTAATTTATGTTTCCTTGAAAACATAGCCCACTGGACTTCTGACTTTCCTCAGAGAGACCAGAATCTCCATTAGTTAATTTACCCATGTCCTTGTCCTGCTCCTTTGCCTGTACTTTTCCTGGTGTTCCTTGTCCGGAGACAGTGTGAATAATAATACCCCATGGGAAGTTTCTGAAGACTGAGACAGTGCTCTACTTTAGCAATATAAAATACTAGCAATATAGACCATTAATGATTACCTTGACTAGAGAAACTTCTTAAAAAATTAACCAGTGTTAAAGCACATGGTACTTTTGATCAGTTAATGTCCCCAAAGACAAACCTAAAAGGCAGGCCACAGGAACAACTTCATTTTAATATATGAGCAAATGCACTTGGTAAGACACTTATGACAGCACAGAACAATGAGATAATCCCCTTGAAATACTTACAAGTTATAAGAAGGTAAAAAGAATGTAAGCATAGAATGTTCTAACATCTTCATGTCTTGAAACTTGTGTAATTTTCTTCTTATTCTATAGAGGGCTTTTATCATTCAGTGTTCCTACTATAAAAAGAACAACCTTGATTAGGTGCTATGATTGTTACTCTTCTTGGTTATAACAATTGTGGCAAGTACCTTAATAGACAGGCTATGTCAGAGGGCCTTACCTTGGATATGCTTCTTTTTCCTCAGTTGCCTAAAACAGGGATGGCAGTAATAAATAGTCTGAAAGGAGTTCCACTTCTGGTTGCACCCATGAAATAGTAAACTTAGAAACCAGCTTAAGTAATAATGTGATTATTTTTTATTGAGATATAATTCACATACCATAAAGTTCACCCATTTAAAGTGTACAATTCAGTGGTTTTTAGTATACTCATAGGCTGTGCAAAACACTATGTAATTACAGCACATTTTCATCACCCTAAAAAGAAACCCTGTATTCATTATCAGTCATTCCCCATTGTCCCCTCTCCACAGCATCCGGTGATCACTAATCTGCTTTCTGTCTCTATTTCTGAACATTTCATCTAAATGGAATTATACATTGTTTAGATTTGCGCTGGCTTTTCTTTTTTAACTTAGCAGCTTTCAAGCTTTCAAGGTTCATCCATATTGTAGCATGTATCAATAATTAATTGATTTTTATTGCCAAATGTTATTCCATTATATGGATATATTCATCAATTGATAGATGTTTGGGTTGTTTACAGTTTTTGGCTATTGTGAATAACACTACTATGAACATTTATCGTGTAAACATTTGTTTTCAACTCTCTTGGATATTTACTTAGGAGTGGAATTCCTGGGTTATATCTTAGCTCTGTGTTTGCAACTAATTTTCCAAAGTGGCTGCACCATTTTACATTTTCTCCAGCAATGAATGAGTGTCTCAACTACACCACATTCTCACTAATACTAGTTATTGTCCATCTTTTTTATTATAGCCATCCTAGTGAAGAAGTGTTTTATTGTGCTTTTGGTTTGTATCTTCCTAAGGATGTTTAGCATCTTTTCACCTGCTTATTTGTCATTTGTATCTTATTTGGGAAAATGTCTTTCAAATGTGTTATTAATTTATGTTATTTTTTAGATATATTTTTATTGATTTCAGAGAAGAAGGGAGAGGGAGAGAAAGATAGAAACATCAATGATGAGAGAGAATTATTGATCAGCTGCCTCCTACATGCCTCCTATTGGGGATTAAGCCTGCAACCTGGCCATGGGCCCTGACAGGGATTCAAATCATGACCTCCTGGTTCATATGTCCACACTCAACCACTGAGCAACACCAGCCAGGCTCAAATTTTTTATTTGGTTATTTGTTTGTCTTTTCTTGTTTTAAGAGTTTTAAATGTTCTTTATATATTCTCTGTGTTAGGCCATTGTCAGATATATGATTAGCAAATACTTCTGTTTTAATAATTTATTTATTTCTAATAATTTGTTCATTTTATCTGGGTTAGATTTTTTTGGTATAAAATTATGAGACATATGCCTTTAAAATATTTTCTGTGGTGATACAATCCTTCCTATAGGCTGGTATTAATTACACCTCTTTTATTGCTGATTTTAGTGATTTTAGTCTTCTCTCTTTTTTAATTGGTGAGTCTATCTAAATTTTGCTTATTTTGTTGAATGTGATTATTATTAAGATTTATCCTGAGTAGGAACACAGGGACTTTGTTGAGTATCCCTTCTAACTGACTGTCAGAGTCTAAGGTGTGCGCACATTGCCTTCTAAAAGCAAATCAATTGTGCTACCTGTGGATTCCTCTAATATTTTTATGGTTTCCCGTCTTATGTTTAAGTCCTTTATCCATTTTGAGTTTATTTTTGTGTATGGTGTAAGTTGGTGGTCTAGTTTCATTTTTTTTTTGCATGTATCTGACCAATTTTCCCAACACCATTTATTGAAGAGACTGTCTTGACTTCATTGTATGTTCTTGCCTCCTTTGTCAAATATTAATTGAGCATAGTGGTTTGGGTTGATTTCTGGGTTCTCTATTCTATTCCATTGGTCTATATGTCTGTTCTTGTGTCAGTACCAGGCAGTTTTGAGAACAGTGGCTTTGTAATACAGCTTTGTAATATCTGGTATTAAGATCCCTCCTACTTTGTTCTACTTTCTCAGGATTGCTGCAGCTATTTGGGGTCTTTTTTTGTTCCAGATGAGTTTTTGGAGAGTTCGTTCTAGGTCTGTGAAATATGCTGTTGGTATTTTAATGGGGAGTGCATTGAATCTATAGATTGCTTTGAGTAGCATGAATATTTTAATAATGTTGATTCTACCAATCCATGAACACGGTATGTTCTTCAATCTGTTTATGTCTTCCTCTATCTCTTTTTTCAGTGTCCTGTAGTTTTCTGAGTACAGGTCTTTTACCTCCTTAGTTAAGTTTATTCCTAGGTATCTTAATTTTTTTGGTGTGATGGTAAATGGGATTCTTCATCAATATAGCTCCTAGGGCAATGGAAACTAAAGAGAAAATAAACAAATGGACTACATCAAAATAAAAAGCTTCTGTACAGCAAAAGAAACCATCAACAAAACAGCAAGAAAGCCCACTACATTGGAGAACATATTTGCCAATGTTATTACTGATGAGGGTTTAATCTCCAACATTTACAGGGAACTCATACAACTTAACAAAAGAAAGATAAACAACCCAGTCAAAAAATGGGCAAGGGACCTAAATAGATACTTTTGAAAGAGGACATAAGGAAGGCCAAAAGATATATGAAAACATGCTCAAAGTCACTAATTATCCAAGAGATGCAAATCAAAATGATAATGCAGTACCATCTCACACCTATCAGAATGACTATCATCAACAAATCAACAAATGACAAGTGCTGGTGAGGATTCAGAGAAAAAGGAATCCTCCCGCACTGCTGGTGGGAATGCAGACTGGTGCAGCCACTGTGGAGAACAGTATGGAGTTTCCTCAAAAAACTAAAAATGGAACTCACATTTGACCCAGTGATCCCACTTCTAGGAATATATTCCAAGAAACTAGAAACACCAAACAGAAAGGATATATGCACCCCTATATTCATAGCAGCACAATTTGCCATAACTAAGATTTGGAAACAGCCTAAGTGCCTATCAGCAGATGAGTGGATTAAAAAAACAACAACTGTGGTACATCTACACAATGGAATACTATGCTGAGGTAAAAAAAGAAGGAATTCTTACCATTTGCAACCAGCATGGATGGACCTGGAGAGCATTATGCTAAGCGAAATAAGCCAGTCAGATAAAGATAAATATCACATGATCTCACTCACTTGTGGAATATAGTGAACAACATAAACTGATGAACAAAAACAGATCCAGAGACAGAGAAGCATGATCAGACTGTCAGACCTCAGAGGGAAGGTAGGGGAGGGCGGGTGTAAAGTGGAGAGATAAACCAAAGGACTTGTATGCATGCATATAAGCCTAACCAATGGACACAGACACCAGGGGGGTGAGGGCATGAGTGGGGGATGTGGATGGGGGAGACAATGGGGGGATAAGGACACATATGTAATACCTTTATCAAGAAAGGAAAAAAATAAAAGCAAATCAATTATCTTTAGCTGACTGTTTTCTTAAAAAGCTTATTGCTCATTATGGATGTATTCTCTAGGAATTAAAATAAAATTTTTCTAAAATTATACTTTCAATTTTTATTTCTTTTTGGGTTGCAAAGATCAAGAAGTTCTAAGAAGTGGACTTTCTTAAATTTGCCCCCACTCTACTTTTCTTAAGCTATAATATATATTATGTCTATTTCAAAAGGCTCACAATACAGACACTTCTTGATTTCTGTGTTCTTGACATCTAATATTTGCTTGTCTGATGTAGAATTGACTGCTCATGATTTCCTTAAAGGTTGTATATTTTTCTGTCTTCATGGATGAGAAGGTCTCTTTCTCCTAGTCTCTTCTTATGCAGAAGATCCTTAATCTGTCCACTTAATTATTTGGGGATTTTATTTTGTTGTTATATCTCCCTGGAGGTAAAATGCCCAGAATTACATTGTATTCCAGCTGTGTAGGCACCATGTTTTTGTAACAGTAGAGCTTTCTTGTATTAATGGAAAGAAGATTTTGGGAAATGTGAAAATGGTAATTCTGTGAAGGGAGATTTTGCAGGATGGTGGATTTGAAATATTTGGAAAGAAGAAAGAAAGGGTTTCTGTGTTATCCCAGGAGCAGATGCCTCAAATAAAGACAATGGAACATATCTTCCTCCAAATGGTTCTGTAATGAAAGTACATATTTTTGGTGGAAAGTTTCTACTGCCTACCAAAGTGTTCTGCTGTCTGAGATCAAAATCCAATTTGAAGTCTGAATGCTCCATCACTCATCTTAGCATTCTTGCTTGCACAACTTCTGCTGCTCAGTAGCCAAATGGAAGATTAATCACAGAATTAGCATTTCCAAATCGCCAACAACCTCCTTTGCAGATGTGCAGTTACATTACTGAAGTCTGTTGTTTTGCCCTACATTTATTGTTAATAATTAATGTACATTTCTGGGTGAAATTATGTGCTATCACCATCTGGTTAATTTAATAGAAATAGTCAAATCTAAAGCACTTTATTAAATAAGTTGGAAATAATCATCATTATTACTATAATGTAGCAAGCATCATATTTTTTCAATGAAAAATGCCAGGAAATAGAACAGTTTACCGTATGCTAACTTAGTTACTGTTACTACAAATTCAGTTTTTGAAAATGTATCTGCCTGTAGTCAGAGTGGGAATTAACAGAATGCAAAGTTCATAGATTAAACAGTCTATGCAATTTTAACAGTCAAGAGCTTGGGTAATAAAAGTAAACTATCCAATAGGTGAAGAAAAATTATATTTTACCTTCTTGTATTAGTCTTCTAATTGAATAACAAATGAAAACTCTGGAGAATAGCAAGAATATAATTATTTGCCATTTTTGTTCTTGAAACTGACTAAGGAAAACAAATGGTATGAGGTAAATGTTCCTTTCTGAATTTGTGAAGTGTCAATATAATGAAGAAGACATCATTTAGCCATTATACAGTGTGTCTTTATGAAGATGGAAACATAGATCACCCCTAGATATTTAATGTCTGGTAGACACTTACGTAATGTTCAATCTTCATGTCAGAGAAGTACAGGTAAACTCCATAAGGATTCCCCACCCCATGGCCAATATTGTCCTTGTCTTGAAGAGTGTGAGATTTCTTCAACTTTCTCATTTCCATACTTTAAATATGTTAGAACACATCCTTACTTTACCTTCCCATTCGCTTCCCACTAAGGCCAGCCAAGGACAAAATGGTGGGATTGCTTGATATCTCATTTCCCTTTGTGATATTCCTGTTTTCATTTATTTCTCATGTAAATATCTTGCCCTATGTGGTTCCCAATTTATCTTTTCTGAGCTATGAGTGAATAATGGTTTACAATGATTTTAACGGAAAGAGTTGTCAAAGTTAGCCAAACATAAGGTATTGGTGAAATGTTGTATGGTGAGAAATTGGGACATCCATCAAGAGAAATGGTATAATGGTGGTGCTGGGATTCATTTTGGTTCAGAGGTAAGTCTGTGTGATTCCAGAACCTGTATTCCTAACCTTTTAGTATCGTACCTTTCTATATGTGCAGGGGAGAATAGGACTGGAAATAAGTGGTTTATCTTAAATCATATGAACTAAGCAAGCACAGTTCTGAATCACATTTTCATTTGCCTGTCATTTGAACCCGTTTCCATTGGATCTTCTTGGCCCACACCTAAGGATGACCCTCTATTTCATTTCTCCATAAAGGCCGAGGTCCTCCATTATTGTTCATTTGATGTAAGTTTCTCTTATTTCGGAATTTTTGTGTTAAAAGGAGTCATTTAACTTTTCTTGACCTTGGTTTCAGCTTTTCAAAGCAAAAGTTTAGGCTAGCTGATCTGTGCAGTCCCTTCAGGTGCTGAAAAATTATAAATTTTATGGGTATATGTTAATAAACATGAAATCATGCTGTTAGATATGAGGAGTGACTTAAAGTGCCTTTTTCCCCCCCTATAAGGGCAAGAATAGCTCTCTGATGGTGCTCGGTCACATTAGAAAAGGAGGAGAAAAGGTTACACAGTATCTCATAATCCTGAGATGTGGTGTGTAATTATCCATTTTCAGAAGGCTTTTTTTATGTTCTGTTTCACTGGGAAAGTTAGAGCAAAGTGAAAATAAAGTTCGGCAATTATGAAATCTGCTCACTTGGCTCTTTCTGCTCTTCAAAGTAAATTCTCTGCTAATAGAGAAAAGTTAGTTAGTGAAGCAGACCCCTAATTTGTTACCATTGTAATTATTTTTTTTTCAGACCCATTAACATTTGTGAATGAATTTAATCCTTAGTAAAATGACGATCTCTGCCGTGATCTGATCCAGGCGGGGCGTCAGCCTGCTGGGATAAGAACCTTTTAAATTGCTTTCAGTAGACCTAATTTTCACTTAAAGAGTGTTCCTCTTTGAACCTTTGGAAACTTGCTTACCTGAGATTAGATGCTCTGCATGTCACCAAGTAATCATTCATTTATTCAGTATCTATTAAGCACTCTGCGCATATGTTGTTTTAAGTACTAAGGATCAAGCAGGAAACAAGGGAGACCTTCCAGTCCTTGAGGAAGACAGCCATGTTTGAAACAAATACTATAAAGTGTAGTGAATATTATGATTCAGGAAATAAGATGCTATGGAAACAGAGTCTGTACTAGTCTAGGGCCAGGGAGACTCTGGAGGAATGAAGATTTAAGCTAAAATCTGATGTTGAATTAGAGCTAGCTATGTGTCTGCATTGTCTTTGTGTGTGTGCCTATGTGACTTCGTGTGGGAAGAGTTCCATAAGCATGCAAACAGAGAAATGATATGGACAAAGAGAACAACATATGGCAATACCAAGGGATCCAGTGGAGTCCAAGATTAATGTAATTTTAAGGTGGTGGAATACAAATTATCGGCTGATGAGATTGGGGAGGTGAGCAGAGGGAAATGGGGAAAATAGTTTGCAACATGTTAAGCAGTTTTGTACTTAATCCTAAGAGGACAAATACAATTAGATGTGAATTAAAGAATCATCATATAGGTTCTAATGCATTACATTTTTTTCTTTTGCTATGCCCATAGATTCATACTTGATGGCTGCTTCCTAAATGGAGCAGTCTTCTATAATCTAACTTCCTTCGCCAGCCGGATTGGCCATGACCCACGAAGCCCTGTATCTTGGTTCCTACTCCTGCACTGAAGGTCTCTTCTCTACTTTAAATCTGTTTTTATCACACTAGTTCCTCACAGTCTAGCTAAGACAGTATAATCTACAAAGGACACTGACCTGGATCTGAGGAGACATATGGGATGCTATCAGTCCCTAGTCTTCTGAGTGGGGCTAGCTGGACTGTATCATGTTATTTCTCCAGGCCTCTGTTTATCCATCTGATAAAGAAATGGCATCTAAGATCCCTTCCAAATCTGACAAACTCTAATTCAAACTCTGATTCTTTTTATGGAACTTGTGTTTATTCTCCCATCTTTTGAACTGTGCACATTGGTGCTTATGTTCTTAAGGGTAAAGCTAAGTATGCTGTGGATTTTCTCTGCTCAGATAGATTAAAGCTCACAAAGAGTTTTATTTTCTGGCACTCCACCCAGCCTGCAGTCTATGGTGATGATAACCACAACAAGATTCTCAATAAACACTTACTGAATGCAACTAGATAGGAACAAAAACATCACAAACATGCCTATGATCACTCTGTACTTATCTGTCATACCTTTGCCTAATGTGCAGCCCCAAATCAGCAAGGTGTTATGTGCCAGGAGTTAAATTATGTTATTATTCCCATACTTGCACAAGGGAAAGTTAGGTGATAATCTCTCTGGATGCTATATGAGAATTTCTCTAAGTATTATTTTAAGCAGTGGATAACTTCTTCAAATAATAATTTCACATCCTATAATCTCCCCAAATATTTAAAAATTAAATGAGAGTGGGTCTGGTTGGAATAGTGATGGAACCTGGAGCCCTCTTCACATGCTTTCCCCTTTGTGCCCCTTCTTTCTGGGCATCTGGACAGAACTGTTAGAATTCTATAGGGATTAGGTGATCTTTTAGTTTCCAACTATTCGACTCTATGATTCTACCAGTCAGTGGTATGAATTGTCTCTGTCTCTCTAGTTCAGGCTCATGCTAGATGCTATGGGGGCTTTTACAAATGAAGAACATGTAGCCCCTTTCATCATTTAGAAAGATAATATACCTCACATACTTGAAACAAGAAAAGGACCCCACATAACAACATGGCCTGCTTTCCTGTCTATGGAGGAGTTGAAGCAGGTGATCCTTGCAATCTCCTCCAGTTTTCACATGCTGATTCTGAGTGTTAATGATGTGGCCATGTGTGTTAAGTGCTTTGAGCTCAGGAGTAACACACTATATAAATTCAAGGACCATTACGTGCATAATCACAGCTGCTAAGCAGGGACAAATTCCCTATTTGCATGATATCCTCAAGAAATCCCAAGGGAAGCATTCTTTGAAACCAAACCATTATCTTTTTTTTCTTAAAAAAAGGAAGAGAAAGAAATATAAGCCCCTCTGCTCCCCCTCTGCTCCCCCTCTGCTCCCCAAGCTATTCCTCAACATGTTGTTGCAGGCAAATCATTCATTTACCATTTAGGAAAATATCCCAAATAATATTCTCCCCTGATTCAAATAAAACTTCCAGTGGCAGGCTGTATTGGTTGCCAGAAGTGTGTCTTGGTTAATTGCACACCTGCATTTTATTTCAAGTAAATTACATGGAGCCCCCCCCCCCCACTCTCCTTTGTGCCCCTCACAAAGCGGGAGCCCACCTGTCTGGAGGCTCTTTGGGCAATGAAGGGCTGCAGGAAAAAAATTAGTCATCCTCTTTTCTTCCCTGTGACTTCTTTGACCTTGAGACTTCTAATGGCATCTCAGACAAAATGAACATAATCTAATGGACAGCGGGGAAGAGGGAACGGCTGGGTACATCTGTCGTATTACTGGGCTGTCTGAACAGTCAATGAAGCAGGGCCAAACCATAAGAGGCCTGTTCAGTTTAGCTCCAGGGTCTGCAGAGAAGGAGCACAATCATTTATCTTTATTTACTGAACTCTGCTTTCTGTTTAAGAAAAAAAAATTGACAGGTTGACAAAAACCGTGTTGGCGCTACCCGCTGCCCAGAGATAAATGCTATTTGTGCTCTGGAGAGTCAAGGACAGCTCACGATGCCCTTGCGCTGGTTTCAGTAGGTGCCTATTCTATGGAAACAAAAATGCCAAGGCACAGAGATTCCCTTTCCCTACCAGCGTCTCCACATCTTCCCATACAAGGATCCGATAGATGGATCCACAAACAAGAAGTCTTGCAAAGGAAGGGAGGCATGATTCCCTAAGGAAGCAATCCGAATGGAAAGAATTTTGACAAGAGATCCAGGGCACAAAGACAACTGGGAATTGTTGGATATCCCACAGGTTTCTTTGTGATGAGGTGGTGAGAGATTGACCCTTGGCATCTATAACAAATACATTTCAACTTACGTTAATAAAAGGGAGACACACATACTGCATATTCCAGCTGCAGAGAAAGTTCTTACTTTGAGCTGTAGAGAAGGAACTTAAAAATAGGATTTTAAAGTCCTACCCATCTGTGTCTATTTTCTGCTGGATGATGCTAGTTACATCACTGAGTCTTTCAATGTCACATCTACAGTTAGCTACACTCTTGTTAGATGGTTATTCCTAAAGTGGGATTCCTTTTTCTCAGGAATATTTCTGTCTCTCTCATTTCATTTTAAAAATTTTCTACATGTTGCAGATGTTCATAATGTATTTATACAATAGTATCTAGATATAATTTGTACATATGAAAAAAGATATGTGCTTTAATACTTTTTAGAGAAGGAAAGCACAATTACATAAATCTGAGGCCTTCTTGGGGCTTTAGGATTGTATTATGCCCATTTATGCTAATTCCTCCAGCTAATTGCCCAGGTTCAGGGAGGCCTATTATGCATGGAGACAATTTTCCAGAAATTCTAGAAAGCACTCACCTTTGTATACCCTCTAGTGCTTGAGATAACGCTGCATATCACATTGTTACAACACCACTCTTTTTCTCTCTGCTATGATAACCCATGTGTATATTAATATTACTGTAGTTAATCTTTGGGGTAGTTTCTGCACTTGTCGCTTGTCTCATGCTATTTACATAGGTCTCCCCATTCCCTTATGGGAGAGGGGTTGAGGTTGGAGGCAAGTGGGGAAAATATAGGAAAGAGCTGGAGACAGTGGTTTCCTGCATTTGGTCATAGGTAAGTGTCTTAGAGAGCAGCAGATACCCTGCTTACCACTGACAAGGACAGTCCAAGAGTCGACTCATTAGTTTTAGTGCTCTTGACTAGCTTCACTAGTCCACAGTTTAGGGGTTTGCTATCACTATATCAAAAAGAAGCAAATGTGAAGTGCAGGTGCATGATGCGAAGAGTCATAATGTTAGGAGATATACTGGAGGTTTGAACAGAGACAGAGGCTGGGTCTGGAGCTCAGGTAGGTGCTGGGCAGCTCATGCAGGTGGACATGTGGCACTGAGCAGAGCCAAGCACATTGTTGCAGGGCTGGGAGGAGTGGAGGCAGAGTGAGAGTAGAATCTAGTGTCCAACAAGCCAAGCAGAAAAGTCTGAAGAGAAGCTACGGAAAAATGTGACCTCATTACCGGGGTATTAATGAACCAGACATTGGCATATGGGAAGAAGGGGACGAGGGCACTCAGAGGGTGTGAGTGGAGGGAAGTTAAATGATAGTGACATGAAATGAGTTGGGCTGGGTTTATGTTAACCTATCCTTGAATTTTGAGTCATGGGACTTGGAGAAGGAAGCTGGTACATTCTGTTGAGACAGAACTGACAGCTGTGGGGGCCAGTCATGGGGAAGGCTGTGTTTCTGAAAGTCACTTTAATAGTTTGTGACCCGTGGTGTCTGCTGGCTTGTAACCTGTCACTGTGTCATGTTTTGTGAGGTTTAGGGAACTCACTCTGACTGATGCAGCAGGATGGGACCACCAGAACCCGACACTGCAAATAAGTCATTGAAGAAACAATTTTATAAGCACAGTCTTGAGGGCTGTGGAAGTCACAGGCCCCAGCAAGCCTGCCTTCCCTCGCCCTGAACTGTTGGCTAAAATTATATACTAATATTTCCTACCTCCTTAAGGAAAGAAATCATCAGCATATATTTTAATTGCATTAACTGAAAAAAACAATAAATTTGTCAGAAAGAGTGTAGCTTATATATGTTTTTACTTAAAGATTTACATAAATAAAAACAATTTAGTAAGCTTATTTTGAGTATTTTCTGAAAATGTCTCAACTAATTATTGTTTTTAACTCACTCTGTTATAATTGAATAATTCAACTCATAGCTGTTAAGAATAATTATTTTGAGATATTAAACATAATCACCATTTTCTTCCCTGATGTTTATTTCTTATATTATTTATGTAGTTACGGTGCACTAGTATCCATGAATGGCTATGTACTTTTTATTCACTAAAATTATCTCATATTATGAGGCTTTTTTCTTTCTGTTTAATTTAAGAAGCACTGAACATATTCGCTCTGCGCAGAGCACTCAGCTAGGTGCTGAAACAGAAGATGAAGGCAAGATCAAAACAAACTGCAATGTCTTGAGTTTAACACAGTAAAAGGTTATTTCCTTTCATTTCAGAGTCTAATGCAGGTCCTGGCAGTGTTTTTTTGGAAACAAGACCCTGTGCTTGTCCAGGGTATTTCCACTTTAAGACTTTGCTGTCTTCTACATAAGGCTTCCCAGGTCCCCATGGAGGGAAAGAAAGCTAGAGGATGGCATAGATGGATTTCATATGCAGGCCTAGCAGTGACTTCATCACTTCTGTGGACATCCCATTTCACTAGAAACTAACCACATTTCCAGCACCCACTCCTATGTTTTTCAACCTCTTTCCTCTAGTGCAATACCCTCACTAGGTGAGTGATCTGCCTTCTAAAGTGTATAGCAGTTAACCAAGAGTTTTCCCAGTACATCACATGCATAGCCATCATCCCTGCCTCTTACATCAGTTTCATTGCCTGGCATCGCTCAGTTCCTCTGTCTGTGGCATATTCTTTACCAGTAGGTATTAGCTACAGCAGCATCCACTTCAAGGTACCTGTTTCTGTACTATTAAGTATAGCTATACTATGATTCGGTAACAAATAAACCTTAGAATTAGACAGAAGAGAAGAGTAAGGTTAAAGCTAGAAATACCTGCAGGATCCAGATCACAGAGAAGATAATATGATATGAGGTAGGAATCTTAATCTGGCAGGGGCATGCAGGCATGAAACAAGGAGACAGAGGCAAAGTAACCATGTAGGAGATGACTGCTGTAACCTGAGGAAGGATATCAAGGGTCTAAACCAAGGTTGTATGGAAAAAACAGGAAAAAAAGGAGGCATCTGCAAGATATTCTGAAGGAAGAACATCTGGCTTAGTAGGAAAGCAGTTAATCAAAGTCAAAAGCGCAGGTTCTGGCTCCAATTACTCAGTTTACTAACTGTTTAATTTCCTTTATTCTTTGTTGCCTCACTATAAAGATTGAGATGATGAAATCTGGCCTATAGATTTCTAAAGTTTATTTTGACAACCACATGATATTAAATAAATGAAAATGTTTTGCAAACTCTACAGTGTAATGCAACTGTTAGTGAAGTCATTCAATAAAAAAAAAGAAATAATTCAAATAGCTCCAAAGCTCTGTGCCTACATAATTGAGAATGTTGCATTCCTAACAGAAATGGTGGCCAGAAGTGATAGGGGGGCCCAATGATGCATTGGCTTTGTCCACAATAAATTAGAGTTTTCATCCATATCTTCAGGTGAGTATATTCAGCAACAATATGTCTTGGTTGGTTTCCCTAAGATGGTGCATTGTATGCAAGTGATTTGTTAAGAAGGGTCTAGTAAGGCAGTGGGGGAAGCCATTCAGGAAAAGGGAAAAAACCAAACTAGGCTGAGACTTCAGGCTGGGACTTGTGGAGCGTAACCTCATCCCGACCTCTCAAAAACTCAGCAATTTAAGTCATGCATCAAAGTCCATCCCTCCTGAAGCAAGGGATGCAAGACTTTCATACTTAGGTGTTGACTAAGTGCCTGGAAACTCCGATTTCTAGGCACTTTTTGTGCTTTGCCTGAGCTGGTAGATCAACTTTTGGAGCCATTGGTAGAAATCCATTTATAGAAGAGCTGCAGGTGTGGGCAGTCAGAACCAAGAAAATGGAAGCAAGAGTCAGCAAAAAGGAACTAATGGGATCTCAGGAAACTTCAAAGGGTAGGGTTTTTTTTATTTTTAGGAAAAAGAGTAAAATGAGAAATTTGTTTGTTTTATTAGCATCTGATAACCAATGAAAGTTAAAGTTTCTACATGTTAATGGGATTTTTAGGTATCTAGGAGCTTTTAATTATTATCTCTCTTTGCAAAAATTTTCAATTTGTAGACAGATATTATTCCCTCCCCCTGGTTTCTTCTCTTATCCTCAGAGTTCTGCAATGTAAGAACTGTGACTTACGCAGTTATCTTTAATGCTCTACCAAACCTTTGGAAAGACCCTCCACCATCTTCTAAGCTATTATAGGGTACCCCACTAGCCCATGTTTTTTGAACATCCTGGACATCTTGTCTTCTCTACCAGCAATAGTCTAATCAAATTCACAGGTGGTTATGTGTGCCTAATAGAGACTAAGCTCTTCTTATCCTCTCATACGCTTCCTCCCTTCCCTTGACCCTTTAGGAATATTATCATTTAATAACAGATTTATTTCTCATGGTGAAATGTTAGATAATGCCAAAAGACTATCGAGCAGAATTTTATAATTCTTACATTTTTGTTAGTTCACAACTTTACAGAATATCAGGTTTTGAAGATATTCAGCTGATCTTATTCCATGCATCATTTGATATTTTTTGATACATTTGATACTTAATGAACACATTATTTTTAGGGAAAGTTTTGTTATTCTCACTCGTACCTTAGTACCACAGAGAATGAAGTGAAGAGTCTTGTAATTTTTTGAGAATAAATATGAGGATGCCGAGAAAGAAGATACAGGGCTTGAGCATCAGGAAGTGAGCTGCACTTGGCAAGGACCCCTGGTTTTCTCATTTATGCACAGACTTCTTAGATGTGTCTTGAAGGCGAATGAATCTTCTTTCACGGGCTGCTCTCTGAGCTCTCAAATGAGGTTAAAACTTTTTTTTCCCTCTCCCTGGGAAGTGAGGATTTATGTGGCAGAATTTTTACTTAGTAATTAATTTGGACCCCAACAGCGTGGAGATGGTGAGAAAGGACCCTATTAAGGCTTGATATTAAGTTAATAGCAGGTGACAGTGACTTCATCAAAACCCCTGTGCAAAACATCAAGTAGATGGAAATTTCAGTTCTGGTACATTACTCAGCTGAGTATCATCAGACCGGCTTACAAGGGTCATAAAGATTATTTGTACATTAAAGAAGGGCCTGTCCATCAAGCTCAGTATGAAAGATAAGCCAGAAAATTATCATCTATCTCATCAGATACAAAAATACCAGTGCATTTTTACTAATGAAACACTCTATAAATTATTGGAACATTTTTACTGGCTATTTTACATTATTTCTTTAGTTTCTCTCTCTCTCTCTCTCTCTCTCTCTCTCTCTCTCTCTCTCTCTCTCTCTCTCTCTCTCTCCATATCAACAATGAGTGAGGGAGAGCTAGAACAGATGTTATTATCACTTCTACCTCTTAACTATCCAGGAATACCACCCTAGGGAAATGGGGCTGGGAGGGGTAGCTGGATATGGGCATTGTGATTCAGACAGAACACACTAGCTAAATAGATGGCAAAGGTCACCTGATGAAATGGAAGCTTGGTGAGGCAAGAATAAATATAAAGAAAAATCACAGCCTCTTTGGAATATTAACCCCTCTGGATCACTGTTGTGTAAGGTCATTGCTTAGGAATCAGAGATCAAGAAAGAAAGCAATAACAGAAAATATTTGAATACAGTGGTCACCAAAGGATGACATTTCCTACTGCACAAAACAGTACAAAAGGGTGATTCTATTATGTGTTCAGGATAGACAGGCATTGTGAGGTCACAGGACGCCCATTTCATTTTGAATGCTTTGAACAATCATTTAGCAGGGAGGCTGAATTTTCTTATCTCCCTAAGAATCGAGTCTTCCATTTAGCAACTATTCTTATCTTCTGAATAGGAAGTTTGGAAGTTGTGAGCAAGTGGTTTGCAATAGAAATATCTTTGTTTCTTACCTCTGTCCCTTGGTACCTTCTATAAGCCAAAAGGATATTTCTGATTAATATGGTAATTAGAAAGTTATTAAAAACAGTAATCATCTAGAAATTATTTGGTGCCATAAACATCCCATACAGAGAAAATATTCAAACATTTAAAAGTTGAACATTATGATTGCCTTTGTATGCAAGAAGCCGAAGGGGACATAAAGAATTTTTAAGTTCCCAAGGAAGCACTCACATTAAGAATAAGTTGTCTTCTTGATCAGGGTGGAAGTTAGTGCCACACATACAATAGATTCCCCTTGTGGCTAGTAGCAATGAACCAATTTCTATTAATGAAGAGCTCATGTTTATGGCTAATATAGAAGAAAATGTACTGAAGGGCGGGGGAGGGGGGGCGCAGTCATTCACCGGAGATAGCTTAATTCAGGTAATTTCCAATTTCCAAACTTGTTTTAATTTGTTATCAAAGTAATCACTCATTCTGGCTGGAGTCGGAAAGAGCTTTTTCTTGTCTGTAGTCTGACAGATTATTCAGATGGAACCCCATTTTTTAAAGCTCACCTGCTCAGCATCTGTGATATGCTCATAAGTTCTAAGAGGTATAGCTTTTAGCATCAGAGACAGACTGAAAAGAACTGAGGCTGCTTTTCTTCAGTTTTCTTAGTCAGGGAGTATATTTCATGCCTCTAAATCCTGTTGAAAACTCACACACAAAGAGCAGAATATCATGGGTAGCAGAGACAGGAAGATGGACTATACACTGGACTCCATCATCTGTGCCAGCATAATCCTACAAGCGCCCTCATCCACCCTGCCACAGGGAGAGTTTATCTGGCTTTAGCGGCACACTTTGGGCTGCTCTCGTGGGGAGGACCTCTGCTTTTCCAGCGCTAGTCCATATTTCCTTCATTTATCCAGTGTCCAGGAGACTGGCAGGCTAAGTGTGTTTGACTAGCTGCACAGAAGCTTAGTAAAGGATGCTGCACAAATACTAAATACTATTTAGAAATTGAGCGTTGAGGTCCATATTGGATTATGTCATGTACAATGATCCCACCACCAGAAACTTGGGCATTACTTTGCATTGCTTTAACGGGGATAAAGTAATAAAATAACAGTTCCTACTCAGTGCTCCACTTGCTTCTAAAACTATGGGGCAGAGGGCACACAGGAAGCCTGTGGAATCTTATTTCCTTAGACTATGGAGGAGCTGGGAAGGACTCAGGGATACTTCCACAGGAGGTGAAACTGTAGCCTTGCTTGATTGACTTGCCACATATACACAGCTGGGTCAGGTCACAGTGAGGATTAGAACCCTGAGTCACAGCAAGAGTTTTCTTTAGACATGAAGAAAAATAACAGTTAAGACAGAGATGAGGGGAAAGAGGAGATAAGGGATAGAAAATTGTCAAGGATGTTGTGGGAATTAAAGGGGAGGGTAGAATGAAGAGAGAGGGCGTATTTGTCTCAAAGATCATCCTTCTCAAGCTTGTCATCTCTGTTGACCTGGTGGAAGCTCTAGTTTTTAAAAACAAAGTAGTGGAGGAGAATGGTTAAAATAGAAAAAGCTGATGGTCACTGAAATCACAACTTTAGGACACGCTTTCTGAATATATACAGAAACACAAATAAATCCAAGCCACAGTTCCCTCATTGTCACCGAGTAGCTTCCAGGAATGATAATGAAGAATTGTCTTCTCTTTATTGCTTTGGCTGATGTTTGAGTCTGTGGTGCCAAGAATCTGGATCTCCCAGAGCCAGGCAGTGTGAAAACAATACATTAGCATTAAATAATGGGCTCTCTGGTGCCTGGATTGCACGGAGGAAGGGTTAACCGATCTGGGGCTTTGTACAGCGAGAGCCTCCATCTATAATCTCTTGTTTTTCTAGGCAGGGAGGAGGAGAAAGGAGCCTGGGGGGGAGGAAAACACAGAGTGCCCTAATCTTATGATAAAAATAATATGATTTCAATACCTGCTATCTCTCCCCACCAGGTTTCTGCTCCCTCTGCAGAACACTGGTAATGCCCATAAATGTCGGTTAAAATAAAAATTTCTGTTCCATTAAACATATGAAAAATATGTTACATTGAATACAGTTGGTTTGGGAAATCTGTTTTTATCCTTCCTAACCAATCGTCCATACTAACTGCAGCTGCCACAAGTGGGAGATGGGTGGGCCGGGGCTGAGGTCCAAGGCAGGGTCAGGCCATGTCCAGTGTGAGCCATGTAGGTCTGCACACCAATCTGGTCAATCTGCTCTGAGAATTTAGGTGGGTTTATGTTGTCAAGGAAAATTTAGTCTGCTTTTGTTTTCCTTTTGGGAAGTTTGAACCACAGTGGAGCTCCCTAAGCCAGGGCAGGACTCTCTCAGCACACATTATTGGACATCAAGGTCAGTCTGTGTTGACTTCTAATCCATGTGACAATAGAAATGGCTCTGCCAACTCACTCAGGGTAGCAGGTGATGTAGGAACATTAGTTGACCAACCATTTAAGAAATATTTCTTATCTGCCCATCATATGTAGTAGCCTTGTGCTAGGGATGCTGATAAGTTACTAAGCATCTTCCCAGGTGACCTCCTTCCTGAGGTAGTTATTATCTCTCCTTCCATTTTTATGGAGAGGAAACTGAGTTCGAAAAGGTACATGGCTAGGGTTATGGCTTTTAATAAACAATGCCTCTCCAGTGGAATTCTTCACCTGCCTGCCTCCCTAGACTTGGCCCTTTGGCCATGGAAATTCTACTAACATATTTTTCCTGTCTCTTAGCTTCAGGCTTATGTATGAGGCACTTCATTTCCATGGAACTTCTTCCTATACTAGAGGCCTGGTGCATGAAATTTGTGCATAAGTAGGGTCCCTAGGCCTGGCCAGTGATCAGGGCCAATCTGTGGGATGACTGGCAGGTCGATCATGGGAGTGTTGCGGGGTGGGGCACTGGCACCTGCTTTGGCTGGCCTGGGGCCTGTGGGCTTGGGGCAGCTCCTGCGTTGAGTGTCTGCCCCCTGGTGGTTGTTCTGCCAGTCAGTCAATTTGCATATTAGGCTTTTATTATATAGGATGCATCCTTTTCCCCTTTCTTTCCCTGTTCTTCACTATTAAAGATTATTTCATCAGAGACAGATACTGAGCAATAAGAAGACAGTGCATTCAGGTTATTGCTGTAAGGAGAACACTTCAGAGCTGAAGATGAGGGTGCTCAGAAGGTAGCTTTGCCTCAGACTTTTATGGAAAGGAGAGGGAAATTACGGGGTGGGGTGATTTTACAGTTGGGATGGTTTTTGAAATCAAGTCTCAGTCAGTCAGCTAAACAGGGAATGTATCTAGCTAATATAATGAGGACTGTTTTTAATCTGTAACTAATTCATGAGAGACAAAGAAAGGGGAGTTGGAGAGTCTGTGTCTGGCTTCAGCAGGTTCAAGGGAAAGAGGCAAGGTCTGTGTTTGGTTTTGTCACAGGTAGACAAGGTAGTCATCTGCAAATGTCCTGGGGAGTTGTGAGAACAAGTGGACTTGTGTGTCTTACCTAAGTCATAGTAAAATTGTGATTGTTGGCAGTAAGCCATTTCCCAGAACACAGAAAGTGTGTGTGTGTGTGTGTGTGTGTGTGTGTGCACGTGCTCGCGCGCGCATGTGCGTGTGCACACTGGAGAGATTTTTTAACCTTTTCTGTTTTCATGGTGCAGGTGAAGTTCAACATGTCACCTTTTAGGAATTATCACCGGATGATTCCCCCCCCCTCTCTGAATAAAGGTGCTCTTTATTCCCAGAGTACCTTGGGCCTGCATCTATCATCACACTCATTACACTATATTTGTTCATGTGTTTATTTGGCTGACCTTCTAGTTAGCCATCAACTCAAAGACAATTGCCTTTGCATCCACACCCAGCTAAGTGGCTGGTCTGCAGGAGGTTCTGATGACTTGTGGGTATAAAATGGGTAGGTACTGGCTGGTAGGGGGGTTTCTAAGGCGAAGGGAAAGTTTGAGTAGACAGTGCATAAAGCTGACTGTTGGCAGAGGGGCTGGTGAAAGGTAGGGCTGAGAGCAAGCCCCACAGTTTCTGTGTGAGCCTCTGCTGTCTGTTCCTGAGTCTGGGCAGAGCATGTCCTTGAATGTGTTTTGTGACTTTTCCTGGAACTTGGTCCTAAGTGATCCTGGGCTGTCACTTTCCCCCTTCCCCTCCGTGGCTGATTTCTCTGAGGTTTTGATGGCACTGCTATCAGAAAGTTTTTCCCAGCAGTTTGGCAAAGGGAATTGGAGGGGTTTGTATTCCATCAGCAGCACACGAATCCCTTCTCTTCTCACTGCTTCTGCCCTACAAATATTTATAGATATCATTATGCCTCCCCTAGCTATCATTTATCCAAGTGGTAACAGCACCAGTCTTTCCATTGAGCCTCATAAATCAACCCCTCCAGCCCCTGTAATCATCTCTCTGCTCCTCTCTGAACTCTCCAGGGTCTGTGGACATCTTAATAAGGTACCCCAAACTGAAGGCTCTTTACCACCAGCGTACTGAAGCAATCCCTTGCCCACTAGGAGATGGCATATGCTAAAAAGACACTGTGGCTTTGTGGATGCTATCGTGGAGTTCAAGCTCATTCTCACAAGTGGCCGCTTCTCCCCACAGAATGTGTTCTGTGCAGTGGCTGCCAGGGTGCCCCTTCTTTTGCTACTGCTGCCACCAGGCAAAGATCAGAAGTAGACAGGCTTTGCTCCCAGCCTTTCCCCTCCCCTTCAGGACTCTCCCTTCCAAATTCACCTTTGCATTAGGCTTTCAGCATGGCCCAACTGGGCCCCAGGCTTTGCTTTCTCCGAGATACCCTATCAAAGCGTATCAGTTGGGCATCAAGTTTGGGAAGATTCATGTTCAAACCTCATGTCTAACACACTTGCCCAGTGGAGTGACCTCGGGTGAGTTATTCAACTTCTCTGAGCCTCAGTTATCTGTAAAATCGGGATAAGAATTATATCTAACTCACAGACTGTTGTGAGAATTAAAGGAAAAGCACATATTAATTTTACTCAACTAATTGAAATGGCTGTTACTGTCCTCTATCTCTCCTTCTTTTCCTCTTGCTTATTTCCATCTCAGGTGAGGATTTAGACCAGTGATTTATAAGTCAAAGAGGAATAAACTTATTTATTCATTCTTCCTTTCATTATGCATGTGGAGTTGCTCCATAGAACTGCAAGAAGAAACCCTGATTGGCTTCATGATTTACTCATTTTCATGGCCCTTGCTAAAAATAATCAGAAAGAAGAAAAGAAACCCACAGATATATATGCTCAATGAAGAATTAAGTGGCATTCTTTCTGAAGCAGCCATGATAATGTCTAGGAAAGCCAAGAAATAGAATTCACATGTTCAGATATATGAATTGATACAGATTATATTTATCCAAGTCTAATTAGGAAAACAGAGCTTCCACTGGGTTGTTCAATTGTAGGGATTTATTTTGGGCAATTACTCAAAAAGGTCTTGAAAAAACAGCAAAGCCAGATATTAGCAACTGTAGGAAGATGCTATACCCAGGGACGGTAAGGAGCACAGAAAATGGTGTTGTTACTGGAGCCCAGGGCTAGGACTGCCTGGAGGAATTATAGCTACTCTGAGAGCTACAGCCAAAGAGGAGGGGTGCACTGCTCAAGATGCTTGACATAGGGGGTGAGAGAGGATGCCCATGTTTCTCCATTGTTCTACACTCCCATTTCTCACTGTGGGCTGAACTTAGTCAGAAGCTGGTTGGCAAAAAATGTGAATCAGTTCTAGTGATACAAAGCAGAGAAGGGGAAGATCAGGGAATGGATCTGAGAGCAAACAAGCTGAATCAATAGCACAGCAAGAATCATTAACTCAATACCTATAATGGCAGGTGAACATGCCCAAGGGGTTTAGGGAACTAGACTAATGACTAAAGGTATCTCTTTATCTCCATCATCTCCACCTCCACCTCCATCTCCATCTCTATCTCACTGTCTCTCCCTATACTTCTATTTCTACCTCTTTGGCACAAATTAAAGCAAGTGTGCTCTTTCCTAAGGAAAACCAAGTTCTGATGATTAGTCAGGGTCCAGTCAGGAGACAGAAACCCTAATAATTATTCTGAACAGAGTATTTTTTCTAGTTTTATTGAGCTATAATTGACATAAAGTTATATACATTTAAGGTGTAAAACATGATATATATATATATATATATATATATATATATATATATATATATATATCAGTTTAGTTAAATATATAGGTATATTTATATTTTTTATTCTTGTGATGAGAAATTTGAAACCTGATCTCTTAGCAATTTTATACTATAAAATACATTATTAAAGGGTAAATGTAGTGTGAGTAATTGATAACTAGACAAAAGCTGGTAAACTACTAAACAGAATAAATGAGAGTTCTAGGGGTTTACAGAGGCGCAACTATCACCCCTACTATTGAAAAAAAAGTGAATAAGATCCAGCCGCATTGTCCATTTTGGAAGAAGCAAATGTCTTTTGCAGAATCCCAGCCCCAGTATCACAAATTAGGACAACCAAAGGTGTGTTTGGAGTTAAGGAGCCATAAATCAATAACTGGCACATGTACCAAATCTTATTGATTTTCATTGGCCAAGTTTATGTTTTTCCATTTCATCTTTTAAGCCATGATGCTGTGGTAAAATCCAAGACAAACTCCAGTCCATATATTTGATTAAGGCTGAAACTACAGGCAGCCACAAGTGTGGCTCTGGATATTCTCTCTGAGTCTCAAAAGCCTCCACCAGGTATGATTCATTACTCCGAGAGACTGCTAAATATGGAGTCTATCTTGATTGAATCAAGTGGAGGAAATTCCCCTGTCTGTGGGCAGAATGCTAGAGTAGAAACTCAGGAAATTGCTTCCCTCTCCTCTTTGCTTATCTATGTTAGATCCTTGCTTATGATTCAGTTAAGTCCCATCCCTCTACCCTGCTGACATCATCTCTCTCTCAACATGACTCTTTTTTATGGTGTTTTTATTCTATACCATTCATTTGAAAAAGCCTGGTTGTGTGTGTGTGTGTGTGTGTGTGTGTGTGTGTGAAAGCCTTGTCTGAGCAATCTTGACTATCTTGACTGCTGGTGCCTTGAGTTCCTTGAAATGAAGCACCATGGCTGATAATTGCCAAACTCATTGGAACAAGCAACCTGAGCCCTCTGAATTCACCAAGTCTAAGAGAGGCTTATGCCGAGGGTGCAATACTTAAACCTGAGTCACACCTTGCAAGTGATTTGAATTTTGACGTTCGGAAAGGAATTGATGCATATGTAAGTACATACACATCAGCATAAATGAAACTGTGTGTGTGCTTGTGTGTGTGTGTGTGTGTGTGTGTGTGTGTGTGTATGTGTATGTGTGTGTCTTGCTTATGATGGTGGAGTGAGTTTCATTTCTAATGGATGAAAGTAGAATATGTAGTTGGGAATATAGAAATCAGCAAACAAACAGACACAAAGCAGACAGGAGAGCATGAGACAAAAATCAAGCCTTAGGGAAATATTTTTGTCCCTTCTTCTGGTCTCAGAATCCTGGTCCAGTGCCTTTTCGTATTAAACTCAGAAGTGCACACAGCACCCGTTTTGATTAGCAGTAATCTCCTATCAGAAAAGTATTCTCCTTGTTCCCAGCATCTTGAGAAAATGCTGGTCCTTTTTATACGGTTTGTCCTTGCAGAACAAGTGTGAGAGACGGATCTATCAGGGCATCTCTTCACCATCTTTTCAGAACTGCATTGTTCCCAGCACAATACAGTCCTCTCCCCTGCCTTTTGTCCATTCTGGTTTTTTATTTTGAGAACGGAAACTGCCTGCACTTAGTTGGATAGATTGTCCCTGGCTAATACATCTTAGCATCAGGATCTGCTTCTTTGTACTCACCCAGAATTTTAGTCTTTATTTTTCTGAGACTGGTCATACTAAAATGTACTTTCTCCAGTGTTACTCATAATCTTTCCTATTTTGGTTTTAGTTCAGGACTATTCTCTGAAAGGCGATGGCGATGATTGCCCCAGGAACTGTGTTCTAGCACCCAACACTGTAACTTGGGGACATAGTGTGTTTAAAAATGAAATAAAAGAAAGCAAAGAACCTGGCTTATAGAATCCTACTGTTTCCTGTCTCTTCAATTCCCATTGTAAAATTATTTGAAATACCCCATTCCCTGTCTCTTCCTCCCTTTTTATCTCCCTAATATTTTCACTGTACCGATTATGTGAAATCTGTCCAAGAATTAAAGTAACTATAGAGAGTATTATTTGTGCAATTAAATACTTGCAATATTCCAGAAGCTTTATACATGTTATTTTTTACAAGAACCCGGCCAAGTAGGAATTATCTCCATTATACAGGTGAATCTCAGAAAGTAAAATGATTGGCCTACGATCACAACACTTTGAGAAGCTGAGCCAGCTACAAATGCAGGTCTCCCGGAGCCCACGCTTGTCCCTCTTGTGTGGTCAGAGCCCACATGTGGATAAGCACGTGGTCACTGTGCAGCAAGATCAATGCTGGAGAACAGCACACTGGGCGAGAGCCGAGGCCGGAGGTGAGTTATGAATTCTTCCGAGTCTTTTCTCCTTCATGGTTCCTCTTAGTGGTCTTTATAACTCAGCTTTCCTTTGGGAAAAATATGGGGAAGGAAGTTGTCCAATGCGGACAAGGTGGCTGGTTACAAACAGATGCAGGGCTATAATTTGGAAGGGCAGGTCCTTTCCCTATATTTTCAGGGCGCTATCCAGGACCAATGAATTCCCATAGGAGGAAGGTTGATATTGACTTAGAATGAGGAAGCTCATTGTATAGTTAGAGCTGCTCTGAAAGGAAGTTGGCATGTGAGCAGCCTCCAGCTTCCTGTCACAGGACCCAAGCAGAGCTCAGACCCCTATGTCCCGTCCAGCTCTAGGATTCTTTGATAAAAAATTCATATTCTCTTTCTGGCTCCACAATTCAGCTCTCAACGGGCAGCAATCTCTCCTTTTAGTGATCATGTATTTCTTTTAGCTTATGGTTGAAATCAAGAGCATGGAAACCCTAGGGCTCCCAGTTTGTAGATAGATTTTGTATAGCTTGGTTTAAGAAAATCAGCGTGTGTTCTCAGCAGAGTGAACGTACAAGGAAAGCACTACTGACCTAGTGTTTGTTAAATGAGTTGGTCTTGTGTTTCTGGTTGTGTTTGTATCAAGGTAGATGAAGAAATTATTCAGGGTAAGAAATTTTAAACCCTGGAAATGGGCTCACATCTGAAGATGTATCCAAGTATTATCAGCTAGTAAAGCCAAAAGAAAATAGTGTCTCACATAATCTCAAGCATTTTGAAATGTGTTCTTGGAATTTTTTAGAAATCAGTATTTTACACTGTTGCCTCAACTTAAATTTAGATTTCAATTAGTTTACAGACACTGAATTATTATAGCCAATCTAGAACTTAATTTCAAATGATTTGGCCACACACAAAGAAAACAAAATTTCAAAGTAAAATTCTAGAGTGACATTTTTTTCTTATCACTGGTGAGGCAATATTTTTTTTACTAATACTATTGGCTTTTGGTAATTTCTGACAGAAATAAATTTAAGCAACTTAGGTTTAAAAGACTAAAAAAAAATAATGTGGTCATTTATTCCTTAAATTAACCCACCACTCTTCCTCGATTCCTTTCAGCTCCATTTTCTGGGGAGTCGTCAAGGATTTATTCAAAATCATGCAATGCCTAAAATAATCATTATTCCCTCTATTATAGGTGGTATTATATCCGGGGCCCTCGCACTTACAGGCATGTCTGTCAAAGGGACCATTTTTCAGGCTCACAGTTCCCAAGACTCTGTCACTTTCTTACTTACAGAGGCCCAAAATGGAAACTATTTTTCTTTTCATTATGAGCTGTCACTTTTTCATCTTGGCACTGCAATGATAGACTTTCATTCATCTTCTATATTACCTTTCCTGAAACCTCTGACACAGGCTGACACAATGCAAAATGCAGGAGATCTTGGAGCATACGTTCGCAATTTTGAGGGAAGGCAGCAGCTTGTCTCGCTCCGTTATTTTAAATATATATTGAAAATGCCAAGATTCCCGATGTGGTAGACTGGAAATGCTAATGTTCCATGGTCTGTTTTTACCCGTCCTTATAATGTCTGTTCCCTGGCTCCAAATCAAAGTGAAGAATTGGCAGAGGGCAGCCTTTACTGGTGTGGAGGGTAAGAGTAAAAAGTTTGTTCTAAATCCACAAAGCCATGAGGCAGAAGAGGGGAACAAGGTTTATATTGTCTCAATTCCTTCCAAGATTACTGAGACCACTGATTCTTGTGTGTGTGTATTGGGCTAATCAAGTTCCATTGACAAATTAAGTTCCTAGGGCAATCCCGTCTCTCTCACAACCCAACATCAGGATCCAAATGCACTTCTGTGTCTCTGTTCTCAACAGGGTAGTTCCAGAAGTATTCCTTGTGCTGTGGAAGCTCCAAGTTAGAGAGGGATGGAAAGAACAAGTCTATTCCTACTGCCCTTAAACTAAACTGAATTTTGATTCTACATCTTATTCAGAAATATGAATATTCAACATATCATCCAATCCTTGTCATACTTAGATTCTGTCCAAGGAAAAGTATCCCACATTCTTGATATTCACATTTCTAAGAGGACACAGGGCTGGCTATAAGTGAAATTGTGAAAAAGGCAATGTTTGGTATCTCTTTTTATACTTCCAATTGATCCTACATATTTAAGGGATCAAAATGTTTACTACAGTGCCATTTCTGTAGCAAAACAAGCAGAATAGGGACACCCATCAGGAATGAGACAATGCCATCACAACCCATGGTCTGCGAGATGGGTCTCCTACTTGCTCTTTAATTCTATGCTTTGTTGCTCTATTTGGCCAAGTCCCAGTTATATAAAACCTTATCAGGTAGCATCTCATCTGGGAGTCTCACTTTACTTTCTCAGAGATATATTTTGTCATCCTAGTGTATTATAAATGATTTAGAATTAGGCTCAGATCTTATTTAGTATTTTATCCTCAGTGCTTGACACACCTCTTGCTTAACAAATGTCTGCATATTGAATGAATGAATGAATGAATGGTAGAAGATTCTAACCAGATTCATTGTCCATTTATTTCCAATTCTGACCTTAACTTTGAGCCAGTAGAGGTGTTTTCTTTTCACCAGGTAAGGACTTTAAAACTCTGAGTTGGAATGCTTTTAGTCTGGACATGCCCTTTTCGATTCTCCACAACCCCCTTCATGCCTTTAGATCTGTCTGACTCAGTTGAACTTGAGGTTTTGAATTCTTCCTTTTCATCTTAGAATGATATTCTAGGACCCTACTTTTCAGTGTTGTTTGTTTGTTTGTTTGTTTGTTTAAAATCTCTTTTTGTAACATGTAATTAGGGTACCTTTGTTCTGAGTCTGACAAAGATCAAGGATGCTCTCCTACTTGTATACATTTATAATCGATGAGGGCCTCCCCTTAGTTAGCTGCCACTCAGCCACACTTCAAGAACCTAGCCCACTCTGCTTTGTACCTGAATGGGCAACCATCCTCAGTGCATTTCTAACTTTAACTCTTAGGGTTGAATGTTGAAGGACTATGGAATGAGAAGATAAGAGAAATAAATAAAAAGAAAGGGAACAATTGAGGAAAGCCAAATTTTATATGAAAAAAACTAAAGAAAAACAACTGAAAACTTATTTTAAAATATGAGAGAACTTTATGTGGTGTCTGAAAGCCAAAATAATATGCAAGAATTAACTATTTGTATATTTTTGTCAAGTACATATAACATCAAGTTAGAATATATAATAGTAGAAGAAAAATATAATAGCAAATTAAAAAATAATTTTATTGAGGAATAATTGACATAAAATAAATTGCACATATTTAAAGTATATACTTTGATAAATTTGACTTGGATACATACATAAAACCATTACTACAATCAAGATCATGAACATATCTATCACTTTCAAAAAGTTTTACTGTGAAAATATTTATATAGTCAATTTAATATAACAAAATGGAATTCTATATAAAACATAAGATATTCGTAAGGCAAACAGTATTCTAACAAGAGAATTCAATTTATATAATGAAAGGTATATTATTTAATATATAAAGAGTTTCTACAGATTAATAAGAAAAAAGGTAAATAGTCCAATAGAAAACATGGGGAAAGAGACTAATATACAGTTCATAAAGAAATGGCTTTTTAACAAATATGCTCAATATCACTAAGGAAAGGGAAGTACAAATTAAAACTATAATGCTTACTATTTTCCATCTGAAAGATGGAAAATTAAAAGATAGATAACACAGCATATTGATTATTGTGAGGGAAAAGCTCTCTTATTCCATTATGTTTGGAAGACATTTTGAGAATATTAGTCAATAAAAAACACACATTCCATTTAATCCAGAACAGGATTCCTAGGTGTTTATTCTATAGATACACTAACACATGTGCTAAATTATATATGCACAAGAATATTTTTGTAGCATTATTATAATAGCAAAAGATTAAACTCAAATGCCCTAACTTTTGGGACTAATTACATAAAAGATGATGTATCAAAAATATAATTCCATGCAGGTATTAACATTGGCTACATGCACAAGGTACAAAATTCAAAAAGTACAAAAGAATATACTATATAAAGAAAATCTCCTTCCTGCTAAACTCACATCATTCTCCTCCCCAGCAAACCATTGCAACTGATTATATCCATTAGTTTAAAAAAAAAGTAAAGCACAATGTTATGCAACTCATTAAACAAATGATGTGGTTCTATATAAAATTACAAGAAAAATGTCTAACAAAAATATAGTGAAAAAAGCAAGGTATAGAACACTGTATATGGTATGTTATCATATATGTAAATGCATAGAAAATTTCCATAGATGATGCTAGTAACTATAATCATATGTCTGCTTTATATAAGTACATGTTTCTGAGACCACAGTTAGATTTCATCACCAATCAGAATTATTCCTCTTTATATAGTTCATACACACTGAATGGTCCCAGTCTATTCCTTGCTAACTCCTTAATTTAAGTAAAACCTGTTCTTCATTATCATGACTCAACTTCTTCAATGCAATTCTACTTTTATGGCATATGACCCCCATTCCAACTTTACTTCTCTAATGCTCCAGCCAGGATACCTCGACATAGTGATATCAACAGCATCCTGAACTAGACCACTGGCTCTCTCTCCAGCATCAGAATCATGGAGGGCTTGTTAAACTGCAGATTTCTGGCCTCATCCCCACCATTTCTGATTCAGTATATCTGGCTGAGGAGTATTCAAATGTTTTAGCAAGATTAAGGTGATGGTGATGCTTTTGGTTTGAGGATCATAGTTTGGCAACTATAGGCTGTGAGCATCGAATAATGACAGAATCCATCCCATACCCAGCCTCAGTTTAAATGAGTGTTATATATATGTAACCAGCTTTGTATCTTCAACCCACAATAAGCATATTGAGGACTAATGGTTTCATCCATATAGGAAAAAATTGACATTTGGTGAAATTTTGTTATTTAGTGCAGCCCTCTTTTGAAGGGAGCACATAATTCCCTTTGGGACAGTGTCTAAAAGACCCCAAGTCAGCATGGTAGTGAATTGTCCAGGTTCAACCCTGCTTAATGTTAGGGATGTGCATTTGTGACATTTTTATTCCCTTTACATTTGAAAGAGACATTTGCAGTTATCTAAGAAGTAGCCTACATGGGGTGGTTATTTGGCAGCTCTGTTTTTTCCTGGACATGGAAGGGTTGGTTCATTAACATAGATGTGAATAGAGGAGACCTGTGCCTTTCTATAACTAAATTCAAAGATTTTTTCTTCTCTACTGTCCCTTGCTCTTTGTAACAATGCAGCTTAGGACTTGCCAGCAGCAGAGTAAAGGCAGCAGGTACAGAATTTTGGCTTACCGCAATTCAACACGAAAGCCTTTGCAACCAGAGGCAAGGGGACTCTCCATGGGGTTCTTTCTTTCTTTGCAGCCCATCCTTTTATTAATAGCAGGGTTATTTTCAGTCTCACTTGCCCTGGCCCATGCCGTTCTAGGGGTGGGGAGAGGATGAGCCAAAACCCAAAGCAAAGGCGAGTTTGCAAAATGGAAAAAAGGTGGTAGGAATGTTGGAGTCCCAAGCTGGTATGTCAGCCATGGAGGTGTGCGGCTTAGATCTTCCTTTAAGACAGAACTCACCACTTCGGTGAAAGAAGCACATTTATCAGACATCATGCAGCTGCAGTGTCTTCAGGACCTGCCTCAGCTTTTGAACTGAGGCCACCCTCCTGATGGGTGGCACCCAGCCAGGGACTGGACCCAGCAGGGATCCTAGGGCTTAGGCTCTTTCTGCCCAGTGAAGAGCTCCTCTAATGGGCCTCTTTACTCTGAGGCCTCTCTCGGGTTAGCTGAGAATCTCAGATCCTGCTTCCTCTACCCTTTTCCTTCTTAGGTGTCATCTCTGCCCAGAATCAGAAGGCTTCTCCGGCCTGACTCTGTCTTTCCCCTCACCCTTTCATCTCTCACAGGAGTTGGTTCCCAGTCATCATTTGTACTCCTGACTCTAAGTATATGCTTCCTAGAAGACCCAACTGACACATCTGGAAATTAGGAATATATGCTTGTTCAAAGGAAGGAGCTGTGATTTCCCAGTGATAGCTGAGAAAAGGGATAAAAGTGCTACATAAAGGAAAGGGAGATTCCAAAGTGCAAATGAAAGCAATATTGACCACATTAATTTCCTCTTCAAAGGCTGCCAATGGCTCACCATAGCCAACAGGATGGGTACAAGCCCTGTTAGGTCCCCTCTATAATATCTTTACATGTATTTTTTTCTAAAATTTCTCTTCTACTCTCCTACCTATACAAACCAGCTGCTCTACAGACTTTACTGATGAGTTTTAAGTGTTCAGCTCTATTTTTAAATTTAACACATGATTTGACAGTTTCCACAGGGATTGACAGATGCTTTAAATATATCAGTAGAAATCTATTTTATTTTACGAAGGACTGGATTAATTTGACCGCAGTAAAAATGTCCTTTCTGAAGTATCCAAAGCCACTGTGAGATTGGGGATAGGTAGTGGTACAATTTATCTGTTCACTGACAAAAGCTGCTTTAGTCAGGATGCTTTAAATAAAAGAGGTCTGCCCAACCAAAGTGGCTCAGTGGTTGAACATTGACCGATGAACCAGGAAGCTATGGTTCGATTTCTGGTCAGGGCACATGCCCTGGTTGTGGGCTCAGTCCCCGGTAGGAGATGTGCAGGAGGCAGTTGATCATGATTCTCTCTCATCATTGATGTTTCTCTCTCCCTCTCCTTCTCCCTGCCTCTCTAAAATCAATAAAAACTATATTTAAAAACAAACAAACAAATAAGGTCTGCATCTATTTTTCTATTTTTTTGTTTAGGGCCTCAAGTCTCATTTCTCTAAGAATCTTTACTTCTTTATTCACCTCATGCAAACTCTGCTTTCTCTGAGTTCCTATATGACATATAGTCCTTTCCATATAATCAGGCACTGCCTTCAATTTTCTTTTCTTTCATCCTCTATCCTTCCTTCTTCCCTTCCTTCCTTCCTCTCTTGTGTCTGAATGCGCAGTTTATATAGCTTGCTCCCAAAACAACAGGAAAGAATGTGTCTATTGTCTGCCTAACATGGGATGAGTAGGGAAGAGGTATTTAACATTTTGTATTGATTTACTGCATTGATTTTTCTTAGGAACCTCTCAAATCTCTTGAGCATTTTGTGCCTCCCCCTGTATTTGCATAACTTTAAGTGAAAACTCCTACTTCTATGGTGTGCAGGCTCCTGTATGTACCTGAATCACAGGTAGGCAGCTGAAGGCAAGTGCTTCCAGTTGTTTACTAGAGGAAAGCACTGCCTGTCAGTAAGCCAGCAACAGATCTGGGCTAATTTCTCAAAAGAAGTAATTAACTCTCAGGAATCTTGGTGATGTATTTTAGGAGAATACATCTTTCTCTTCACTCTCTCCTGTGATAATGTTTGTCCATGCACAGACAGGCACACAAACCCAAACACTTGCCTTTTCGGGGCCTACTTTGTTTGTAACTCTATTCATTACTCAGGTCACTGACCGAAATAATACATCTGCAAAGATTCATTGGCAGAAAACAGATTATCTGTACTTTAAAAGAATAAAAACAAAAATAAATAAATAAAGCAATAAATGTTACATGCAGCCCCTTTTGGTATGCATCTAGAGCAGCGGTTCTCAACCTGTGGGTCGTGACCCCTTCGGCGGTCGAACGACCCTTTCACAGGGGTCGCCTAAGACCATCCTGCATATCAGACATTTACATTATGATTCATAACAGAAGCAACATTACAGTTATGAAGTAGCAACGAAAATAATTTTATGGTTGGGTCACAACATGAGGAACTGTATTTAAAGGGCCAGAAGGTTGAGAACCACTGATCTAGAGACTCTAGCATTCTCTTATAATGGGTTTTGATTATATATCGGGATCTTTCTTAGGTGAGCACACATAAGGTCTTCTCTTCAGGATGCCCAGTTGGAGGAAACCCTGGGAGTAGAAAGGGAACAGGGAACTTCCATCTGCCCCTCCAGCTAAATCAGTCAAACCAGTGCCTGTCCATGCAGAGACCCACAGAATAGCCTATGATCCTGGTGCTTTAACAGAAGTGACTAAAAATTAACCTATAGTAAAATAAGACTAATGATAATGTTTTTCATTTATAAAAGTCAATGAGTATTTTTTGGAAAACCCAAACTGATGCCTGTGATGTGCACTGTCCTGGCAGACGAGGGTTTGGGTGGCAAACATTTTATCATCATGAATAAACCACAACATTACATGAATGAATGAATGAATGAATGAATGAATGAAACCACAACTGTTTACTTCCACTGTAAGTTACAAAGTTTTACTATGTTTGGGTTAGTGGTGAGAGATTACCTATATCTTTGAGGTTTCAAATATTGGCCTGTGATTATGATCTTCAAACACTAGCATGCATCAGAACCACCTGAGGGATTCTTAAAGCACAGAGAGCAGGGATCTCTGAGATCTCTGATTCCTTAAGTCTGGGATGGAGCTTTAGACTTTGCATTTCTGACAACGTCCCAGATGCTGCTGATGTTTCTGGGTCACAAGTTCCACTTTGAAAATGATCTGACTGGTGTCTGTCTGTGATTAACCCTCCTCTAGGACAGAAGTTATATGGCAGCCACAGATATTCATTGATCACTTATTATTTCCAAAGTAGAATGAGGACAGCGTGCTTTCTGTTCTCAATGCCCATATAGTCTACGTGAGAAGACACATTTTAAAAAGTGAGATTTAAAAACAACAACAGGATTTAAATTGCATGGTGCATGTCCTCCTGCTATAAATGAGAGCAGGGAGCTCTTGGAATCTGGTGCCAGAGTGGAGACAGGCCAGGAACTCTTCGGGCAGGACACGGCACCTGTTACCCGAGGAGTGGGAGATACAATGTGTATTAACACTCAGAAGTAGGGGAGAAAGAACAGTGCAAATTCTTTGAATACAAGCTCTCTACAGAGGATAAGGGCACATTTCTGTTTTAACTTCAAGAGGCTCTAGGAGAGCAAAAGCAGTGACAGGGAAATTCACTGGACCTTTTGAAAATGGATAGCTAGATTGCCCTTGACAAAGTGTTTATCTGCTTGAAAGCAAAGTTTCACTCTCCAAAGATAAAACTTTTTAATCAAAATGTCTTTAAAATATTGCATTTTTTAAATAGCGAGCCAGTCACACCTTGCGGGATGTGCCTGAGTAAATGGAGTCCAACTGGGTGCTCCTGTCACTGTCGTTCAAACCTCGGGGCCTTTTGAATAGCTCTCTCCTTGGAGAAGGGTGGACACCTGCTGGTTCCAGTTTGATCTTCTTACCTATAGTTAGGAAGTGAAAATACATGAGCATCGAGGTCGGCAGTACTAGACACAGAGGGATAGTCAGCTGCGTTCTTCAACTGCAACAGGCAAGCAACACTCCCACGGAAAATATTAATAAAAAGGGAAAGGTGCTGCGAGGTTATTTATTTATTTCTAGACTATTAGAACTGAAGGAGACCTTAGGGATGAACGATGATAATACATTTCTTTTGCAAATTAGGAAAATAGAGTGCTAAGGAGGTGAATGCCTGGTCAGTGATGGCATAGCTCATGAGTGGTTCGAGTTCTTGCCATTGCCCCAGCCTGGAAACCAACCCCAGTGTAAACTTTTCCATCTATCCTGTGGACCTCATTTATGTACAGGTAAGAAAACGTATACATAAGGTGCTTGTAGAATTGACTATTTAAATGTTCATTTACGTAATTGTGTGAGATTATTATTTTTCACACATATTCCGGAAGAGTCCACCTGACAAAGGCGCCACTGGTAGGCTTCTTTGGAAGCTGGACTTCCTCACAGGGCTCACATCACAGACTCACACTGAAAGCAGAAAGGAATTCTGGGTCGTGAGGCTCCTTGAATGTTTATAGCTCCAGCTGCTGCAGAGCGGGCTCTTGTAAATGTCACAGGAGATGATAATTGCAATGACAAAGAAAGAAAATGTGTGGAGCTTATGAGAAAAGACCAAAGCGTTCCCATCACAGGCCTGGAGAGGTCAAAAAAACATCCCTAGGGCAAAAGAGCTGAAACTTCCCCATGGTCCAGAAATGAAGGCTGACACCCCGCCTGCTAAATAAAGTGCAGAGCGGGAGGCGCCAGCCCGGCTGTGTTTTGGCCTATAGATAGAGTTGTGTGTGTACAGTCCAAAGAGAAACAAGTGTAGAGAGCATCTTATCACTGAAAATAAAAATCACCCCATTGCCCAAGGGACCCAGAGCTCAGTTACCATCTAGTCAGCCCCAGCCAGGCCATCACTGTATCCTTATTGATGAGAATGCATGAAAAGGGTCATTTTCTCTGCAGAGAGGGAGGGGTGGGGGAGGCCTGGGGTGCTAATGTGCAATGATGTTAATGAACATGAAATTTGGCTCTGTGTGGGTATATCTTCCCATGCTCTCAATTGGATTTTAGAGGGTAAAAGAAAAAGATAATAAAAGTCTTTCTTCAGCGCCCTTTTTCTTTTGGCTCTGGTTATAAGAAGATGTGTGATGGAAACATAAACATTCTGGTTTATTAAGCAACCCATACGCACTCTATCCAGTGTTTAGCACAGAACTGAAATTCTGGAAGGACAGAAGGTCATTGCTATCTCTGTCCTTTGGGGAGGTTATGAATAATTCAGAATCTGTTTACCTGAATTTGAGCTGCATTTAGAAAGCCAGTATGAAGAGCCCAGTGGGGTTCTAAAGGGGAAAAAGCTCTAAGAAAGTGTGCACCTAGACTTAACCTATCAAAGTCCACTTTCGGATGCCCTCAGGGAATTTCCCTCAGGAAGTAAGGGACTCTGTTTGTCTGATGGTGAGAGCTTTTTCAAAGACCAGGATGATATCTCTGAAGTCCAGTGACAATGTGGGATGGCATGGGGAGGAAATGGAAAACAAACAAAACAAAACCAGGTCCAGTGATAATGCTGGGAAAGGGGAAAAAAAACCCCACAGAAAACAAACAAAACAAAAGGCAGAATAATGGTCCTCAAAGACGTTCCTATACTATTTATTTAATAAACATGTATTTGTTAAGAGGCTTCAGAGAAAACTAGCTTATCTCTGGAATGTGTAGACAGATTATAACAGTGGTTCTCAACCTTCCTAATGCCATGACGCTTTAATACAGTTCCTCATGTTGTGGTGACCCCCAACCAGAAAATTATTTTTGTTGCTACTTCATAATTGTAATTTTGCTACTGTTATGAATCATAATGTAAATATCTGATATGCAGGATGTATTTTCATTGTTACAAATTGAACATAATTAAAGCATAGTGATTAATCACAAAAACAATATGTAATTATATGTGTGTTTTTTGATGGTCTTAGGCGAAAAACACAGGGTTGTTCAACCCCCAAAGGGGTTGAGACCCACAGGTTGAGAACCGCTGGATTATAATGTAACTAGAGGCCAGATGCACAAAAATTCATGCAAGAGTAGGCTTTTCTTCCCTGGCTGCTGGCAATGGCTTCCCTCAGGCACCAGGGACCCAGGCTTCCCTCCTCCAGCCACCCTCAGGCACCCAGGACCCAGGCTGGCTTCCCTTTGGGCCCTGGCTTTGTCAGGAAGGACATCAGGAATTACGTCCAGAAGACCTCTGATCTAATTAGCATATTACCCTTTTATTATTGCAGATTACATGTCATATTTCAGAATGGATTTTGCACTATGTAGATATGATTAGGGTAAGGATCTTCAGATGAGATTATTTTAGATTATCTGAGTGGATCCAATGTGATCTCAGGGATACTTATAAAGGAAGGAGGGAAGCAGAAAAGTCAGAGATGATATGATGACAAAAGATTGTGTGATTGCTGTGTTTGGAGAGGGAAGACTACCAGCCAAGGAATGCTGGTAGCTTCCAGAGCCTGGAAAAGGCAACTAGATTCTCTCCTGGAGACAACAGAAGAAACACTGGTGGCTCTGACTACATTTTTGTTTAAATATATATTTTATTGATTTCAGAGAGGAAGGGAGAGAGAGGGGAGAGAGAGAGAGAGAGAGAGAGAGAGAGAGAGAGAGAGAGAGAGAGGATGAGGGAGAATCATTGATTGGCTGCCTCCTGCATACCCCCTACTGGGGATTGAGCCCACAACCCAGGCATGTGCCCTGACCAGGAATTGAGCCATGACCTCCTGGTTCATAGGTTAATGCTCAACCACTAAACCACACTGACTGGGCTCTGCCCACATTTTTATTTTAGCCCAGTGAGACTTCTCACCTTTAGAACTGGAAAATACTAAATTAGTAATTTTTAAACATTTATGGTACTTTGTTACAAAAAAATAAGAAACTAATACATAAACAAGTATGGAAGGAATGTGTGTATGGACTCATGGCATCACTTTGCCACCGTATCACAAAACCTTATCTAAATTAATTCTACAACTTTATGTTAATGCTCCCTAAAGATTCTGGTGTTCTTACCATTACATGTTTATTCTCTTCTCTTCCTCTCCATTGGACCAGAAACCAGAAGCAGGAGTAGGGGAAGGGTTGGCTTGCTCATGCTCTTGACTCTGTTAAAACTGAGAAAGGATAATTCATCACATGGATGGAGCTGCTACAGATGGATGTGCCTGGAATTGTACTGAGCACTGACAACCTGGCTCCATGGTTTGAGGAAATGTGAGAGAAACAGCTTTTTAGCCACAGCTTAACTTGAAATACATTGGCTTAGAAGCTTACATATGCACACACAGAGATGCCTTATGTTCTTTAATATTTACAAAACTCTTTAACTTATGTCTGTTTGAACCCACTATCACTCTCTCATGTGGATGCTATTGTTCTCTCCATGTTAGAGAGGAAGAAATGGGTGTAGAGCACTGGAATGCCTTCATCAGGGCCTCTCAGCCACTAACAGCTGGAGAGGGTTTTGATCAGGGTCAAAGTTCATGCTCTCTTCTCTTTACCCAACTGCCTCAGGGTCTTCTAATCCCAAGACAGTGGATCTGAATGATTCATAATAAGTAGTTAGTAAGTATTCCTAGGCAAGGGTGAATTGATGCCCCTTTTCAGAAACCATAAAGCCATGTCTTCCTAGAAAGATTTAAGACATTTATGTTACTTGGGAAGAGGAAAATTAACTTTGAAGGCAAAGATGACTGTTGGAACTCACATGTTCCAACTAAGATGTATAATAGCTAAGATTACAGTTACAAAGAGCAGATATTTGCTCTCTCTTTCCCTGGCTTGTGTAGACCAACCTCAAGTCACTGTACAGCGTACTCCTGTCCCTTCCCCCACCCTTCAGCCAATTGGACCCAAACCAACAGTTCCTGTTTTCTATCATTGAGAATGTATCAACTAAGGTTGTGTCTAATTTCATCTGCTACCTAATCCTGAGACAAAAGAGTATAATGTCTTGTTCTTCAGGGTGTAAAAGTCTTCATTTATTTATTGAATATTTATTTGTTGCAAAGCAATAGAGAAAACAGTTAAGACTTTGGTCCATGACTTTGTTCTGTTATCAAAAACTATGTTACTTTGGTTAAGTCTTTATTTCACTTTCTACTTAGAAGTAAGGTTTATGAGTCCTTGGTTTATCTCTGCTGCAATGTTATACGCTGCTTAGGGTAGAGTCTATGACTCATTCTTCTTTATAGCTCCCACAGAACCAAATTTATGGCCTGGTACATCACAGGTGCTCAATAAATATTTAATGAATAAGTATTTGTTGAAATGATAAATGATGAAAATATCTGTATTGCTAAACTTCTCCACATGTGTGTAGTAATACTAAATGATGTGATGGTGTTGTGTGTATGATTTATGCAAATCACACAACAGAACACACACACACACACACATACCTCAATTACTAGAATGTATTTGGTTAATGGCTAAATACTAATAACTATATTTTCATATTAGAAATCATGTTAATGTTTGCTAGTATCTTTAGCTCTGACCAACCTCTTGGAAGCCTATAGCCTTTAAGATTGCCGTGGTTATGGTATCGTGTGTTAACCATACAATACAGGACACAGATGACACAGTATAGAATTATACACCTGAAACCTATAAAATTTTATTAACCAATGTCACCCCAATAAATTCAATAAAGAAGTAAACATAAAAAAGTTGGTCAAGCATTTCACATGTAAAACTCATCTATTTACCTTGTTTCAATCTTGTGACATGTCTTTACATCTTCACTCATACAATTTATATGTGGCAGTGTTCAGAATATATAAAATAATTGAAAAAAAAGATTGCCATGGTTATTACATCTGGAGAAAAGAAAATTTTTGCAGATACAGAGCCCCTCTGTGAGCTGGGGAAAAGAAGATAAATTTGTCTGTGGTATAAATCAACGAGTAAATGAAGAGAGAAGGCTAGATGGACAGGGGCGAGTGAAGTTGGCAGTTTGTACTTGTCCCAGCTGATGTCAGTTTCCTGAGTGATTTTGTTTTGTTTATTCTTCAACAATCATCAAGGTGCCAGCCTCTCCTCCTCAGTGGAAATAATTTTAGAAGATGAAATCTGTCCCCAAGCTCTGTTTTTGACACAGTTACCACGGAGTAATCAACAAATACCGCAGCCTTTTGCAGCAACTTGGAATATTACTCATGTCACCGTAATGTCTCCACTTAGCCAGGCTGGCAATTCATTTTAATACTTTTGTCTGAAAAGAGAAATGATTTTGATTTTTCTGATCACACATGGGTTCAACTATATATCAATTTATTTTTAAGTTCAATATTTGTATTCCTGATTTAAGTGCAAACATAAAATCAAAGAGAGAACAAAATATGCCAACAAAAAACCAAGTTGCAAATAGAGGCAGAAATATAAAGTTCACAGTCCAAAGAACATATCGTTAGAATTTGAGCAAATGGTCAGGCAATGTAATGACTTACTAAATGCTAATCATTGTAATATTATTGCTGTATGAATACCCCTCACATTCTTTCATTCTTTTCTTTTTTGTGTTATTGGTGGTGGTGCCTCTCTCTCGCTCTCTTTCTTTCTCCTAGAATAGAACTTTATAAATATGAAATAAAAGAAATCTGGAAGAAGGTGATTCAGAACTGGAATGGTAGGTGGGTCAGTGAAGTTGACAGAGTGAGTCCTTCCAGGTCACAACTGTGCTCACAACTCAGGAAAGACTCCATTGACTGTCATTATTCAATAGTTTGCCCTGGTGTTTGCAGATCATTATTTCACTCCTTCCCCATGACTTTGTTGAATTGATGCTTTGATCATTGTGAAATGTTCCTCTTTATTGCTGATGATACTCTTTGTCTTGCAGTTAGCTTTGACTGAAAGTAATATAACAACACCTGCTTTATTATGCTTATTGTTTTCATGGTTTACCTTTTTTCTGTCCTTGTACTCTCAACCTCTCTGTTTAAATGCATCTTTCTAGACAGTATATGTGTGGTCATGAGTTGCTTATCCAGGCTGACAATCTTTCTTTTAAATTGAGCGTTTTAAGTTCTAAGATTTGCTAATGTGTTTTATTAGACACTGAGTAAATAAAAAGGGATAGTCACAAAACATGTCTTCAGTACAAAGAATAATAATACAAGAAACACACAGGCTGGCTACCAGCCACTTTAAAAATTAGGGCATCACACACAAATTTGCAATACACTGAGTGCCTCCTTCCTTTATTCCTGCTCCACCTGCCCAAGGAACCCCTGATCTGACCTGCGTGTTGATGTCTCAGTTGCATTTCTGTTTATTGTTCTACAATAATTATAGACACACCTAAAAAACATATTGTTTTTGTATTTTTATAGCTCTAGTAATATTAATGTTTGTGTTTCTATGATTTGCCAGTTCTACTATGGTCTGAAGTTTCATCTATGTGTTCTTATGTAGTGTAGGGATTTATTTCATTTTTATTGTCATATGGTAATTAATTTAATAAAATTATTTGTCTATTTTATTGTTGGTGAATATTTCTGTTAATTACATTTTTGCATTTACAATTTTAGTATGAAAATTATTTTTAAAGAAAATTTCATGAGTTATAATTAACATGAAATAAATATTTCAGGCACATTTGATATATTGTGATATATATAGACATCTATAAAACCATTGTCACAGTAAATATTAGGAAACTATCCACCATTCTCAAACATTTTCTTGTGCCCCTTGGCATAATAAATGTTTCTAATTATAAACATTCTAATAGCAATGTAGTAATAGCTCATTGTACTTTGAATTTGTGTTCCCTAATGGCTAATGATATTGAGCATCATTTCATCTAATCTTTTTGATATCAATATATCTTTTTTTAAAATATATTTTATTGATTTTTTTACAGAGAGGAGGGGAGAGGTATAGAGTTAGAAACATTGATGAGAGAGAAACATCGATCAGCTGCCTCTTGCACACCCACTACTGGGGATGTGCCCAAAACCAAGGTACATGCCCTTAACCAGAATCGAACCTAGGACCCTTCAGTCCACAGGCTGATGCTCTATCCACTGAGCCAAACCAGTTAGGGCAATATTAGTATATCTTTGATGAAATATTTGTTAAAATCATTTGCCTCTTTTTTATTGGGTTGTTGTTGTTGTTAATCTTCACCTGAGGATATTTTTTCCATTGATTTTTAGAGAGAGTAGAAGGGAGGAATGGAAGTGGGAGAGAGAGAGAGAGAGAGAGAGAGAGAGAGAGAGAGAGAGAGAGAGAAATAGGTTGCCTTCCTCACATGCCCCTGATTGGAGCTGGGGATAGAACCTACAACCCAGAAGGAATGGAACCTGCCACACTTTGCTGCAAGGGCCAATGCTCAAAACACTTAGCAACAACAGCCAGGGTTGATTGCTCTATTTTTAATTGAATTTTGAGAGTTCTTTATAAATTCTGGATTCAAATCTTTTATCAGATATGTGAGTTGCCGATATTCTCTCTCATTTTGTCTTGTGTTTTCATTTTATTAATAGTGGCTTTCAAAGAGGATACATTTTGAATTTTGATGTCATCAAGTTTATCCATTTCTTTTTCCTTTTTATTTTTTTATGAATAGTGCATTTGGTTCTGTAAACAAAGAAACCTTGTTTATGCTGAGGTCAGAAAGATTTCCCTCCTCTGCTTTCTTATAGAAATTATTTAGTTTTATTAGATTTTCCATTCAGGTCCATGATTCATTTTTAGCTAATTTTTGAGTGGTTCTTTAATTTTTTTTGGGGGGGGGTAGGGGGGCACGTGGACATCCAATTGTTCAATATCATTTGTTGAGAAGATTCCACTGAATTACCTTTGACACTTTGTCAACAATCAATTAACCATGTATGTAAGGGTTTACACTTCATGAAATTATAGCTATGATTTGACTCTTTTCTATTCAGTCAATCTATTATCATTGATGTTCCTAGGTTCTTTCTTTTCTGGCTTCTTTTAAGCCAAATAGAATATAATTTTAGTTTATTTTTAATTAACCGATTAGCTTTTCAGCTATACCTCTTTGTATTTAAAAATAATTGGTGGGATTAAATGTTTCCTTAACTTGTTACAGTTTATTGAGAATTAATATTGTACTTTAAGTAAAATGTAGGAACCTTACAGCAGTATTCTTTCAATTATCCCAAACCCACTCCATGCTCTGTGCTGTTACTGTCAAATATTTTTCGTCTACATACTTTGTCAACCTCACAATAAAACACTACTGCTTTTACTGTAAACAGTCATCTTCTAAAGAAATCAGGAAAGAAAAAATGATAAGTTATATATTTACCCACATACTTACCATTTCCACTGCCATTCTATAAATCTGTGTTTCTGTCTGCTGTCCTTTGCCTTCAGGATGAATAATTCCTTGGCGTTTCTTAGTGTGCAGGTGAGCAGGTGACAAATCCTTTCATCTTGTATTTATCTAAAGGTGTCTTCATTTTATTATTATTTTAATAGGTGTTTTCCACAAATGTACTATCCTAGATTGACTCTTTTGTTTTGTTGTGTTTTGAAAGGACCTTAAAGATGTCATTTTATTGTCTTCCGGGTCTCATTGTTTCAGAGGTCAGCCTTCATTTTTTGGACTGTTCTTGTACATACAGCGTGGGCCTTTTTCACTGTCTGCTTTTATGATAATTTTCAGTTTCCAGGAGTTTGATTATGATATGCTTAGGTGTGGTTCTCTTTATATTTATCCTGTTTGGTATTCATATAGAGTCTTAGGTTGTAATTTGATCTTTCTTTTAAGTTAATTTTGACACTACTTCTTCAAATATTTTTCTTCCCCATTCTGTTTCTCTTTTTTAGTGACTTCAGTAACATATAACTTAGCTCTCTTGATATTGACCCACAGATTTTAGAGACTGTTTATTTTAAAGTATTTTCGTCTTTCTATTGACCTGTCTTTACATTTTCTCTTTCTTTTTAGTCTCCAAAACACCATGAAACCCATCAATGATATTACTATAATTTCACAATTTGTATTTACCAGTTCCAGGTTCACCTTTTGTTTCGTTTCTCATCCCCTATCTAGTCACTCAAGACTAACATCTTTCTTTAATTACTTGAACATGTTTCTAATAGTCATTTTCTCCCACCAGTTTTATCAAGGGATAATTGATAAATAAAATTATAAAAAACTTAAGGTATACATGTGATGACTTAATACATGTATACATCATGAAAGGATTCCTCTCATTTAGGTAATTAACACACCCATTGCCTCATATATTTACCTTTTTTTTGGTATGAGATATTTAAGTTCTGCTTCTCCTCTTATTCATTACTTGAAAACACTGGACTTAAAATATTTTGACAAGTTTTGTAGTACTTTGTGGTAGGTGGGCATGCTCTTATTTTTAAGATAAGTTTAGTCAAAGGATAGAAAGAATGCTTCAATAATTATATATAAGGATTTTGTGGGGAGGGGAAGAAGGGGAACAGTTTATTGTGAGAATTTTTTGCATAGAATTGAGATGATTCTTTAAGGATGGCTGTTGACATAAAATGTTATAGACAATGCAGTGATAACTAATCATGTCTGTATGGCTATAAAATTCTAAAAGTTGAAAAGAATGGAAATGGAACTCCCATTTGGCCCAGTGATCCCACTTCTAGGAATATTCCCCAAGAAACTAGAAACACCAATTAGAAAGGATATATGCAGCCCTATGTTCATAGCAGCACAATTCACCATAGCTAAGATTTGGAAACAGCCTAAGTGCCCATCAGTAGATGAGTGGATTAAAAAACTGTGGTACATCTACACAATGGAATACTACGCTGCAGTAACAAAGGAGTTCTTACCATTTGCAACAGTATGGATGGAACTGGAGAGCATTATGCTAAGTGAAATAAGCCAGTCAGAGAAGGATAAATACCACATGATCTCACTCATTTGTGGAATATAATGAACAACATATACTGATGAACAAGGATAGATCCAGAGACAGAGAGGCATCGATTGGACCATCGGGCCTTGGAGGGAAGGTAGGGGAGAGTGGGGGTATGGGGGAGAGATCAACCAAAGGACTTATATGCAAGCATATAGGCCTAACCAATGGACATGGACAACAGCGGGATGAGGGCATGAGTGGGGGGGATAGGGGGTAATATGGGGATAAGGACACATATGTAATAACTTAACCAATAAAAAAAAAGAATGGAAAGAGTAGGTAGGTCAAAGCGTATGATTATGGCTTTTAGTGATGAGACAGTGGTGACAGTGCAGAAAAAAAAAAAAGGACTCAGGAAACCTGGCTCATAGTCCGTGCTGATCTCATAAGTCTGGGTAAGGCAACCCACTAAGTCTTGTCCCACATCTCTTAGTTATATTCAGGGTTTCCCACCAAAAATATATGCACACTTTGAGTAATTATTACTTCCAATGGGTTAAATCTGAAAAGAAACATCAATTGAACTATCAGCTGTTAAAGTGTGTATACATTATGTGGAATTGTGGAAGATGGATATGAGGTAAAAAAAAATAGCATACTGTGAATTCTGACATTGTACAAAAATAAATTCTTATCGTTATTATCAATCGTATCTGCACATACTGATTTTTCCTCCCACTGATTTCAGATAGTAATCATTACTCTATGGATTATTAAAGGACTGGAAATAGTTTTTCCAGCAAAGCCCGAGGAAAACACTAGATTCCTTGTTAGAAATGAAAGACTTTTGGTGCTACTTGCTTGAACCTTCTTCTGGACCACTATTGACATTTTTAGAGAATATTTTTGAGATTAAAGAAAACATAAAGTGTCTTTCAAATATAAGTTTGTGTTAGAAACCAGCGTAGTATTCCATGTGTGGGGAACATTTTGGAAAATCAGGTTTTGTCTGTTCTATACATAGGAAACAATGGAAAATAGAATCTTCAGTCAATTATCTTCCTGATATCTAGTGGTTTGATTATTTATTTTTATTAGACCCCATGTTTGAGGTGGATTAAATAAATACTTTATCTCAACTATGTTCAGACAATAGAGAAAAGCAATGAGCTAGCTCCTCAGTTGGTAAAGTGAACTGTCCCACTTGGGTGGTGGCCAGTAGAGACCCAGGGTATAGGTGACACATGCTGGATGTCTGCTGATTCACTTTTTAAAAATATGTTTTTATTTATTGTCAGAGAGAGAAAGGAGAAGGAGAGAGAGAAAAACATACATGATGAGAGAATCATAGATTGGCTGCCTCCTGCACCCCCTCTACGGGGGATCAAGCCAGCAACCCAGGCATGTACCCTGACCTGGAATTAAACTGTGACCTTCTGGTTCGTAGGTTGATGCTCAACCACTGAGCAACACTGGCCTGGCTGATTCACTTTTTTATCAAGATATGCAAAGTGTTGAATCCTCATATAAGGTTTATGTATTTAATTAATCTTTGATTTTAAATAAAGGAAGAGAGTTATTTTTGCATATAGGAAAACATGCAAGAATCAGTTGCCACTAAATCTTTAGGAAAAAGAGAAAAAACTACTTATTTGAATATGGATTGTCTTACCCATAGTGTATAGTTAATGAGCTCTCCTAGCAAAATATTTTGCATACACTCAATGCTCAAAAAATGTTTGATGATTCATATAGTTAAGCTTGAGTTGTCTGTAGAAAAATATTTAGAATAAATATTGTTTTTGTTATCCTAGCAGAAACCATTTTGTAGAAATGAAGTAACCAATGGCTAAATAATAGAATACATGATTTGAACTTATTGTCACATCCCCACAAATGGTATACATTTATTTTAAGATCAGGTGGGACAAAGTGAAATTTGGGAATGTGAGGGAAGTTTATACTTGATCCCACACTTCCACCCCTTCCTATTGTAAGCCAAGTTGGAGAGGGGATATTGTTAAAAAATTTACAAGGGACATCATGGTCAAGTTTGGAGGAATTGGGGAGTGGCAGGGCAGAGTGACAGGGAGGCAGGCCCTTCTCAGAAAGACATCATCAGTTGTGGCAGTAGACAGTTAGTGCTCCAAAAGTCCCGGTCAGTGGACCCCTGCAGAAGCTGAGAGAAAAAGGACAGATGTACATTTATTCTTGAACAACCATGAGCTGAGGCTCACCATAGGGTCTCCCAGAAATACCTGAAAGATGATCAAAGACCTTGGGGTGCGGGCCAGAGGAATGAAAAAATGAAACTCTGTATTTATTCAGGTGTGGCTACAGGCCAGAACACTTTTATTACTAATATTAATGTGACCTCATTTTACCCACAGACTGCTGAGACTAGGAAATTTAGGTTACACATCATATAGTTACTTTCAAAGTATTTTTATCACTTATTATATTAATATTTGAGCCTTGTATTCAAGGCCATCCCTTGGGTATATGGATCCAAGGCCCAATCTTACTATGTTAGTCCTTTTTCTTCATCATTCTCAAAAGAAAGCTGTTTTTAGTGAATATCAAGAGAATTCTTGAGAAGAATAGAAGCCACAATAGGCATGTTATGGAAGAAGTGGGTACCCACTCTTCCTCTCACTTTGCTTGGATGGTACCAGTAAAAGCGGAAGAGTTTCAGTGAGTAGGTAACAGGGACTCAGCCTCAGCATCTACCCAACTGACCTATCCCACTAGGGCTTAAATAAAAACTTTAAAAAAAGATTTTTAAGCCCGGGCAGTGTTGCTCAGTGGTTGAGGATCAACCTATGATCTAGAGGTCATGGTTTGATTCCTGGTCAGGGCACATGCCCAGGTGTGTGCAAGAGGCAGCTGATCAGTGATTCTCTCTAATCATTAATGTTTCTATCTCCCTCTCTATTTCTCTTTGAAATCAATAAAAATATATTTTTTAAAAAAGCATACAGTAAATGTTAGATTCTGAAATAATCATGATGATGTTAGATTCTGAAGCAATCATGATGATGGTGATGGTGACCAAGAAGAAAGATCTCTTGATACTGCACTGAGCCACTGAGAACAAAGTAGACCTGATCACTCCATTCCACCACATCAGCTGCAGTAGAAGGTTGAGCTGAAATGTTCAATGGTAGCAATTGTGGCCATCTTGCCATCCAATGTCAATATTAGTGTCCATGTCAGCTCCAGAAGCTTTAGCCATCTCCAGGCATCCCAACGTAATCAAAAAACTATCTCTTGAGAAGTTTCCTGAAAGTTTTAAATCAGGAGCTTAGAGTGAAATGGACCTCCTTCTGGCAATAGACCAACAGTGAATATACAAAGCAGGACTTTGGCTATTAGGATGATAATTACTTATAGAATTGCTAGAGCATGGCATCTTTTCAAACGAGTCTACCTGAGAAATTCAGCTCCAGTACACCCGAAGAGTGACTGAAATAAATTAGGAGATGGGAGAGATTCAGAACTGCATCAGGCTTAGACGCATCAGGGGAAGTGAATCAGATAAATACATTAACACACGCACACAGTGACGGATGAGGCAGATGACATTTTATGCTCCTTTAAACTGACTGATGAAGATCAGACAAATTAGAAATAGCTGTGGACAAGTTCAAGAACGTCTTTCTGGTGTGTACTGAAGAGGAATCTTAAGGAGCAGAGATGTGAAGGAGCCCTGGAAAATGAAAAATGAGGTAATGGAAAGAATATTCCAAGAGTCACATCCCTGTGCCCACCTGTTATAAACTTTAAGAAGATAGTTTCAAATGTAATGTCTTGAAATATGATATAATATTTTTAAAGGATTTCAGAGCAAAAAAAAGTAATATTAAAATATAAGACTATTTTTAGGTAACCTGAGCATTTCAGATATCAAGTAATAGTATATAACCTTACAGATTTTAGTTTTGTATGATTTTCTAATCATGGAATGTGAAGTTATTAATTTAAGCCCTAATTTGGAGCATGAACACCATCCCATATAGTGACTTTTACTGTTTATCATTGAGTCAGTTTTTAGTGTGGCTAAAGATTATTTCAATTATGTATATTCAGATCATAGAGGGTTCGTGATTCAAAGTTGTTTTCATAACCAGAAGACAAAATTCATCACCTGACTTTGTTTTTCCTTCATGTAGGAATAGCTGAGTGTCTGTCTTTCTGCTGAATGTTTGTTTCATCTTATCCTAGAAGTTTGGAAAGCTGAGAAAGGAAATGTGATTACCAACAATGGACTAAAACTGAAATATGTGCCTGATACCAGTCTAGATTTCTAAGGTGTATTAATTTTGGGAAACTAATGGCAAAGTAAATTAACCTATAAGTAGAGAAGAAAAAATGCAAAGGTCAGAGGTTGTTGGCATTTTCTCTTCCCCGAGTTGTTATGCCAAGATTGCTAAGCCCTACCATTACTAAAGTCATAATGAATCCAGCCCTTATGGATGGTCAGATACAGTGGAGTCACAAGCTAATGAACATGCAGTTGGCACATGCTTAAACCATCGCATGCAGGGGGGAAAGTGGACTTTAAGGTCAAAGCTGGACAAAAATGGAATGACAATTCTTGAGTGTAGTGCCTTATTTATATGAAAATATGAGGAGTCATTGTATGGAAAAACACACACACACACAAACAACAACAAAAAAACAAACAAAAAACAACAGGACAAATCACATATCTGCTTTCTAAACTTGCCATCACTATTTTCCAAAAGGAGCACTCATTTTAATTAAACAGAACGAAACCCTAAACTTATCTCCTCCAGCCACCACTTCCCTCAGAAAGGCTATCAGGATGTGCTTCTGAGTTTGTGATGGTGTCATTCTTTCATTCTGCAATGTCCAAATTCCTCTGTTTCTTCCAGCTGCATTCATTGTTTATACATCACCCATTTGACACTTCATATATGACACTTAATAATGGGTAATTAATGAGGATTTTATCTTGGCTCAACTGTAAGATTTTTGAGGTCACATGCCATACCTTTGGGTTCTGTGTTCTGTGATTTGCTGAAAGACTTTTATTAGATAGAAAAAAGAATTGTTTAATGATCTTCCATTGGAGTATTTTTAGTTTGGACTTTTAAACAATTGTTTCTAAAATCTGTGATCTGAAAAATGTATTTGAGTTTTATATTCAGGGAACCTTTTACTGAGGATTTACTTGTTGAAATACAGATCTATATGATATAGAAACTTCAACCTTATACACAATACAGGCTTTTAGTATTTCTCACTGGGCACTTCCTGACATTATGTTTCTGTTTTCTTTAGTAAGGAACCATAAATCAAAAAATATAACACACTGTGCCCTACTACTACTTCTCCAGAATAAACTCAGAGCATTTCAGATAAAGAGGAGAGCTCGACACGGCAAAGGTGTGACAGGTAACATCGTAAGTGTAGAAAGTGCTGTAAGGTGTTTAGGGGTGTTGGAGGAGTAGTGGATTATGTGAGTTTGGTGTCACTGCCACACAAAGGTCGTGTCAGGGAGCCTTGAGCTATGAGACTGGAGTGGTAGGCAGGCGGCCTAGATGCCCCATTGAGCAACAAATCCATGGTAACCTGCAATGGAGGAGGTCAAGGTTAGATTCATATTTTACTAAGATTATATACCACTCTCGGCAGCAGAGATTTTTTTACTCACTTTCTCATTTGAAGTGTATAGCCAGGACACAGTTAGTCATGAATCCACTTAGGTATGATGTCCATCGACCTGGACTGTGAGGACTTGTGATGAGTATTACAAGTCCTATGGAGAACTGTTACTACATGAAAAACGGTGGTGGACAGGCGTACCTCATTTCATCGTGCTTCGCTTTATTGTGCTTCACAGATGTTGCATTTTTATAAACTGAAGGCAAGGCCCTCCACCAACAAAAAGATTACCACTTGCCTAATTGTAAATTGTGATCCTTGTTTTATTTCGGTGGTCTTGGATCTAATCTGCAATATCTCCAAGGTATGCCTATATTCTCAAATCATCCAAATAGGTTACAAATTACTGAAGATTATCTGGATATTTTCTTTATCACTCGTGGGAGAAAAGCAATAGATCTGTCTAGGTGGAAAAACGGTTAAAACCGTAAAAGAAACTAGTATCCCATGTGCATTTGAAGCTCATATTTTAAAGATAGAGATATAATGCATTGTAAGACAAAGACAAGAACAAAAAGAGAAAACCCTCCCCCTCTTTATCCATTAGCAAATAAATAAGAAAGTAAATAAATCCCTATTGCTTTTCTAATTAAAAGTTCATTTTGAGTTCCCTAAATCCTATCATTGCTCTTTAGGGCAGGAGAAATATATCGGAATTTTAAGATATTGACCAACAAAGGAAGATGTGGCAGCTGGCTTGGAAATAAATCAATTAGAGCTTCCTAATTATCTAGCCAGTGACACCTGTCCTAAGCCACCTCCATCCTCTGGTTGTCAAAGTGGTAGATTGGGAGTAATAGTTGTAGTAACTTGCTATAGGATTTTTCTTTCTCGGCAGTCCAGGAAATATATGGTGTCACTATGTGTGATACTAATGATTATAAAGTGTTTGGAAAAACAGGAAAGCACAAGAAAGATTTGAAATCCAATAAACCTGATTCACTGACCCAGGACCTGGAATTGGGGCTCGGGAAAATCTGCAGTGTACAGATGTGACTTTGCTCCAATGTCATATTGAAAATGTTGAGTTTCATCAACTGGGGAGGCCATTAGATCCTCCTTTTGTTGGACTGTTCTCATTTAGGCATGCAGCAGATGACCAGATTTACAGAATAGTGGTGTTTGGTCATATTGTTGGAGTGCTGGCCTGGGAACAAGAGCTATCGCTTACCTACTGACCACCCGGACTGGTAATTGCTTCCAGAGGGGCCTGTTCTTCTCCAGTGAGTTGGCAGGCAGCAACACCATTAGTCATCAACCACTTGTGTTTAAATGAGAGAGAAACCGTGGTATCCAAACCAGTGTCCAATGTTTTAATGACAGATGAACCCTCTTATCTGGAAGTGATTTGATGGGTAGAACACAAAGTGGAAATCGAAGCTAGCCCACAGTCAGATGCCTGCTTGATAATACCCTATGGGGCCATTTGGTCATTGTAGTGCTACTTGCTAGCTATTGTACAGTATTGCATGACTTCTCAGCCTGGACACTACCAAGTACCAACTGATGTGTTACATGTAGTGGGGATCTCTGCAGACAGGAATCAGGAAACTTCAGATTTCAAACATCAAATTTCCTGCATTGTCTAGCTGGTGTAGACAAAGCAAAGATAAATTTACTTGTGATGCACTCATTTATTTGTTCAGGGGTGTTGGAGGAGCAGTGGATTATGTGAAGCAGTTCCTTCATTTAGGCAGGTGGCTTTGTTTTACTGGAATTCACACACTGCTGGATTTAAGAAGCCATAATTATAAGTCAACAAAATAATAGAAGTAAAACAACTGACTTTCAACTTCCATTATTCTAGTCATTCTATTTTTCCCTATTTACTCATATTTTCATATTTGAGATAATTCCTATTTAACATGTAAAGATTTATTGTTGAGTGGTAATGCTTTTATTTTTAATACTCACCTGAGGATATTTTTCCTATTGATTTCCTTAGAGAGATTAGAGGGGAGGGAGGAGGGAAAGAGAGAGAAACATCAATATGAGAGAGACACATCAATTGGTTGCCTCCCGCACATGCCCCCGATCTGGGCAGGACTGAGCCTGCAACTGAGGTATATGCCCTTGACTGGGAATCAAAACTGTGACCCTTCACTCTAACCACTAAGAAAAACCAGCCAGGGTGGAGTTACATTGCTTCTTAATTGTTGATTGGCTACACAACCTTACTGTCTTACTTGTCTCACTATTTTCTTTCTTATTTCTCAAACAGTTGATTTTTCTGGTAGCATGAGTGGTGGAAGTCAAAGAGGAAAGATTGTTGCCTACCACACTGAAACAGACATATCATCTTTTAGTGTTCTGAGTGCTATGATACCAAAGACTTAGAATTTGTGTATTGCAGTTGACAATTAAGTTGCATTTTTTTTCCTTAATACATTTTCAGAATTTGTTGGAACCAACTGAAGTTACCTCATTACAGGTAGTAGGAGTCCACACTTTTTCCAATGTTGGCCAAGACATATTTGTAGAAAGAATTCTCCAAGAAGGTACATACACTTATTAATATGTTATTGTTTCTTCTGAGAAAATTGAAGATGACACATACACTCCACATACAAATGTCCTGTTTTCAGATGCCTTCCTGAGATCTCTCTCTCTCTCTCTCTCTCTCTCTCTCTCTCTCTCTCTCCCTCTCCTCTCTCTCCTCTTTCTCTCTCCTTCCCCTCTCCTTATTTTTCTATTTATCTCTCTTCTGTAATTGGTATGTGGTGACTATATAAATTTTTATAGAAATGATGAGTGCCATAAACAACTGAATAACTGTTTGCGTCTCTGTAGAAATGGGTGCCTGCATACTTTTCTGTCCTGTACGTACAATTCCACAGAACTGTTCAAGGGAGGCTTTAAATCCCCATTTATTGCATGCTGCATCTGTCTTTCACTGAGAAGGGATGACAAATAGGATACAAAATCTCCCAAATGTTTCAACAGAAAAATCAAAATTATTTGTCTTGGCTTCACTACTTTTTGATTTCCGGAATATGACATGAACCTCAAGGTCAGCTTTTCATTTCAGTCTTTTGTGTTAACTCTTTATGCCATTGTTTCATTTCTCTCTTACTCTCTCTGGTCATACATTTTTATTTTTTTATTAACTTTATTGGGGTCATATTAGTTAATAAGATTAAATAGGTTTCAAGTTACATGTCTATGATACATGATCTGTATAATGAATTGTGTGCCCACTACCCAAGGCCTTCTGGGTATCTGGCCATATGCTTTCCTGCTTGAATTCAAACTGTTTGTCAAATGTACTAATGACAGAAACATGTAGCATCAGAAGTTAACCTTCTTGTCTTTCAGCATCTTCCCCTGGGTGCAATTTTCCTGTTATTAATACAACTGTACATTTGACTCACTCATTCCAAAGTCTTTCAGAAAGGGCAACTGCATCTTCATCATGAACCCATTGTCTTACTCTGTGGCTCCAGATACCTTTTCTTACATCTCAGTCTGAAAATACAGAACTGGATAAAAGGCCTGGCCACCTCATCCTCCTTATTTCTTAGAGAATACTCACTCACATTCCATTTATGACCTTTGCTGCTAAACCTGGGATCCCCGGAAGGAGCCTGGACCTCGTCTCAGATGCCTCTGAGGTATCAGACTGTGTCGTTTTGCATCTCTCAAACTATCTCCCTTGGGCATTGTCACATCCTGCACCTTTCTCCCTGGCATTGAGACTACCACCCTCATCCTTTCCTTCCTTTTCCATTTTTAAGTCAGACTTTCTTTAAAGAGTGTGGGTAATCCAGAAGTTCAAGGGCAGATCTGGGCTGTGAGAGGTTCCATGCCTTCCTGTGTCTGTGGCAGACACTCTCTTTGGCCTTGTGCAGGTCATTCCAGTTTTCTCCACTTCTGCTTTCCCATCTGTTAAACAGTGGATAATAATATTTGTCTCGCTGGGGTGTATTTATGCTTAATTACTATAATTGCTTGTAAACAATTTGCTATCCTAGGATAAAACATATGACTGAAGAACAAAAATTAGAGGAGACAATCTAATATCTCTTTATTTATTTTTAAAATTTATTACATGATTGTCTTTTCCCAGGCAATTTATTTCAACAGTGTGCATTCCCATCTCTGAAGGCGAGGGCTAATCTGATAATGTCGAAAAGCACCTTGTTCTGAAAGTCAGGCTCCTTTTCAAGTTCTCGCCCTAAATTGCTGGGTGACTTTAAACTTCTCTGGGCTTCAGGAACTTATTTCAAAATGAATAGTGAATTTATCGTGCAGAGACATGAATAGTACTGCATGCATCAACTGATGTGGAGAATGGTTTAGGAAATTAAAAGACCTATAGTAAGCACTATCACTCAACCATTTAATAGCAAGATGAACCCTAAGACTAATGCATTAATGAGAAAACAGGTGTTGAGCATATGTCAGATATTTTATACAAAGATATTATATATAGTCAAGTGTTGCATAACAATGTTTTGGTCAATGATGCACCACATATATGTTGGTGGCTCCATAAGATTATAATGGAGCTGAAAAAGTTCCTATTGCCTAGTGATATCTTAGCTTCCATAACATCATAGCACAGCACATTATTCACATGTTTGTACTGATTCTTATGTAAACAAACCCACTGTGCTACCTGTTGTATAAAAGTATAGCACATACAATTACAGTAGTAGTCTGTGCCATCTATGTTTGTGTTAATATACTCTATGATGTTCACTCAATGATGAAATTGCTTAATGACAAATTTCTAAGAATGTATCCCTGTTTTTAAATGGTGCATAACTCTCCAAATCTATCTATTTATCTATCTATCATCTATCTATCTATCTATCTATCTATCTATCTATCTATCTATCATCTATCTATCTATCTATCTATCTATCTATCATCTACCTATCATCTATCTATCATCTATATAGAGAGGATCTATGTATCATCTATCTATCTATATAACTGTTATTATTTCGAGGTCATTCAGAAGATTTCATGAATGCCATTGTATCTCATAGTACCATAAGTTGTAGGGTTTAGGTCCCTTGATTCTGCCTCCCCCACCCACAAAGGACTAACTATACATGGAAAGAGCAACACATATAATGTTAGATGCTGAGTGCCCTATCTCAAAACTTTGATATGCCCCCTATGTACTTTGAGTGTTTTAGGAAAATCCACCATTAGAGGTTTATTCTTTTGTACTTCACAAAGGAAAATTAACTCTAAGAAAATTCATTGAAGTTACTATTGACTTTCAGATTATTAACTTCAAGAGGCACGAATGATCTGGAATGTGTGAATCAGAAGTTCTGGGGAAAGATAAAGGAATGAAGATCCTGAAAGGGATGGAGACAGGGTGGAATTTGAGGGATATTGTGATGTAAAAGAAATAGAGTAAATAGGAGAATCCTGCAGAGAGAAAATATTCTAACACTAAAATCTGTGAAGATAGCAGGCTAGCTAGATTATAGATATAGAGCTATACATTTTTACTGTATATATAATATACTATTCTTGCTCAAATCAGTGGGGTTTAACTCAACTTGTCAAAGTCAGTTTGATTCATAATCATGTCTGAGAAGAGGACAGGTGGTGGTTTGAGGAACAAATGTCTCCATGCTCATTAAAAGTTCTTGCTATATAGGGATCCCTTAACCCAGGATTGCATATAGGTGGAATCTGCACATTGGTAAGTGTATATACATTCCAGATGTTAAAATTTATCTTTCTCAACTCTCCAAGGGGGAGGAATTAGCCCATCTTGGGCCAGGAATTTATGGGCATGGGTTAGCATGAGGACAGGGTGAGTGTAGCCTAGGTGAGCTGTGTGAAATAAGGCTGTTGGCTCCTAGAGATTGCACCTCACTAAGTGGGTTTGTGCTGAGGAGAACAGAGAAACTTGGCAGTTGATTCCGAGACAAAGCCACGCATTGATTCCCTGCTCCCTTCATGGCTTTGCATGCTCTTCCCTGAGGCCATTATCTAAAACACTGTTTGCAATTAATCTTCAAGGTAGCAGGTAACCAGCCAAAGGCTACAAGACCAGAGTTTCAAACAGTCATAAATGCTGAAATTTGGGATGTATGATGGGGGAGACTTGGTAGAGAGTTAACTAAATGGTACAGCTTCCTTGGACAAAGTAGATTATCATGCGTGATGAGTTGGGACATGAAAACATGAGGACGTAGGATATGAGGGAATGTATTTCTTTATAATGTATCTGTCCGGGGAGGCGGGGGAAGGAGGAGAGGGCTGGAAGGTGAAAGCGTCCAGATGCTGGCGCGCAGTAAAGCATTCCTGGCTGTTAGTTCCAGTAGGTCATTACTGCATTCATTTGGTGTTTAATTAAATGCCTGTGCAACAGACCATTTATTTGTTATCTAATATTAGCTTTGGTTCTTATCAATTAAATACTATCTGAGGGCTTGATTCACTTACATTTTATGTCCCCGTATACTCTTTTCAGAAACAACAACTAAACCCAACAAGGCCTCACCATGCCTGCAAAGATTTACGCACACAGATTTCAGTTTGGGGAATACAATATGCTGGTGTTATTAGGTTAGAGGAAGGGAAATAAAAAGAAGATGCCATTTCATTCTAAGAAAGCAATTACCCAAATACTTGGGCATGGTCTCCCTCCCCTGCCCCTCCTCTGTGAAATGGGAGATATTAATGGTGAGGGGGCGATTGGAAGGGGCATATATTCCCTAACCTGTGTGGACATATTTTCTCCCCCATCTTTATTCCACCTTCCCCTGTGCCGAAGCCTAAGGCCACTGACTTTCCCCTTTTCTCATTCCCTTGCGTACATCTGAGCTTTTAGTGAGACTTGTAGCACTACCACGCGATGCATGAACTCTAGGGGGTTGTGTACTTACTGTCAAGCCAATCAAGGTGCACTTCAGCTGAAATATTATTTTGAGCAGAGGAGAGCGAACAGTCCAGGGAGGGTGAGAGAAAGGGATTCTGCTGCACAGTGGAAATGTTGGGAATATGACCCAAGCCAGTGTTTGTTACCAGTCATTTGCATGTCACTGATGACATTTCCCCATGCCTACTGCCACATACCACCTGCCTGTCATTCTCCTTTAAACCTATCTATTTTTTTCATTAGAAGCTTATTTTTAAAAGAAAATGTGATTTCACAATTTCAAATGCATTACCAGCATTCTTTTTCCTAAGAGGGCAATAAGTAGGAAAATAAATACACTCTAAACAAACAATGTTATAATTTATGGGAGCATACCATTATCTGTCAAAGGCTCTGGGCTTCAAGTCTGCACTTCTTTTTGTTAAAAAGAGAGAGAAAACTGAGTGTTAGAGAGGTGTTAAAGATGTACAATTCCAGACTGAGACTTTATCCATCATGTCATCAGAAGGATGAAAAGAAATTGAAATGGAAATAACTTTCTCACCATGTGATTCAATTTTATTTGCCAAACTTTTGCATCACCTAACATTATCTGTGGCATCTTACACCTGGGGAAATACTGCTCTAAGTCACCAGAGTTCGTTTCTAAACTTCTCAAGAGAAACTAAAGAATGTTTGGGGAGACCTAACTGGTTTGGCTTAGTGGATAGAGTGTTGGCCTGTGGACTGAAGGGTCCCAGGTTTGATTCTGGTCAAGGGCATGTACCTCGGTTGTGAGGGCATTCCCAGTGGGGGGTGTGCAGGAGGCAGCTAATCAATGTTTCTCTCTCATTGATGTTTCTAAATTTCTATCACTCTTCCTTCCTCTCTGTTAAAAATCAATAAAATATATCTTAAAAAAAGAATGTTTGGGGATGGAATAGTCAGTGGGGAGAAATAGGACACTTTGGAAACCAGTAGTGCCTTCTGTTTCAGGGACCATGCAGAGTGCAGAGTGGAGCTTCCAGTGGTCTTATTCGTCCTGGTGCAAGCCTTGGTGGCATGCTCCCCCTCTCAGTTTTCCTTCCCCCTGTCCTTTCACTCCATCAGGGTTACAGCCTCATATGTCTAATTTCTCCTTTATCACGTCTCCATAGTTTTCAGTGCCTTGTACCATGCTCCATATAAAACATCATTCTTTTGGGGCCTTATCTGTGAAAACATGTCAAATATCTTTAGTATCAGTAGTGCGTCAAACCACAATTAGTCATTAATGTTATTTTCAACTGGATGAACACATGTTTGATAACAGAACCAGTACAATTTGAAGAAGGAAAGTGTTTGGATCATGATGGAATAGTCTGGAGAATATAGGCAGGGTGGGACATCCCGGGGAGCCCCATGGAGAATTTTGTGCCAGTTTTACCCATCTGCACCTATAGGCTGAGTGTCCCAAAGTGTCATATACATGGATCTCTAATGGGTCTTTTGTCAAGTCTTAATTATTTCTGTACTGTGACACATTATCCTAAGTGTGAGTTATCTTCTAATCATCTGGCAATAGCCTCTCACTTACATATCACATGATAAAGCTTAAGTTCAGGAAGCTAACAGGACTAGAAGAAGGTAGGGTCAGAAATCACGTCCCTAGGTCCCAGTCAGGTTAAATAAGTGCCAGTGAGAATGACTCTCCTGTAGGTTTAAGGAGAAAATTAGATATTAAAGAATTATGACAAAGGTTATAATTGAAGCATGACATCTACTTTGGAGAGATTTAAAACAAATGAAAAATCTCCCAACAGGCAGAAAATACACACACATAACTGAAGAAGGACAAGCAGACGATATGTACAATTTAGGTGGACATGCAGATTTGCAAGCAGCCAGCATCAGCAAAGCACTGCTCAGGAGTTAGCAGATCAGGCTGGGGGTTCGTATGGTCACTTCTATAAATGAAAGAGACTATTCAGAGGCTGTAGTCCTAAACTCTTCAGAGAAATGGGTATATGCACAAGACGGGAGTTCAAGGATTATACTGATGAACAAGTTTAGAATTATTGCTGGATCCTGGAGCAGGATGTGTCTATGGAGAGGGGCAGTGATGGGGGAGTGAAGAGAAAAGAATGTCAACACTGAGTCTGGGCAAGAACTGCCCCCCAATCCCTCCCGCTCCTGTGTTAACATGGATCAGTTATTCTGGTTTGGGGAAGCAATGAGAACCTATATTTAAAACTATGACCAGGAGAGAGGTAAGATTTAAAGGAGAAGAGGGAGGGAAAATGGCATTTATAAACCTATGATCTTTTTAGTTAAGGTCCAGACCGAAGGAGTAAATCCGAAGAAAAGGCATCAGGAAAGAATAGGCTGGGCTAGTCCATGGCCATCAACCTCCTCTCCTTGCCCACAATCCGTGGCTCAGATGATTCCCCAGTGGTGTTTTTTGTCTGCCTCTTTCTTATGTTCACACTCCTGCTCTTTGCCTTTCTCCACACTGACAGTCACATTACAGCTCGCATAGTCGTTCACTCTTCCGTCTGCTTCACATTAAACAGTCACCTCTCCTTGCACCTTTTTTGGTGCGAGTCCCCCGGCACTGACTCGCTGACCATTCCTTATCCTCAGTTGCACCCCATAGCCTGGCTGTGTCTAGTTTCAGGGGATGGGAAAGCATACTCTCCACCTGAGTAAACACAGATGTGGCTGCGCCGCTCTGTTGTCCTGGAGGCTGCGCTGAAGGTCCCATGGATTACAGGCCAGGAAGTGCTCCCTGAAATTACAAGTGCTTCACAATTCCAAGACTGTCCCTCCCTCGGCATTAATTAGTTAATTGTGGAGTGCCTTCACTTTAATCTGCATGTGTAGACCTACCTGCAGACCTGTTTGCTGGCCCCAGAGGGAATTTCCTGGCTGCCAGGAAGCAGCCCGCCTCCCGGAGCTGGTGACAGGGCTCAGCTGCCATGGTGGTAGCAGGTGGTGCTCTGATAGTGTCGGATCCAGCTGAGGTTCAGGAAAACAGAGCGGCTGAGACTGAAGTCTGAGCGATAACGGGAAATGGGAAATGAGGCAAAGTTATATCTCCTGTTCCTTCATAAAGGCTTCTGTGACAAATGGAATCACAGGCATCACACAGACTGCCTTGCTGAGCTACTGAAGGCCGGAGCTATCTTGACGGCAAATATCCGTCCTCTGGTTATTGGTGGGAAACTAATAAGCAAATGGAGAGAGAGATAGAGAGAAAGACAGAGGGAGAGGGAAAGAGAGAGATAGATTTGTAGTTAATTACCAAGTATAGTATTATATATAGCATCTATACCTCTATGCTGAAATATAAATGTTTAATTAACAACTGGATCTTATTGAAATAGTGTTACTAACACATGGTAACATTTGCTAAGTTGGTTTTTCTGGGTGAAATACAAAATGTGAGAGTGTGAATTCAACCCAAAGTAGCCACATAAACACACTTGTTTTCTGATGTCCATGGTCAAGACTGGTGCTCTTAACTAAAGATGTTAGCATTTAACCTTTTGAATAAATGGTGTGGACATATACTTCATTCATATGTGTAACTAGAGGCCCAGTGCATGAAATTTGTGCAGGGGGCGGGTGTCCCTCAGCCCAGCCTGCACCCTCTCCAATCTGGGACCCCTTGGAGGATGTTTGACTGCCAGCAGTCGGACATCCCTCTCACAATCCGGGACTGCTGGCTCCTAACCACTTGCCTGCTTGCCTGACTGATTGCCCCTAACCACTCTGCCTGCCAGCCTGATAGCCCTTTAACCGCTCCCCTGGTGGCCTGATTGACGCCTAACTGCTCCCCTGTCAGCATGATCGCCTCCAACTGCCCTCCCCTGTGGGGCTGAGGGGACTGGGGGACTGAGGCTGGATGAGGTGGGACTGAGGGGATTGGAGGACTGAGGCTGGACGAGGCAGGGCTGAGGGGACTGGGCATTTTATGAGGGCATGACAGTCAATTAGCATATTCCCTCTTTATTAGATAAGATAGTTTACACTAGGTTTGAAATTCATCTTTTCTATCCACATATAAATTCATAAACATACAGCCAAGAAAAAATAATTTCTTTGACTTTTAATTTATTTGACAGTAAATCAGAATGTAATTGCATGCTGGACAGATGCTAGTTGTTCAATAAAAATGTATTAAATAAATGATGGAACATACTCTTAGAAGGGCATGGTACCAAAGTAAATTCAGTAATTTTTTTTTTACTCTAATCTTCCATAAAACCTTTGTTACCATATTTTTATCCAAAAAAATCAAGTCAAAATGATTATTTAGAATTTTGAAAAAGAAATAATTTACAGAATGCTACCATGTACAAACAGGGTTGTTCCTGAGAGAGATAGAAAGATACATGAAGGAAGAAGCCATTTCATGCCTTTTCCAGGGAGTGGGGAGGATTACCATAGTATCTCTTCAAGAACTATTTATTAAACTATTTACCCAGCTGGATGCAAACCCAATTGCCATACAGGAATTTGGGATGGAGTACTTCCAAACTAGCCCATATGATGCATTGATTTGCTATACCACATAGGAGGGCATATTTAGGTCTCTGCAGGAATAACTTCACCTGAGTCCTGCAAAGAAACTGAAATATGTAGCTATTCCAATTTATTGTGGTTCATTTTCTACTCTCCGTGATTGTCTGCATTGGAGTTCTGACAGCAGAACACTGGAGGGACCAGATAAATAGGCTGTAAAAACTTGGGACACAGAATATTTAGGTTAAGTCAAATTCTGACATCTTTGGGAAGATTTAGCAAATTTGAAGACTCTTCCCTCCAATGTAGTTAGTCCCTAATTTGTCTGAGACTATTAAAAAAACACAAACCCGACTGCCTCAATTTATGTTTTTAATTTTTCAAGCTCCCTTCTTTGCTTTTCAAATACACACACACACACACTATATATATATATATATATATATATATATATATATATATATATATATATATATTAAAGATACTAGATCAATACCTTGCCTTAGATAAGATCATACGTCCATTTTACCTTTTCTGGGAAGGAAGTGTTTTTTTCAGGAAAAAAATATATATTAGGACAATCTTTCCCATAGTTTAAGTAAACCAGTGTAAATTTCTTGAAGACAGACACTTGAAAAGGCAAGTGTTCTCTTATATAAGCTGTACAAATGACTTAGCTTGTTGCATGGTACTCAGTCAATGCTGCTTAGGATTATCATTGGCAAGGGGATAATTCTTACAGGGGGATAATTTTGTTGTTGAATAGTATACCACTTTTCCTAAGGTCCTGTGACCCTGTTTGCTGCTGCTTCCTATAGATGTTGAAGGCTGTTTGTTGGGGGGTTATGGTACAACCCTTATAGTTTCCAAGAAGCCCAGTTAGAACTCACTGTGCAACCTTCAAAGGATTGATTCACAAGGGCCATCTGATCAGGAGAGCATCCCAGATGCACTGTCTTAGGCAAATGTAAAGGGGACCTGGTGAGCAGTCCACAGGGCCATAGGGACAGGCTTGCAGAAAGTTTGGTCAAACCCAGAAAATCAATCTTTGTGGCCCCCGCACTCCACCATCACACCAGTGGCTATCACACAGGTGCATCTTTGATCAGTGAGGGAATGTTGGAGGTGTGTAGGTAGAGACAGTTATAGTTGTGCACAGTCATCATGTTCTCTGATTTTGCCCTTCATTTATTAGAATGAGATTTGACAGGTTGTTCCAGAAATATCCTGTCCAAGCCCTTCTTTCATCATCACTTCCTTGCTTTTCCCTTAATTCTCTGGCTCCCAAATCGTGCTCTTCACATCCAATGATGTAGACATTTTAAGAACAGGATCTAATTATTCTGCCCCCACACTCCCTCTTCATTCATTCAGAAGCAATGCATACTTAGCTTAAGGTTGAATTTGAGTTGGTCACAGCAGAGAGGGAAGGGAGTGGGTTCTGGGCAGAGAGATGAGCACGGGCAGATTTCGTTGTAAAAAAACTAAAGGAGTTTCAGAAGGTGGGGTTTCACGTGGGGCAGTGTGCCACAAAGGTCTAGAGCTAGTCTAAGGTTATGGGCTAGGGATACATTTTACAGGACCTCCTCCACCTCCTAGAGATTTCATACTTTATTCTAAGGTTAAGAGGAAGCCCCTTGATTTTCCCTATAAAAATCACAAGCAAATGTGAGGAAAAATTGTGTTACATTGTTGCTTGATAAATTTTTTTAAGAAAGGCAGCTCAAAAAACTGATATAGAATTTCATATTTTGACCCATCTGTAAAATTATCCTTCCCTCTCTCCCACCCTCTCTTTCTGCTTCCTTTCTTTTCTCTCTCCCTCCCACTGCCGTCCCTCCCTTCCTTCTTTCCTTTCTTTCTCCCTCTGGCTTTTCCTTTCTCTCTTTTTTTCTTTTCTTCTTCCTCCCCATCTCACCACCCCTGCTTTCCATTCACTGCCAGCTACTAAATAAGACCCTCTCTCTCCTCCACGGGGAATGTGAGCGGCTGCTCTCTGCCATCCCCGTGGACTGAGCGTCCATTCCTCCTTCCCAGCAGACGGAAGTATGTGTTTTATTGGCCCTGCTATTCTTGGCACAGAGGCCAATAAAATGGAGATAATAAGTCCCAAATCCCAGTCTGCAGGGAAGGTTCGCCTTGTCAATGAGAGATTAAAAAATAATGACTGGGGCCTTGGCAACACTAGCCTCAGCCAACTTAAAAAGTCCAGACCAGACCATCTGGGCTTTTCTTCTCTATTTTTTAAGGCTTTTATTTTTACTCTAATCTTTCATAAGGCCTTGAGTTTCCCTCATTAAGTTTTATGGTTTGGAAACGAAAAGGAAAAAAGTAGGTATATGGTTCTTGACTCCAGAATTTAATCATTGAAGAGTCCCCTTTGAGGTCGTCAGATTACAATTAGATGCACTTTGTCAAAAGCAAATAGAGTAGTTATGTCTTTGAGTTCAAAATCTATGAGAGCATCCTGCTCCCCAGTTCCCTCTCAGGGGCTTGCCAGAGGAGCCCACACCCAGGGCCACTTTTCCCAGTGAGTATTTAAATATCTCCAGGGCACCAGGTCTCAGAATTAGCATTTTCTACTCAACTGTTTCCTCCCTGGATGGGTGAATGCCATCTCCTGTTAAAAGTGCCATGTCCCTCACTATTTTGCAAGTGCTTAGAGAATGGCAAAGCCCAAAACACATTTCCTCAAACACTTCTTTTCTTCTGAATTATGAAAGTTACAGGCTCTGAAAAGAGATGGTTGCATCATTTATAGGCTGTGTGTTAGTTAGCCAAACTCCCAACTCCTGAAGTGTCCTCCTTCCTTTACCATTGTCTTCATTCCACCCAGTGTTCCATCTCAATGCAGTGCTCACACAGTCCAAAGCCTGAAATGATGTGTTCCCTGTGGTATAACTGATTACCCCAGAGAGGGGGCCAAATTTCAAGGGTCAGAAGGATTCACACACCAAGATTAGATGACCTGAGGTTAAGTGGCTGATAATCAGAGCGAAAGATTCAGGGAAGAAATGCCCTTGCTAAAACATCAGATCAAGGAAATGAAATACAAGATCTGACAAAGACACAGGTCAAGTTTGGGGGACAGGTCAAGTTTGGGGGACAGGTCAAACTGAAGTGAAGCTTATCAAGCCATGTCACAGGTCAGGATCCTGTGGAGGAGCTCTGTGGACCTAGCAGCTGTCATGTAATCCCTGTGGCCCTCCTCTGTTGGACCACACTTGGACGGCCTCGACTGGTCTCTGAGAAGCCTACCTGTATGGTGGAGTCCTGTTCAGTGACTATTAACTGCTCAGCTAATGGCCTCAAAAGTTAAACATTTCCCTTGCATGTAAAAGAAAGTTTGAACTGCCTCCCATGGAAAGCTCTGCAGATAGGCCTTCTTTCTCTCATATCCCACTTCTCAGTCACAGACAGCACTCCTGTAGGATGCGTCCCTGCTCAGGTCAGGCGCTCATCAGCCACACTGCTTCCTCGGAACCTCACAGGTGCTTTTCTCTGCTGGAACGCACCTCTCCTCTTTATTGCACCTCTGGTCTCTGTGCAAACCTCTAAAGGAAGTTAAAGCGCTAGGTTTAACTAAGTTAATCACTGCCTCTGCAGAACCATATTCTATTTCAGTACCTTCCATGTGTTCATTAGACAAATTGTACCCTAATTTGTAAATATATATTTTTTCACTTGTCTTTTTTTTTTCCTATTTCTACACTGAAATAAAAACCCTATGGTCACAGGTATAGGATCTGTCTGTTTCATCAATGTGCCCCCAGAGTCTAGCCTGGCCCTTCATGCTCATTTTTAGTAAAAGAATAAATGAATGAATAATTTGCTTTTCTTTTATCAAGAGCCCAGAAATGTAGGCACTGTGTCACTGGGAAGGTACAGAGGCACCATTCTGTTCTCATATCTTAACTGCTTTGGTTATGCTGCTTGCTAGCCCATTTATGATGCACAAAGATAGTTAGCTGAAGATATTGCTTTGCTTAAGGAACACATCCAAGCAAGGCAGAATGTAAAGAGTATTTCTCTTTAAAAAAGTCAGCCTAAGAATAAAATAAATATTTCAGAGGAAGTGGCAGCAAATTATCTAGTTTCAACTTAAACTCTCCAGTTCCCTGAAGATCTTTTCCCCTCTGCTAATGGTTTAACTCTAATGGCCCACCATAATGCAATCACAGCAAACTTGTTGGGTGGTAAATATCCAACCTTCTTTTCTAAAGACACCGGGGGAAGGAAATCGTGCTCTGAGATGGAGGCGGCAGTCACACTTGCCGGGCTAAGAGCTACCAGGGCCGTCAGGCCTCCTGCTTCAGGGCAGACGTTGGTCACCAGCTGGGCTCAGAAGAGATTGAACTAAGCCCCCTGCCCTGACACTGCACAATTAGGTGCATTTCAGTAAGGACTTTTGCCTGTTTTTCATACCATTCCATACTAGCTAGTCTCAGAGGCAAGATCCTGGGCTGGATGGACCATTGGTCTGGCTCCACTGGGGCAATTCTGTACTTTGATGGTCTTAAACAACCTTGCTGAGAGATAAATGGGAATCTAAGAGGATTTTGAGATAAATTCCCACAGCTCTAAAGACAAAAAACATTTGAGTCCAGTTTTGATGTAAGCAGCAACCCCAAATATTTAAAGTTGTTTGCTTCATTTATTTTCTCAACGGTCTCTGCATGAGCTAAAGGATGCAACTTGCTTGAAAAGTAATTTCTCCACCTGGTTCAGAAATTCTTCATCAGCGCCCCTGCAAGCAGATTCATCTGTAGAAGTGGCCATAGGTGATTGTTTTTTCTTTTGGATGCTTATTCTATCCATGATTCTGCTTCTTCCTCCAAATTGTATTGTGCATTTAAGTTCAAATATCCCTCTCAACACATAATTTTCAGTATGTGCTACTTAATATGAAAACTTTCATGGTCCTGACTGGGTTGCTCAGTAGTTTGGAGCAATGTCCCATACACCAAAAGCTTGCAGGTTTAATGTCCGGTCAGAGCACATGCCTAGTTTGTGGTTTGATCCCTGTTGGGGTGCATGCTCTGGACATGTACAGGAGGCAACTGGTCAATGTTTCTCTCTCACATTGATGCTTCTCTCTCTTTCACTCTCTCAAATCAATAAACAGATCCTCCAGTGAGGATTGAAAAAAATGTATCTTTTAATATGAAAAACCAGCTTTTTACTGAGTAATTTTCGTTAGGCAGTTGAGGCCTAAGTGACACTAAATTTTTAAGCAAAACTATACAAGGTAATCAGTTCTGGTTAATCTTGCTTTGAGATCCTAGGCTAATTCATTCAACTTCAAAATGGGTGGGGTACCCATTATGTGTTGGTGCTGATAGTGTCTTCTTTCACAGAGATGAGATGACATTCTTTTATCAGAAGGCGATTACTCACTCCTAGGTCTATACCCTAGATTAATGAAAAATACATCCATGCAAAAATGTATACACACATGTTCATAGCAACATTTTGTATAATATCTCCCTCCAAGGAAAGAAAACAACCCAAATGTTCATCTACTGATGAATGGACAGACACAATTTGATATATCCACACGGGGAAATATTATTTGACAAGGAAGAGGAATCCAGTGCTGATCCACACCACAATGTGATTAATCTTGAAAACATTATACTAAGTGAAATAAATCAGGTGTAAAAGGCACATAGGGTATGGTTCTATTTATATGAAATGTCAAGAATCATCAAACCTACAAATCTGTGGTAGGGACAGAAAGCTGGTTAATGGTTGCTGGTGCTGTGGGGAGAAAGAATGGGAAAGACTGCTCTAGGATACAGAGTTCCTTTTTGGGGGGAGGGTGGGGCTGTCCTGAAATTCGTAGTGGTGATGCTTGCATAACTTTGTGAACATACTAAAAATCACTGAATTGTACACTTCAAAAGGAGAAGTTTATGGTATGTGAATTATATCTCAATAAAACTGTTAAAAACAATAACATAGTCAGTAAGCCAGGAAATAGAAAATAGAAATGTCAGGTAGTGGAATGAGCTCCAGTTCAACCAGTCGGAAAATGACCTAGAGGGGGGGTGCTATTTTAGATCAGGGGGTCAGAAGGGCCTCTCTGAGATGACATTGATATGAGAAACGACAAAAAGGATCCTGTGATGTGAAGATTCTTGGGGAGGTGCATTATAGAAAGAAGGAACATGCTTAGTATATTCAAAACGTGCGAGAAGACCAGTGTGGCTAGAGCAGAGTGAACAGTGGAGAGAGAATAATTCAAAATCAGTCCAGAGATGTAGTGGAGGCCCATTCTGATAGGGCCTTGGAGACCATGGTATGGAGAGTTTATTTTATTTCAATGGGAAACCAGAGGTGGGTTATCATCTTATTGACTTTTTATAAAGACAACCATTTCTGCTGTGTAGAGCTCGGATTATAAATGCAAAAGCTGGTTAGGAATCATTGCAGTATTTCACATCAGCGTTGAGGTGGCTTAGACCAAGCTGGGAACAGAGAAGTCAGAGGCAGGTGGATTCAGAAATGTATAGAGGTGGAGCCAAAGGATTGAAATAGACTCATGATTCAAAAAAGCTTTTATTGGTTGTAACAGAAAGCTAAACATACATCCACAAAGATATGCACAAGATTTCGTAACAGCGTTATTACTAATTGCCCCCAAAGAGAAACTACCCAAATGTTTATCAACAGTAGCATGGCTAAACTCACTGTGAGGTGTTCACACTGTGGAATACTATATCAGCAATGAGAAGGAACAAATGTTAAGGGAAAGAAACAAGACATGGGAGTTCATTCAGTATTATCCCATATAGACAAAGTTTGAAAAATGGCTCAAATAATGTAGAGTATTAAAAGTCAGAAGAGTGGTTGGTTTTGCTTGCTGGTGTGGTGACAGGAAGAGGGCACCAAGGGGAGCTTCTGGGGGCATTGCTAATGTTCTTTTTTCTTATCTGGATGCTAATTACATGAGTTATTCTGTTGTTGAAAATTCATCAAGCTGCACACTTGATTTCTCACTTTTGTGTGGACATATTTTACATCAGCATAAAGTTAAATAATGGGCCCAAATTGGCATGCCAATAGTTATTAGAATTTATGGACACTTCTGCTTCTAGATTCAAAAACATACCTGGAGTTAGACTGACTTGGGTGGTCCATAGCATGTGGAAAATATTTGAGAGTTCTAGTTGACTGTAGTCTTGGTATGATCATATGATGTGACTGCCGAGAACAAGTGTATGCATTTTGGGTTCCATTAAAAATAAAAGGTTGTGCCTTGTGGTTGTTTCTACACCTCCCTAGCTATCCTTATCATTTTTCTTGGGACATGCATTTTGAGGCATAGACACCTATTTGTGAATATTTTATGAAGGATTCTTGATTTAGGACTGGAACTTTGAATGGTTTAATACCTTTATTTAGTAATCTATTTATTCATTTGTTTATTTCCTTCTTTTGTTTACCTAATAAATGATTAATAATAAAACATTCTCTAGAATATGCAGTTACTATGTTGATCTATGGATACAAAGATAATTAAGACATGTCTGGAATCTCAAGACAGTCCTCTTTTTAGTAGGAGTGAGACAGGTAACTGTCTGGTGTTCATGATAATTTGAGATCATAGAGTAATGGAATGTCCTTTATGATTCTAATGTTTTACATTGGACCTATTACTGTGTTGGAGGGTTGGGTGAATGATTATCTTTCCCAGTTTACAGATGAGAAGCTTTTAGATAAAAAGTAAGGAACTTATCCAAGGTCACCAAGCCCAGGCTATTGTTTTTCTCAAGGCTTTGTCTTGCTGTCTTTGCTCTTCCCAGGAGACTAGCAGGCCATCCCAATAACCCTGAGCAGGTTGCTATCTCCTTGGAAACAAATACAGAGAAACTCCCTATTGATTGTTTTATCGGTTTCGAGCAGCTAAGCATTGGTGCTCACAGTCATTCCAACTATTAGCTCTTTGTGAGGCAATTGTGTTTCTGACCAGAGACCCAGTGGGTTTTATTGTAAATGCTTGGCATCAATGCAGTATCTTATTCTTGATTGGAGACAGATCAGGGCTTCGAGCATGATAAACTACAGCTCTTACTCTAAGCATGGTTTGAGATCCCAATTCCACTCATTAATAAGCAAAACAGGAAAGAAATGGTAAGGTTGACAATAGTTCTGGGCTTTAAGGCCATTTGAGCCCAGGAGACGATATCACTACCTTTTTTACCAGAATCCTAGTGACCTTTTCATTTTTATTTACAAGCGCAGTATTTTTCAGACTCTTAGTTGAGAAACCCTCTGACCAAACGAAGTTATAGTATGAAATAGAATCGGTAGCACTCTAATAAAGTGCACGTGGGGTAGGAAATTAGAGGTTTGTCTCCTTGAGCCTCACCTTCCCCCAATAGACAGTAGGTGGTAGGACTGGGGGTTCAGAGGAATTGGTAGGTTTTTATGGAGCTCAAGTTATAAACCACTGTAAACCCAATAGTTAAACAGCAATTTAGAATTTTCTTAGAACCACAATGTTCTGTCTATTAATTCTATATATTTCATTTTGCTCAGTGTTCTACACTCTCAAAGCACTTTTATCTACTTGGTGCCATTAGCTACCATTCAAATTAACATCTCGATTAAATGCTTTGTATGCCTCATCTCATGTAATCCATCACTGGCCTCCAGTGGTAGGGTGGGGAGGATGCCTTAAACCAGGCTGGGCTCAAGGCAGGCCTCTGCTTCCAACCCAGTTGCCTTCTCTGTCCCCCCCCACTCAGACAGGGAGGAACATCAGGGCTCTATTCCACAGGCCTCCCTCTGACCGACACCATCATATCACTGAGTACATCTTATTATGGCCCCTATAGGTTGTGCCAGAAACATTAGGGGATCTCTCTCAACAGCCTCAAATGTGGGGCAGGGCAGCAGCTGCCTGACCACAGCATCGTTCTCCTGGGATCATGAAGCTCATTTCTTCCCTGAGATTGATTCCAGAAAGCTGAGCACAGAGTCTACTTTGTAACGCTTCCTCCTGCCTTCTCTTTATAATCCTGCCTATAAAGACACAGCCTGCTCTGGCCCCTCACCCATCCCATCTCACCTTTCACAGAGCTCTATCCCTAGACTCCTGGGCCTGCTCTGTTAAATGAAAGCCAAAATAATGTAGGAATTCCCATCAGGAGGCCTTACTGAGGCCATTCCACTGTGGCTGTTGTAACCTCCTCTGTCCCTCTCCTTTCTGCTCCACGGCCCCTCACTGTCTGGTGTCTCAGGAACCTGGTCAGTGGTTCTCAAACTTTCATACGAAACAGTGACTTCTGGATTCCATTGTATGTGCTGACAGCAGGGTGTCTCCATATGGTTTAACTCGATAGGTCTGTGGTGGAGCCCAGGTATCTGAATCCTGAATAAAGATGCTTCATCATCCCTCCCACCACTTTTCCAATCAGGCACTTCTTCCTTTTGATTTTAGAGTGAAACTCTGAGAAACACGGTTAGTTTAGGAGAGCCCCTGCCATTACATCTATAAGGAGCTCTCCCTGTTCTTTGGAATTGTTATCAAATAATGTTATTGATCTATAAATACAAACATTTTAGTTCATTCAAGAAAAAGTGAATTTACATAGTGCCACTAGACTTACCACTTCAAATTTAGGGAATGAAGATAAATTAATAAAATTAATTAAATAATTTCCAACCTTTCTTCACTTTAGTGCTATGAAAACAAATTTCATATTTTGGAGCAATCTCAGGCCATTTTATAGAGAATCTCTCTAGTATAGCACTTCACAGTTTGTGGTTTACCTGTCCAAAGGAAGTCTCTGCTCTCCATTTCAGGGGCAGTTTCCGCATCAGAGCACAGAACAGGTGATAACCCTGCTTAACTGGGGAAGGCTCCCATCAGAACCTAAACCTTCTCCTTTGACCATTTCTTCAAAGAAGGACGTAGACCAAGATCATCTCACCTGGCAATTTGGTTAAATAAGTTGACTTGACATTTTAAATTAAAAATATTTATATGATTCGAATTCAGCTTTATTTTTTTTCAATTAAATAAGTGTGTTGGATAATGCAAGCCTACTCTATGAAAAATCACCATCATTAAGAAAATGACATTTCTTAATTTTGTTGACATGTCTTTGCTTTGTCAAAATAATAACAACTTTGGAGAAAACTCTAAAAGCTGAGTGTGCTGGTGGGGGGGGGGGCGGGAAGGAGGGCATCTTATTTCTTCATTGTCACCTTCAAATACATTTCCAGAAAATAGTGTTCTCTATAACTCTTGGTTAGAGTGACTCACTCTGCTAATAACACAGCAGGATCAAACCTACAACCTTAGATTGGAATTTACCCTTTGCTCACACTGTATGTTCTATTGCAAGGAGTTGGAAAGGCTAAAATTACCATAAGCTTAATGGGGATCATTTAATCCATTTCACTTCTTGAAGATGGAATGTCTTGAAACCATCTTTCAGAGATCCTTAAGAAATTTCCATTATAAAGGAAAGTTCTTCAGGTAAGGAACCAGTGGTTGTTAAAGTTTGGGCACAGGACTAAGTGTATCATATCATTCTGTTCCTTAGACAAATTGCCTACATTTTAGTAAATATCAGGGTGGTGTGGAAAGTGCATTTAATGAGGAGTTAAATCTAGAAGTACTTCCTGCCACTTAGAAAGTATGGCTTTGAGAAAAAAGCTTCCACACTTTTAACTCTTGTTTAGAATTGCAGCATTTAAGAGTATTAAATTTTGATTCAATAGAACTAGATGCAAGCCACAATTTCTGCCACTTACTTCCTATGTGATCTTGAGAAAATAGCAAAAATAGCTCATGTTTTTAAAGCTGAAATTTTCTCGTCCATAAAATGGGGATAATAATAGTAGCTACCTGGTAGTGCTACTGAAATAACTAAATTAGCTATGAGGAAGTGCTCAGAAAAGTGCTCGACATAGGGTAATTTTCAGCAAAAAGTTAGGGAGTTGCTATTCCAGAGGTTAATCCTCCTTTGTAAGCCTGGAATAATAAATCCCCTTGCTCAATTTCCTTTTAGGTTTATATAAATAAGCAATTATATAAGTAAAAGTGTTTTGGAAACTATAAAGAGCTGCATATTGCAAATTATTTTTTTTTATTTTTTTATTTTTAGAATTAGTATGGAGCCTACTTGGCAGAAGAAGCTTTGTTACAGATGTTGTGGGGTTTCCAAAAGAGAGAAAGATGTATTAACTATTCAGTTACACTGGGGCCCAACACAAGAATACACGGATACCCAGAAAACAGCAAGGGGATGTCTGACATGGGAATGGCATATAGGTTAATGCCTACCTGTAACTACAGCTAATGGAATTCAGAGTGGTCTAAGGGGTGACCATAATGATGTTCCTGGGATGGAGAAGAGGGATGCGGGGAAGGGTCAAGGAAAACAAGGGCCGTGGTAAATGACTTAGTTTTCTGTGGAGATTGCTGGTATGAGTCTCCATGACCAATCCTGAAGTCATACCAATAAAACTTGGCATCACCATAGTCTAGTTTTCCCTCTTCCCAGTTACTATGCTCATTCCCTCCTTTTAAAGACTTTCTCCTTTTGCCTGAACAGTCTCCATGAATCCTCTTAATCTGATGTTAAGAGAATATTACCTTAGTGGGAATGAGTTTAGTATTTATGGAAGTATTTGCAATTTAAAAGCTTCTCTCTAGGTAAAAATTCCCAGACAGAATTGATTATGGTTAAGATTTTAGGAAACAATGACACTGGTCTCAATTATTTTACCGATGCTGCTCAAATCATAGGTATTCAGAGAGGTATGTGCTATTTATGTATGGCAAGACCCAGATTTCCGTAGAGTGGAGGGAAAATGAGAACAGGGGGCTTTAGCACTACATAGGGCTTTGCTTTTGGGGCCTTTTCTTATTACTGATCAATAAAGAAGGTCAAAGTTACCTGGTTATAAAAAGAAAGCTATCATGTAAATTTTAGTAAGCTTTGGCCATGTGACTCATTGCATTTTCCCTCATTCAGAATTCATTTTCTTCCATACCTATATTTGATTTCAATTAAAAAAGGACAGCTTGCTTAATCTTTGCCACAAACTGATATGGTGTATACTTGAGTGAACGGTACAATTTTCCTTATAAATTATGCATAAAATCCTCAACTGCCACCTCTCTCTTAGAGACTCAAAAGAAAATTCAATTTCTCTTAGCTTATTTTTTCATGGTTCTTGGGATATTCATTTCAGATTTTCCACTCATTTTTATAAATGTCTTATTTATTCAAGCTCTTCATAGAGGAAAGCAGTGCTGTGCATTGCTGATTTTATTACTCTGGACAGGTTACAATATCTTCTCCAAAGCCAGCACACTAATTGATTTTAAAGTTTCTGTAAATGTTGGGAAGTCTTCTTGCCACACACTTAGGGGGATGTGCAGCATAGTGGGAGGACCCTGGTCCTACTGAGCAATGGGTCACTCTGATTATATCTATGCTCCATCCCTTCCTCACTCTGGGAATGTCTCTGGGCCTTAGCTACCTTCATGTACAAAATGGCAATACCTTAACTTCCCTAATGCAGTAGAGAGAAGGAGCATTGGAGCAAAAGATCCCCATGGTTCTTTCAGTCTTAGAGTGTAAGGACTGTTCCAGAAAATTCCTCTGTGGTTCCTTTGGAACTCATTTAGTTATCCGTCATGATTCGGTTCATAGCTTCCTATGACAGTGAGTACCTTCAGCCATAAAAGAGATGAGAAGGATAGCCAAGTGGCATCTTTTACCTTGGTAGCCAAATGTCCTTCAGTCATGGTTCTGGGTCATGGGAGACTCTGGAGGAAGGAATCAGGGTGGTGGGAAGGACTGTGTGATGTATGTGAGGAGCCAGAGGTCAATATTTACTGAACTGCCTTCACCTTAGTTTGTGGCCATAGCTGACTTTGCTTCCATTTTATTCATTGAAATGCCTTGTTATTTTATATTTTTCTCATTAACAAGTGTCTTAACACACACACACACACACACACACACTCACACACACACACACACACTCACACACACACACACACACACTCACTCACACACACACACACACACACACATCATAAAACCAAAATCTTATAATATGGTCTTTTTTCTGACTTTCTTTGCAATCTCTATGTTATTTTTTAAATTTATGAGATAGATTTTTATATGCTGCTGTGATTTAGTTTTCTAGTTCCTCTAAAAAACATTTCCAGACCCAAATATTTGTCTTGGGAAACCCCTGTTACTTGATTCAGGCCCTTTCATGCTCTTAACTGCATGGCTGCTTGGACCCACACTCACTGGAAATGCTGGGCTCCATTCCTCCTGTATGCTTCCTTGGTCTAGGTTCCAGAAAACCTGGCTGATCGTCTTACCAAGCTATGAAAGCTATGAACCCCCTTATCATACCCCCCACCTTTCCACAAAACAACAACAACAACAACAACACAGATATAGAGTAGTAGGCAAGCTATAACTATGGAAGTTCTGAGTAATGGGCCCAGTGCTATTTTATTTATTTGAGGCCAGTAGGAAATAATTTGCATCTCTGCAGGGAGAATCTAGGAAACTTGGGACCACAGAAACTTGTCAAGTTAATATCCTGACTCACAAGCATCGTAAGTAGAAAAAGTAAGTCCAAGAAAGGTGATGCTAGAGTTGGGAATTTAAGAGCCAATAAGAAAAAAGAGATGAAGAAACAGGTTTCAGATTCATCTAAATAAACTTGAATTTGAGTCTCAAAGAAAGTTAAAACTCTGTGCAGTGTGACATTGACAGCTTCGCTTCACTCCATGATTGTTTTTGCCTTTCCATGCTAGACAGCTCAAATTACCTTACATTCTGGGCAAGTGACTTTTGTAAAGTGTGCAAAATAGAAGAGCAAAGGAACCCATTTTAGAGTCTGTGGGCCAGCCTTTCTCCATAGCCAGCATGCTATCAGGGAGAGAGAACACACCACTGTGCAGTGGCCCCAAATTCTCTGGGGTACAGTCCCCACACAGGCAGCAGGCGTAAGTTGAATGGAAGGGAAACCATCTCTGCAGACCTTTGAACTCTGATGTTCTCTCATTCTTTTACCTTCTGTGCCCGCTGTGTTGGAGACATTCCGTCCTTGTGCTCCTTAGATTTAGAAGTACTTTCCTACTTTCAAGTCTGCAAATATAAACAGAGCCATAAAAAGGAAATGGTTATTCTCTTTCCTATGAATCAAGGATGAGAAGAAACAATTTGCAGTTCAGTATAGAGGCAGTTAAGTCATATTTTCAGGAAGATTTTTCTGACAGGACTCCATAGTACGAAATAGGGTTTTAGAAGCACAGCTGGAAAATAACAATATAGGGTTCATTTGCGTGGGACGTTTGAGATGCAGACCTACTGGAGGTAGAAGTGGGTGCAGGAGATGGACATGCAGGTGAAATGCTAATTATTCACCAGCCCAAGCAAAAGCAAAACTGACAGCCAGCTTCTGAAATAGTTGGTTTTGAAGATGGGACCCTGACTTCTATTTTGAAGTTCTATGACTTTTCTCTCAGGTGTTTACATGTGCATAGTAAATATTTTTACATGATTTGTTGGATTTGAATTTATTACCAGAAACAGCCAGTGATGAATGGCATCACATTACACAGAAAATGAACCCAGTGAGACATGTCATTGATACTTGAGGCTGTCTGCAGGCCCACCTTTCACTGGCAGGGCCTCTTCTATAGGGCCACTGGGGAAGACTCTAAGCTTTAAATTCCTCGGGCCATTTCCTCAAGGTTCAGATTCCATAGCTTCTCAGATTAATGCATTTTGACTGGGGCAGGAGGCTTAACAGCAGAATGGCGCTAACATTTCTCTGCCGCCTTTGAAGTCATAGCTCGGTGGTCTCGCCCTTTCCTATTTCATGGATTTGCTTTCTCCATTTGTTCTTAGTTGATTAGGAAATTGCTGAACACAGAACTTCCCCCCATCCATAAATATCACCCAAGTTACACAGCATGGGGAGAGAGCTGCTATTTGTTTGGTTCACTGACTTTGGGACTTTTTGCAAATTAAAGGATTTAAAAGGATCTAATATGGCCATATCATGAGATAAATCTTTAGGGTCATGTGCTTCCCTGGGGGTTTTCATTTAAGTTAGTGTAATAGAAGGTGTACTCGGGCATTCAAGGACAGGAATTAGTCCTCTGTTAGTAACCAGATGCCACCTCGTGGGGGATGAGCCTCATTTCGGAGTGTGCAGCTCTGCTTTGTATGTGAGGATTTCAAATTGTTATGCTCTACTGTGCAACATGGTCTCACTTCCTACAGGAGTTTCAAAAGGAAATTGCTGTTTTTATTGGCACTCTGTCACATGGTTCCTTACTGAAAGATAGTGGGCTTTTGAGATGTAGTTGGATTTCGCGGTGATATTTGGAATTTTAGTAAGTTTAATGAAAAATTTGTTGCTGGCTCTCTGAGTAGTCTTGTGTCTATATTGGGTTTTTTGAAGATGGAAAAAGTGTCTTTCTGAAAGGAAGTTAAAATTTAGTTAGAAACAAAATCATACACACAGGAAACCATAAAGAAGGCCGATGTATCTGCAGAAGTGCTTATCTATGTGGTCACAGATGGGAGGGATCACAGAAACCTAGGAAGTGCTATGATTAGGCTGGGGAAGTGGTGGCTAAGGAATTCGTTATAGTTTACACATTTCCAGCTGATTGATAGACCATATATTATAGGAAAATAACATTATCCCAAACTTGGCAAGCTGTTTTTAGTTGCAACTACAACTATTTGAAGTTCTTCAGAAGTTTTATCTCCTCTCCAAAGCATTTGTCTGGAAAAATCCAAACAGCTCAGCTCTCTTCTCTCCTTCCTAAGAGTACCTTATTGTTTGTTTTAATATATTTAGACTTTCGTTTCGACAAGATAATGTGTGCAAAGCATCTTAGTAGAGTGTTTGACTCATACCAAATTTTTATAGTCTGCACTCCTATAATTTGCTAATTTCTACTTGTTGCACTATGATCATAATGTTGATCAGTACCCATTGATTTTGTTTCTACTAAAGGCCCAGCACTTTACTAGTTTTAAGGAAGAACACAAAAGGGCAAAAGTGTACCCTCTGGTATCAAGCAACTTCATGAGGGAAGAAAAATAATGGATGTGAGTAACTATAGTGCAAAGGGCTCCGGGGGACCACAGAGAATAATGAAAGCTAGAGGTGATTAGAGGATTAAGGAATTAGGACTTTGCTGGACTTTTAAATCTTGGTAGAATTTAGAAAGGCAGGCTTGGCTGGAGTGGCTCAGTGGACTGAGCATCGTCCTATGGATCAAGAGGTCCTGGGTTTGATTCCCAGTCAGGGCACATGCCCAGGTTGCAAGCTCAATCCCCAGTAGGGGGCGTGCAGAACACAGCTGATTGATGTGTCTCTCTCATCGATGTTTCTATCATTCTATCTCTTCCTCTCTCTCTCTGAAATCAATAATATATATATTTTAAAAGAAAGAAGTGGTATGTGACTCCAGGTTGCAGAAGAGCAGTCGGACCTGCCAATAATATTCATTAAGCATCCAGAAGGTACATTGATGGGTATCCTGAAAAGAAAGAAAGCAGAGATAGCAAGAAAAGAACAAACATTTACTCTTTCATTTTAATTTTTGCAATTAGGGTGGAATTATTCCTATTTTATAGAAGAAGCAACTGTAGTTCAGAAAGAATAATGGCTGAGTTGGTTTCAAGCCTGAGTCAAAACCCTGCTTATTTTGTCCCCACATGCTGCTTCCAAAGACATTTTGCCACATCCCATGGACAATAAAAATAAACTGTGGTTTCAGATTCAGAGAACCCTATATTCATTTGACTTTGGGAGAAAAGACGCAGATATGGAAAATTACCACACAAGCCTCCTCCCCCACCCCCTTATGGTCAGAGTAGGAGGTTAGAGAGATTCATGGGCTCAGAGTCATGAAAAAAGGTGGGATTTGGGTTGGGTACTGAGGAGATGGAGCTTAGAGGATGACTTAGGACCAGACCACATTTCGACAGATTTTATATCAGCCTGAATTGATGGCCAACACAGGGATTTATGAGTTTCTATAACCCACGTGTCCTGTACAAAAGAGCAGGCCTCATCTGCTGCTCCTGGACTTTCAGGTATGAGCTTCAGATAAAACTGAGCCAGTAAGTTTAGATAGTGTGGGAGTGGGTAGGAAAAATGCATGTGCCTGGAAAACAGAAGCTCGAGAGCCTGTTTATCTGCCCTAAACAGGTCTGGGAGAGGGAGGGGATTGCTGTAATGGAAATAAGTAGAACAGGCAGTTTTATGCCCTAAGTATTTATATCATCTATTAAAGATATTGCTGTAGTCCCTTTTCAGTGATTTGCTGGGCAGTTAAATTCAGACTTCAGTTCTGTTTAACACCCTGAAGTGGTTGTTTTACATAATTTATGTCACCAGGATTCTTTTTGAACTCCAGTCTGACCTTCACAGGGTGAGAAAGAGGCTGCAATCTAAGGCCTGCCTTGGTCCATTCAGCAGGACCTCTCCAGGAGCATCCCAGGCCTGGTTTCTTCACAGTGAATTGCCAACCCCAGGGCTAGGGGCTGTGTTGTAAAGGCAGATTTATTTTGGAGTATCGGACTTGGTTATGTGTTAATCTGTTAGCATCCATCATTAGACGGCTTTCTATGTGTATATGTCTTGTTTCTACAATTAGGCGATGCACTTCACAAAGGTGAGCACCACATCTTATGCCAAATCAATGAGTTCAGCTTTTGTGCTCATTAGGCCTTCAACAAAGGTTTGCTTGGTTCAAGGAGAAAGAGGTACAAGAAGTGGCAGAAAGAGAAAATGCTGTAATATCCATGCTCAGACTTTCTTTGATAATCAGTCTCTTTTCCACTCACTATAGCACACCTTCTTTCCCTCCCCAAATACATATACCATACTCATCTCCCCGTTTATAACTTTTTTATTCCATTTGAGCTGCTATTATAGCATACCATAGACTAGGTGGCTTAAAAACAACAGAAATTTATCTCTTACAGTTCCGGGGACTAGATGTCCAAGATCAAGGTGCCAGCAGGTTCGGCATCTGGTGAGGCTTCTTAGTTTATGGATGGCTATCTCCCTGCTGTACCCTCACATGGTGGGAGGGCAAGGGAGCTCTCCAGGTTCTCTTTCATAGGGCATTGATTTCATCCATGAGGGCTCCATCCTCATGACCTAATCACCTCCCTAAGGTCCCAAATGCAAATACCGTCACATTGGGGATTAGGTTTCAACATGACCTGGGGAGCACAAACATTCAGTCTATGGCATACATTTATTTATAGATTATTTATATTGTTTCCTAGTTTTCAACCCTTTCTCCCTGCCTATTCAAATTCCTTTCAGTTGTTTGAGCATCATACCAGTAAATATGCATTGTTTGTGTCTGCCCAGCACCCATCTTTCTATGAGGTAGTTGCCTCTTCCCCAGTTTATGGGTTTTGAGGAGACCTTCAGTCATATTGCCTCACTCACTGCTGGCCTCAGCTTTGGGCATTCAGCCAGGCCATGATGTCTCGGCCCTCTGTCCATGGTACTCTGTCCACAAGGTGAACTCACAGCCAGCCGGAGCCAATAGGCATCCCTCCAAGGCTCTAGATAAGTGAAAACTGGAAATAGAAGGTGCCTTTCCTTCTAGGGTCAGAAATAATAAGAAATGTGTGTGCTCAGAGTGGGGAATAGGTCTCTTTTTACAATATGAAGAGAGCTGCCAGAGAAAGAAAACAAACTGCGGAATTTTGTGCTGAGAGAGGTAGAGATGGAGAGTGTGAGATTGTGATTTAAAAAAAAATGAGGACATTATTTGAACACCTGGATCCAAACATGCTTGAAATCAGCACTATTTGTGGAGTTTTGGTGAACCTTCAAATTCCTACTCTCAGTTGGATTTCTATCATCTGTGACTGAAAGATTCCTGACCATTTTAAAGGTCAGTGTCCCATTTCATCTGCCTCCTCCTTGCAGCCTTTCTTGATTTACTGGACAACTTATAAGGTTCCCTTCCTTCACTGCCTTGTTGTTTTATTGTAATTATCTCTGTTTGTATTGAATGTGTTGAAGTTTTCTACAAAATCATTGGGTTCTGGGACCATGTTTTCTCCACTGTTCATCTCTAGCCTGATGCCTGGCATGGGGCAGGGCTATGCAACAGGTGTTCAATAAAGATCTGGCTGATTCCTAAAGGAGGCCTAGAAAAGTTAATGCTTGTTCTAGAGAGTGTGACTTTGACACTCTTTCCATAACCTGAGAATATCAAAATATACCCCCTTCAAGCTCTGCAACATGGACTATTGAGGTTGTGTGGTGATGACCATGACTGTCCCTTACTCTGAATCCTGCATTATTATATTTCTTTATCTCTCTCTCTCATATTTGCTAATGGGATTTGCTCCTGACACTTGATGGCATATCTAGATCAGATAAGAACACTTTACACTACCTGCCTTACCCACGGTCACATCAAAGCAAGCCTCCCACATGGCTTTTCTGGATCTAGGTCCAGGTTTCACACTCAAATGAGTTGATCCTAAAATTCAAACATGAATAAAATGAAAACCTGATCCTGTAAAGTTGTTTGTTTATACTTTAAGGAAAATGATTTTGCAATAGACAAATATCTAGGAGAATGTTATACTCTATATTTGGAGGAGAACAGAAGGCTATAAAAAATAAAAACAGCAGCAAGAAACCCTATTATAGTGCAATCTGAAGTGTATAATTTATTTCTGGATCACACATCATCTGCTGTGTGCCTTGATCCATTTCTGTGTGGCCACAGCTTCAAGTAGGTAGTGATCTGCAGAGATTGAGGGCCCTATTTAAGGTATTTTTGTTCACCTACTATCCCCCTGCCCAGTAAACACACTGCCTACCAGGCACAGAGCTATGTACACATTGGAGGGCTGAGCAAACTTTTATTTTTTAATTTGCATTTTTAAATTTTTTAAAAAGATAGTTTGAGTCAAAATAACATGACTGACCTCTCTACCTCATCTACCCCTCTGTGTCTCTGTCGTGCCAATATCATCTTACTTCCCCTTCTGAAATAATAGGAGACACTGTGGGGAATATGGACTTCAGTTCACAGATGGATCCCAGATATCAGCAACTCTTTTAGCCCCAGGATCCCTCCAAGGGTCTCAGCAATCCACCTCATTCTCCAGAGCCACACTTTCCCAGTGGATGACCGAGCTCCTCCTGTATGCTTCTGGGTGCAAGGCTGATTCTGTGGGATTCAAAGCAACACTGAGAATCAGGGTGACATTCATTTCCTCCTGTGTCACACCCAGTCCAGAAACAACCTAAGAACTAAAACCCTATCTTTTATCTCTTTAAACCTTGATGTTTGCTATTTCTTTAAGTGCTAGATTTTAAAGGATGGAAATATCTTAGAGGCAGAGCTGTCCAAGATGGGTCTGAGGGTTGATAAGCGAGTAGGTCTTTCAATTCTCTCTTTCCGAGGAGGCTCTTAGGAAATGACTTATTTAAATGGTGGATTAAAGTGTCTTTTTCTTTTAGCTACATCACTGATATGCAGTGAATAAGGAGTCAGGGTGTTGCAGTGCTTTGAAATCATTTAAGTGCCCTGGAAATGTAGACAAGACTCTTCCTGTACCTCACAGGGAAAATGTTCAGTATCTTGTAGATTAATTTTTAGGTAACACATTTTTTACTTTTTGGTGCATTTTATTTACAGGACTACCACTCACTCCTTCATGTAGTTGTATGTTTCAGTGATTTGGCTGAAAATGTACTATTTCAGAGAACCTTTGAATATTTATGTGAATTACTAGTAGTTGTTAGAAATTTATTAAGTCATGTGTTGTTGATTAAAGCAAAAATAAATAAGTCAGTAAGAAAATATTGCATAGTAATTTAAAAAGAGGGCTCTAAGTGGAAGCAACCAGACACAAAAGATCATATTTTATAGGATTTAATTTTTATGAAGTATCCAGAACAGACAACTCTCTAGAGACAGAAAATACATTGGTGTCTGCTAGGGCCTGTGGTTGCGGAGTAACAGCTAATGGGCATGAGGATATTTGAGAGGCAATAAAATATTTTAAAACGTTTGTGATGATGGTTGTACAACTCTGTGAATATATTAAAAATCACTGAATTGTATACATTAAGTAGGTAAAGTGAATATATATATTAGTTTGCTAGTAACAAAGTATCACAGACTGGTAGCTTAAATTTATTTTCTCAGTTTGAGAGCCTACAAGTCCAAGGTCAAGGTGTCAGCAGGGTTGGTTTCTTTTGAGGTCCATGAGGGAATGATCTATTCCAGGCCTTTCTCCTTGGCTTATTTATGACTGTCTTACCCTTCTCTGTCTTCATATCATCCTCTCTCTGTACCTACCTGTGTCCAAATTTCCTCTTTTGATAAGAACAACAGTCGTATTGGTTTAGGGGCACCCTAATGACGTCATTTTAATTTAATCACCTCCACACAGATTCTATCTCCAAGTATAATCATATTCTAAATTACTGGGAGTTAGGACTTGAATATATGAGTTTTGAAAGAGCACATGACTAAACTTATAACATTTTGTGAATTATATTTCAATAAAGCTCAATAGGATGGAAGGAAGGAAGGAAGGGAGGAAGGAAGGAAGGAAGGAAGGAAGGAAGGAAGGAAGGAAGGAAGGAAGGAAGGAAGGGAGGGAGGAAGGAAGGAAGGAAGGAAGGAAGGAAGGAAGGAAAGAAAGAAAGAAAGAAAGAAAGAAAGAAAGAAAGAAAGAAAGAAAGAAGAAAGAAAGAAAGAAAGAAAGAAAGAAAGAAAGAAAGAAAGAAAGAAAGAAAGAAGCATGCTGTGGAGTCAGTGTACAAATCCTGATTCCCTTAATGATTAATGACTTTGAGCATGTTACCAAGACTCTTTGTGCCTTATTTTCTACATTTGTAAAATAATGATAATACTTACATCATAGGATTCTTAAAAAGATTTAAAAAGTTATTACATACATGAAGCTTAGAGTATTGCTCAGTACATAGGAAGCATTTAATATAAGTTAGCTGCAATTACTACAGGTAAGGGTAAAGGTTAATTGACATTATTTTATGGAGAGCAACGTGAAAAAGGAAATATGATGACTGTGACATAGATACCCATGCCTCTCTCTGATGCTCATAAATTGCTTTACAGGTCAGCTACTTTTCTAAACCTACTCATGAAATTTTGAAAAAGTATCTTCCAAGATTAATCTAGGGGTGGCATGCTTTGGACTATTCATTAATTTATTCAGCCCATATTTGTCATGCACCTATTACTAAAGACTGCATTTGTGACATTTTACCTGCCTTACATTTATAAGGAAAGACAGGATACTATTAGTTTTATCTTCTCTTACTAATATCTTTTCAGGATTTATTTTCTTCATTTCTTAATGAAATGCTTAAAATGTTTCCTGGGTTATTTTTAATGGAGAATATGCATGGGGGGAGAAGCTTGTAGTTTTCTGCTAAAATATATTTCTCAGTCAAAATTTGAAAATTCCTTTCTGGACCCTGGCCCATTAGCTCAGTTGGTTAGAGCATTGGGTCCAATAGACCAAGGTTGTAGGTTCAATCCCTGTCAGGGCACATACAAAAATCAACCAATGAATGCATAAATAAGTGGAACAACAAATTGATTGTTTTTTCTCTCTCTCTCTCTCTCCTTTCCTCTATCTAAATCAATTTAAAAAATATTTTCTGACTCATGCTCAACAGTTGAGCTTTCAAGTCTGCCAAGCTCCACTTCTTCCTGGAGCTATGAGGATCACAGGAATGTTTGAAATATATAAAGCCTCAGGTAGCCTACATGAGTATATATTCCTCAATGCCTTTCCCTGACAGCCAGGGTTATACTAGTATAGTCCTCACCTTGTTCTAGAGCATATGACATTGTGGGCCCTTTTACAGATTCTCTGGGTCCTTCTCATAGTCCAGCTTAAAGGCTGGATGTTATTTCTCCTCATTTATTTTCATGTATCTTTTCCACAAGCTTACTACAAAAATCTGCCCTCTCTTCCTACTCCCTCCTTTTACCTCCTATTTTTGCTTCAAACATAGTTACTTATTTTTTAAAATTATCCTCAAGACATTTCTCACACATTAAAAACAATTGTTTTAAATTCTGAAAATGTATATGGTAAGGCTACATAAACCTTAATATTTGGCTTAAAGAGAACTTCTAGCTAGTTTTGATTACTTCAGACCCATTTTGGTTATCTGTATTATGTTTTCATTCATTAGTAAATATTAACTGAGTGCCTAGTAGAGGAAGTAACGATGTATGAAATACTGCCCCAATCCTTAGGGATCTTGCAATCTAGTAGGAAAAATAAGGATATATATAATATAAGGCACATAGGAGAGGTACCATAAATGAGATAAACATACTCTTCTTTGGAACAAAAGAGAAATCCTCATTTTGTACACAAGAATAAACACTTATTATGACTGATCCATCTAATTGTACTCCTCGAAAAATCACTCCTACATCTTTTCTAATTTCCTATTATCTGGAGCATCATCGTGGAAGTAATAGGGATGCTAAACCAAACTGTAGGTCTAATGAGAATAGGGATGGAATTATTCTTTGGAGTGAAATAAATAAACTAAAATAAACCCGTCTCCTAACAGAGAACGCCCCAGCAGGTAGCTTACTAATGAAAACAATGATTTCCAAGGGGTTGTGCTTTCGAAAAGTTTTGGCAAAGTGCTAGCTTCTCAGAGGCTTTTCATCCGAAGAAGCAAACAATCTGATTAGGTGACTTCAGCCTTGCCTTCCACATCTGAAATGGAAGGAAATGATGAGGACAATTACCCACCCCCCTCCGCACTCCTCCCCCAAAGTGAAAACTTGGTTGTTCAGAGTGTGGCACAAGCTTGACATAACTAATTGGGGCAAATATTCAGCACAAGGCATGGAAAATTAACCACCAAAGTCTCATTAGCATTAATGGGAATTGCACAGCTAATTCCCTCCCCATTGTGTGCAATATTTACTTCATAATGTTTACCCTGACATTCTACAACTTGCAGCAGGAAGCAATGATTTAGGAGCATGGGGCATAAACTTCGGTTGGGTCCCTTGTCAAATGCTTCTCCTCTGGCCCATGGACTCTGAGGATGACCTCTGGGTACCCTCATTGGCTTGGTGTCTTGCCAAACTCTTGTTCCCCACAACCCTTTCCTTCCCTGCCCTGCAGATAGACATGGCAGGAATACATATAGAATGTATCTTGATATTTTTTCTAAAAATTAAGAAATTCCAAACTCAAGATATGAGCAGTGGTGGAAGGGTTGGCTTGGCTGGAATACATGAAAAGGCACCTGCTAGTATCACTTCTGCCCCCATCTCTCCATTTTTCAACATACCTCTCCTCCATTGTCGGAATCCTCATGGCCACAACCTCCCTAGACAGGGTCAAACTATCTGTCTTTTTTCATTGCAAAGTGGTTAGAGGGCCTGTGGAGTCATATTCTCTAAATGTTTCATTTTTTAATATACTTTTTTCTGGAAGTGGAAAGATTTTAGATTTTTTAAAACCTCCACTATCCCCTCCTGCCTAAGAGCATCTGTATGCATGATGCTAACACCAACACTGAGATGTACGGTGGACACCTGTTTTGATGTGCCTGGGACTTTGGGCTGTACCGACTCAGGTTGACCTCTGCTGGGGCTGGAGACTGAGTCTCTAAGGTCCACTGTGTGGGCACTCCATGCTCACATGACTAACCCTAATAAAAATCCTGGACACTATGAATAAAGAAGCCAGAAAAAGAGGAGTACATACAGTATAATTGCAGTTACATAAATTTCAAAATACAACCAAACTATAGTATTCAGAGAAGTTTGTATGGAGTAAAGACTACAAAATAATACAAAAATATGATTATATTTAAACCAGGATACTGGGTACTGGAGGTGCAGGGCAGTGACCAAGAGGGATTAAAGGGGGTTTCTGGACCTAGATTGTTGTTATATATTCATTTTGTAATAAATCATTGATAAATGCCAAGCTTGTGCACTTATTTGTATGTTCATTTCATAGTAAAAAAAAATTAAAATGTATGCTGTGAAATGCATGGGCGCACACACCTCTCTCTTTCTAGTTATTTTCTGATGACAGTTTTACAAAATGGTTATTATCACCATATTAATTTTTCAAACCAGGTATATGCCATGTAGAGAAAACCTCACCATCTTTCTCCATGTCTCTTTGTTAATCTTACATGGTCCAACAGTGGTAGAGATAATTTAATGTTAAAAAAATATACCTTGATAAGTCATAAATAACTGATTCAGTTTTGGGAAAGTTAGGAATGTTGCAGGGAGGGTGTGTGGGGAACCTCTGACACCTCACCCTGCCTTGACGGAAGGAACCCTGCCTCGGTGACCATGTGCTACTTACCTGATCCCTCTAAAGATTAATAGAGGGAAATTCAGTGGCAAGAGCTCTGCCAGGAGCATTTATTCTGAAATGGCAATATAAGTAACTGTGTCAACACACTGAAAACTTGGGCTGGAAAAGGCTCTTCTTATTAAAAAACTCAGGCTTCTAAATCTTGCTCGGGGGTTATCTAATGAAAAGTGTGGCCTTTCACCTGACGGTCCCTTGCTGAAATCTCCAGAAGGGGTTTGCTGATAGAACAGCCATCGGCAAGGCTGCCTTATTCGGTAGGCATCAGAATAATAATAATAATAATAATATTTATTATGCCCTGGCCTCAAAAACTGTCTTTTCTTAAAAAACAAAACAAAACAAAACATTATCTCATCATGCCTCCTCTGGGCCCTCTAAGGCAAAATGGCTTGTTTACCTCATATTTACATATAAGCAACGAGAGAGTGTCCCAGAGGCCTGTGTAACAGTTTTGACCTTCACTTACTGGTCTGTGTTGCACAGTCTCCTCAAATAACTGGTAGCTCATCTCTGAGCTATTCTTGAATGTAAAAGTGTCGCTAAATCTTTAAAAAATAGGGCCACCTTTGGTATTTGGAATTAAAAAATATTAAATTAAGATGAATGAGAACAACACCCTGCCCCCCCCTTTTTTTTTGCTAAATCATTTTCCAAATTGGTGAGGGCCATGTATTTTCCCTTGCCAGTCCCTTGTGGTGACAATAATTAGGTTTCTGACCTTAGGCTGAGAATCTTTCCGGGGGCGGGCAATTAAGCTTCATTCAACCCAATTTGATTTGATCAGGACACCACTGAACATTAGATATTATGCTCACAACCTGTAGATAGCAACAGAGAAGATTCAGAAAATGAGTTCAGTTTATAAAAATTCCACTCATTGTCTTTCTCTTCCAAACCGAGTTTAGAAACATCTAGTCTCAGTGTTGGAGGAATCTAAGACTCAGTGCATTCCTGTACTCCCTCAAAGGCCCTCCATGGCTCCTTTCTCAGCCATGGCGCCTGCCCCCTTTGTCGCATGAGGATACCTACTGCTTTACGAGCCACTAAAAGGATCAAAGTGACCCTGGGCTCACAGGAAATTTATGGCATTCATGCACTCATGTAATAAAGGCTGGGATTTGATCATTCTCAGATTTTCTAGATTAAGTATTGCATCAGTTATGTTTGGGTTTAAAGGAATAAAATGAAGAAAATACAGTGTTAACCCTTACATGGACCAGTTTCTACTACTGGGTCTAAATTCAGACAATTTCTTATTTTCTGTGACATATACTAAGGATTATTGTTCATTCCTTACCATCTCATACTTTTTTCATGTTTTACATTGATTGCTTTACAAAATTTAATGTTTTAATTACAGTTGACATACAATGCTGATGTCTTTATTAAAAGTTGGGTGGGTATGTATAGGTGTTCAACATTAAAAATGTAGAACCCTTGTTTATGGTATACTAGAATCAAAGATTCAGAACCAAATGTTTTGGAACTAGAGAGGAAACATTTCATTTTATACAAATGCTTATCTTGTAATTAGTTTAATGGTAATTACATTAATAATATTAGCTTTTCCCTTACTATGAAAGTGATACATAACCATAGAAGTATGGTTAGTTATGTAGGGATAGGCTATCTTCCCATTGATCTTCTTGGTATTTCCCTAAGAACATCCCAGATGACTGAGTATCCTGGAGCCAAAGCATCATTTCAGAAAGGGAGAATCAATCTCTTCTCAGTCAGCTTGTTAAAAGTCCGACAATGGTCTGCTTACTAATTCCTAAACTTTCCTGCACCTGAAGCTGTGTCTGTGTTCAAGCCTCAGGTGCTAAACTCACTGGGTGGAAGTCCTTCTCCAAATCTCTCTTCTGTAACCTCTTCTATCTCCTGAATGAATGGATATGCCGGTCTGGGGTAGAACTTGGCCACCATCAGTAGATCTTGTAAAGAGATCAGATCAGTATGCCCAGGAGACTCTCTAATGGGATGTTCATGGTAATGTGATTGTTCCCCACCTGCAAGGCAGCTCTCAGCACTCTGAGCTTGTAGGAGGAAAAGAAGCCAGGATGGTGGACAGGTAGTCCTAACCCAACCATGTTGGAATGGCCCAAGGTCAGCCCATCTGGTGGTCCCACAACTATCAGTGTTGATTCAAGATGCTGCCAACTCAACAGGGCTTTGTTGTTTTCTTGGAATGTTGGCATCAAGACCTTTCTCTAGGTAACAAGGAAGAAAAGAGGATGTTGCCTTATTTGAAATCACATGGGTTGTGAGCATGGGGGAATTACTCAGGCCCGTGGAGAAATTGAGAACTGGAAATGTCCGGGCACATAAAGGGAAGGACTCATGTCAGGGTTTTTATCTTGGCTAGTAGGTAGCTGTCAGCCAGTTTATTGGGGTCTCAGTTCAGTGGGATTTCAAACTTGAAATAGCCTTTGTTTTTCCAAATACTTCTTCCAACTGTTTTCTGTCTCAACTCCCTTACAGTTGATGGCAGATTCCAAAACTTCATGGTCACTTATTAAAACTAATTATTAAAACTAATCCAGTCCAGTATAAGACCTCACTCTGCTCTTCTTTCCTCACTGTCCCACAGCACTATGGTTCTGAGGCACTTCTAGTGAGATGGAGAACCTGGTCTCCAGTTTCAGTCCTTGCCCAGTTCTGGGTCTTTCGGGTTGGGAGCTGGGTAAAGAGATTGGAGAGGCTGAAATCTTCTGACATGGGCCACAGAGTCAGAGGTGTGCAGACAACAGCAGTCTCTAGTCTATTCTGGACTGGAAGCAGGTGTTGACTTCTTCAGGGAGGGCTTATGCACAGTTGGTGTATGTGGATCCCATTGAGAATGGTCTAGGAGTAATATTTTCTGTTATTTATTTAACCATATTTTGTGAAACTTTATGAAAAATTAAATTACCTGTGTGTGTGCTTCTGTGTCACTCGTTCTGTATAATTATCACCTAAGACTAAAAATTTAATTTTCCCTTTCACTTTACGAGATGAACAGTAAGCCCAGCAGCAAGTTACTGATTTCTGGGTCTTCCTTGACCCAAGTAGCAGTTACCAATTTTTTTTCTAATCCAGGGTAAGAACCCCCCGCCCCCTATTTCTGTTCTGGTGGCATAGACTAAGGATTGGATTCATTCCTAGGGAGTATTTGGAACTATGGTATGGTATTTTTGACATTCAATGGGGAAGGTACAGAAATGCTAAATATCTTGCAAAATAAAAAAATTGTCCTGTGTCCTATATGACTTCCAAGTGTTCCATCAATTAAAACAAGATGAAACAGAGTTCCTGCTCAGAACCTAGAGCCACCTCAACTTTAAATGCTAAGTGCTTTTATGTGCATGGAAATTCTAACTTCTTACGTTTTCCTGGTAAACTAAACCTGGTTTTCTTTTTTAAAAAAATATATTTTATTGATTTTTTTTAACAGAGAGGAAAGGAGAAGGTTAGAGAGTTAGAAACATCATTCAGCTGCCTCCTGCACACCCCACACTGGGGATGTGCCTGCAACCGAGGTACATGCTCTTGACCGAAATCGAACCTGGGACCCTTCAGTCCTCAGGCCAACCCTCTATCCACTGAGCCAAACCAGTTAGGACTAAAACTTGTTTTCTTAATCTGACAAAGTATCTTTTAATTTGAGTGCTTGGATCATTTATATTTCATGTAATTATCTGTATATTGGGATTTAAATCTATACACTTATTCTTTGCTTTCTATTTTCTTGCCTATGATTTTTCTTTGCTTCTTTTCTTTTATTCTTCCTTAAAAATGGCTAAGAGTCCATGTATTGCCTTATTAAATTCTAGTACAAATTAGCATTTTATTCATTCCCAAGACAATTCAAAGACTTTAGAATACTTTTATTCCAATTATGCCCATCTCAGTTTTCTGCTAGTATTGTAATATAATTTAAAAATCCCCAAAGTATAGTTACATATATTTATTTACCCTGTCTAAATGTTCTTCTAAGTTGAACCATTTTTCTTCTGCTTTTAAAATTTCATTTATAATGAGTATGCTAGTGACAAACTATCAGGTATTGATTCTCTAAAAATGTATTTACTAAACTTTAACTTATGAAGCATTACTTTTTCCTCACTGGATAGAGTTATTATTTTTTTTTTCAACACCTTGATGATATCACTTTATCTTCTGGCTTTTTTCTTTTTCTTCCTTTTTTTTAAGATTAGCTGTTGTTCTTTTGAAGGTAATAGGTCCCATCTGTCTATATGCTTTTAAGATATTTTTCTCTTTCTGTTCAGTTTTTAGCAGTGTAATATGATTATTTTTAGTTGCTGTTTTATTTATGTGTCATTATCTTCCTTGGGGTTTACAGTAATTCCTGAACTTGACTGATGCCTATTATTTTAGTTTTAGAAAATTCTCAGCTATTATCTCTTTAAATATTGATTCTCTTCCATTTATCTCTCTTTTCTTTCTGAGATTTCAATTGAAAACATGTGGACCCATCACTTTTTACTTTATTCTATATATTTCATCTCTCTTCACTGTGGTCAGAATATTTTATCCTGAGATATCTTCCAGTTCTCTAAATCTCTATTCAGCTAAGCCTAATCCTCTTTCACACCGACTTTCTGAATTATTGATTTCAGTCTTTTGTATTTCTTTTTATTTTTAGCATTGCAATTTAATTCTATATAATAGCTTTAGTTCTTTGTCAACATTATCAATTTTGTCTTTTAAGTTCTGGACGATAGCAAAAGTTTCTTTTTGGTGAGTCTATTATTTTGATCTCCTGTAAGTCTATTCCTATTTTCTATCTTTTTCTGTTGGTTTGTGGTTATGTCATTACCTTCTATATAACTAGCTATTTTTTGTTGAGTGCCAGAAATTACATATGAAAAAGGGTCATTTAATGCCTGGCTCTGGTTTAGGTTCTGTTATTTGGGGTAGTAGTAGTAGTAGAGGTGGTGACAGGTAGCTATGATATTCCCAGATCAACTTAAATGCCAACCACAGATTAAATTACATTAAGTCCTCCCTTAATGTTCTTGATAAGTTCTTGGAAACTGCAACTTTAAGCAAAACAATGTATAGCAAAATCAATTTTACCATGGGCGAATTGATATAAATAAAATTCAAGTTTCTATGGCATATTTCTGGTCACAAAAACATCACCAAACTTGTAAATAAAGATGCAAAACATTTATAATGTTAACCATTGAAATAAATGCAAGCTATGCATACATTTAAGGAAGATGAATAGAAATAAGTAAGACCATTAGTTTCCAACCTGCTTATTCCTGGTCAGGGTGGTGGATGACCAGAGCTTATCCCTGGAGCTCAGGCCTCAAAGCCAGAATCCACCCTATCACTCACACTCTAACCCACACTCACTCAGACTGGATAATTTAGACGTGCTAACTAACCTACTGCGAGAGGAAACCCACCCAGACATGGGAGAACCTGTACACTCTGCATAGAGACAGAGGGAACTGGTGGTTGTCAGAGGAGAGGGGTGGGGGTTGGGGAGTGGCTGAAAGAGGAGAGGGGACTGAGAAGCATAAATTACTGGTTACAAAATAACCATGGGGAAGTAAGTAGAGCTCAGGGTACACAGTCAATAACATTATAATATTATGTATAGTGCAGCTGGGGTGCTGGAAATATCGAGGGGAACACTGTGTAAAGTGTATGACTGTCTAACCAATAAGCCATACACCCAAAGCCAATACAAAATCCAAAAACAAACAAACAAAACAAACAGGCCAGTCACAATTTCTTTTACTTTGTAACAAAATACCCTGGATTCCAAATGGATACCCGGCCCCTTAGTGCAGGCTTTGCCCATGCCTCTCTCCCCAGTGGCTCCCAACAGCAAACCCATTTTCCTAGTGCTCCAGTCGGGTCACGTGAGGTCTGGCCCTCTGTGAACACAGCACACAGTGCAGGCACAGGACTGCCCTGTGGGCTGGACAGGAGCCCACCAGGCAAAGCTGGAAAGCTTGATGATGGTGAACATGCCAAATGTTTTCTCGATTCTCTCTTTCTCTCTTTCTTTGTAAACTGGAAGGACTTTAGCTAATGCTCCATAAAAACCGGCTTAATATACAATTATTACAAAGCTTCAGATTTCTGACAGATTAAGTGCTATTAAATCACCTTCTGTGAAGGCACTAAAAGGTCACAAGATGAATTAGTTCAGACCATCTTCCCTCAGTCCTCAGCAACTGGCTCCTCTCAGACCTGCCGTTTCCCACCCAGAAAAAGAAAGAAGAATAAAATAAAGAGGAACTAGAAATTATGAGCCTCTAAATGTCTCCAGGATGGGAGCCTGTGAAGAATGGCACTGCCTTGTCATGGGAGGCAGATGGGTTTTTATCAGCTTGGAGGGCAATTTTCTACTTTATTTTTTCCCCCTTTGGTCGACGGTGATCCATAATGTTGCATTTTGCCCTTTAGGAAGAATTTTCCAGTTGACAGACTCGATAGCCCTAGCCTTCCCCGTGCTTGGGAAGGGCAGGAGAAAGGACTTCAGCTGGATTCAGTGTTTTTAACAATACAGTCACAACTTTTTTAGAATTTCTTTTCTTTCCGTGGTTATTGCTAGGAGAAATAAACCTCAAATTTATAGAGCAGATTGCTGCTCTCATAAATGCAGTTTTGAAGGTTCTGATAAAAAAAAATACGGCAGTGTATCCCATACATTAAAGATTACTGGTGGGGAGGAAGTGCATGGAACACTGTTAGTGGAGCGTGGCGGGGCCGATCAAGGATTACTAACAGCCAGAGTAGTTGTTGTAATTTGAAAACAGTAACAGTGTTTATTTTTCCGCCTTTTTACTTGCCTGAATAACCCATTTACAGAAAAACCTCAGACAGGAAAAAAATAAAAGCCAGTTTGAGAAAATAGGAACATTAGTTCTTGCAATGGCAAATCTGGAAGTTGTTGTTGTTTCCCACGTAGGTAAAAGTTATACAGAATGCTCGATTGTATCTTTGTCCTTATGTAACCTAGCCCCGGCGTTCAGTCAGTCTGGAGCCTGGGTGGCTCTGGGCAGCTCTCTGTGAATACCTGGGTCCTTGGCCTTGGTCTCATAGCTCAGTTACCGTTGTACTGAAAGGGGCATGAGGTCCCTCAGAGCATTCCAATCACACACACACACACACACACACACACACGCACGCACACACACATCTATATCTATATATCTATATTTATCTATATCTATATATCTATATGTATACGGTTTCATATTAATCCTCTCCCTTCCAGCTAATTTTTAAAAAAATATATATTTTTCTAGAGAAATCACACACTCATACTCTTGTACATATTCAAACACACATGCACATTAGCACTTGCTTTTTGTGTCTCCTTGTTCTTGCTTTCATCTTAAAGTTTTCGAAGCTGTGGTTTGCTAACTCGGTGGAGTTTCAACAGAAGACCCATTTGAAGGAGGGTGAACAATAATCCTTATATATGATTTGGAGTGCAGATTTCTGGAAACCCACATCAGAGAGAAAGTAGTAGGTTCTGGAGGATAGGTTGTTTTGAAGCAAAAAGAAAGGAAATGAACATTTTATTCCCGCCCTTTACCCTGTGCTAGGCCTGTCCTAGGTACTCTCATTTAATTAAATTCAGAAAAATTCCCTCTTCATCCATAGTCATACAATACCAGCACTAACCAGTTTCTGAACCCAAATTTCTCTGAAAGAAAGGCCACTCTCTTTGCACAGCACCACCCTTCTTCTTTAGACACTATTCACATGTTACATGATCAGTTTTACTTTTTTACAATGTGCCAGGTGATCTCACTGAATCCTCACAAGCACACAATACCCCTCCCCCCCCCAAGAGTGAGACGGACTGCAGACTGCAGTGAGCAGGTAGGTGGCTGTCAGGTCTACAATTTACAGGTGAAAGAGCTATGATCCTGCGAGGGTCACAATTAAGAAGTGGTGGGTCTAGCCCCAGGATCACATCTTCTGATTCTTTAAAAAAAACAAAAAACACTTTATTGTTGAAAGTATTACAGATGTCCTCTTACCCCCCTCCCCACATAGACTCCCTCCACACTGCTCCCCTCCCCTCCCCAGGCCTTCACCACACTATTATCTGTGCCCCTGGGTTATGCAAATATGCACAAAAGTTCTTTGGTTAATCTCTTTCTGTCCCCTTTCCCTCTGAGAATCATCAATCTGTTCCATGCTTCCATGTCTCACATCTGATTCTCGACACAGGACATCTTTGGTTACTCTTGGCTGAATTGGTGGTTAAGACTTTCCTTAATTTAAATTTCTTGCTCTTAGTATCCATGCAGTAGCTCTGTTTCTCTAACATGACAGCAGAGGAAAATAAAATACCATATTTATTTACATGCTTTCTTTTTTATTCTGGGTATCTTATCAATGAAATAAGCAATGCGATTGTCGAAGGGTGTTTGGTGGGTTTTGTGTGTGTGTGTGTGTGTGTGTGTGTGTGTGTTTTTCAAAGTTAGTTCCAGTGAACAACTGTCCCTGATGGTTATCAAAGCATTATCAGGAGTGGGGAAAGTCCAGCCCAGGGGACATATAAGGCCCTCAAAATCATTTGGTCTGGCCCTGCCAAGGCATTAGGGATGAGTTAATTAAATGTTGGACCAAATAAAGCAGGCTAATTTTTAAGTTGATAATTTTGTACGGCCCACAAATGATGTTATAAATATCCAAATGGCCTTTGGCAGAAAAAAAGGTTCCCCACCCCTGCTTTAGATGGTTCATTAAGAGAAGTTCAAGAGGCATGATTGTAATGAACTCTTTCACTTAATTTGAACAAAAATGATTAGATGAAACTTAATATACTCACCCTTAATCGTTCTTACTAAACCTTCAGATATTCAAGAGCCATCAAAGAAAAGTAGAGAGAGGACTGACCTTGGGTGGAATCTTAGCAGTAGCATCTGCAGAACAAGCAGAGTCCTCAGGCTCACCCTGTGGCTGGGCTGAGGGAAGACCTGCGCTTGAACTTTCTCTGCTCGTTCTGACGCTTCTCTCCCGACTCCTGAAGTGCTCACTCTTGGTGGGTGTCCATCACTATTTTCCTTTCTTACCATCCCACCAAGGCCCTCACTCAGGACAAAAGAGATGAGGGCTCTGCTGGGTTCTGTGGACTGGCTAATACTTGCCACCAGCAAGAAGGTGGCCTGCTGTACACATGCCAGCCTTTCTTCGCCCATTTCTTGTGTTTCTTCAATCAGAAATGCCCTTATTCCAGGTATTCTCTTGCTAAACTCTTATCAATGCTCTAAATCATATGCCTCCTACAGGAACTTCATCTAGATATTTCCTGCTTTCTATATTTTTCATTGGACTATCTTGTCTGCCCTCAGTCTTCTGCTTTCATCTCTAATACCTGATCCCTATTTATTGGACGGGTGACAGATCGTTTTGGTATTTGTAGGCAGCATTTTGCAGTCGGGAGGTTGTAATGCATCTGAGTTCTAGTTGGTTGGCTTTTGTAACCCAACCCTTGAGACTTTACACTATGCCCCAGGTGAAGAATAAGCCCTTATGTGCGAAAACACATTTATACATTCCCACATGCACAGGCTCACCTATGCTTTCTTTATAGCACCTTTCCCTCAAATACTAGCCCACATTCAAATTCTTTTACAAACTTTATTGTCTTCCTTCCTCCAAACTCTCATATTCTGGGTCACTCAGTTGGCATTTACATGTAATATTATATTTATAGTAATTTTAAAACATGTACTCTTAACAACTGTTGGGGGGGGGGTTAGTTCTAAGCCATAAGCCAAAAAAAACATAAAAACAGTTTCTTGATGATAACAGCCACATGATAACTTTTTATTTTTTCCTATTTATTGAAATTATTGGGGTGACACTGGCTATTAAAATTATATAGGTTTCAGGTGCACAATCCTACTACACATAATCTGTACACTGTATTGTGTGTTCACCACCCCAAGTCAAGTCTCCTTCCATCACCATTTATCTCCCCCAACTCCCTGAAAAAAACTCATGGATATGAACAACCATGTGGTAATAAATAATTTTTCTTGTTGTTAACCTTTACTTTGCCTTTGATATCCTCCCTATAATCCTTCCATTACAATTTCCCTTAAGGAGACAATGATATGTTCTGTTTCTCCAGCTGAGGGCTGGTCTCTATCTCTCCTAGTACACAGTTTGGTACCCTATCCATAGGAAATGCTAAAAAAATACTTGCTAATGAATTTATCTCCATGGATTTAAAAAAAATATATTTTATTGATTTTTTACAGAGAGAAAAGGAGAGGGATAGAGCGTTAGAAACATCAATGAGAGAGAAACATCGATCAGCTGCCTCCTGCACACCTCCTACTGGGGATGTGCCCGAAACCAAGGTACATGCCCTCGACTGGAATTGAACTTGGGACCCTTCAGTCCTCAGGCCGATGCTCGAGCCACTGAGCAAAACCGGTCAGGGCTGGATTTTTGTTTGTTTGTTTGTTTGTTTTGAGCATCAAACAACATAATGCTTGTGAAAGCGATTTGCAACCAAAAAAAAAAAAAGTACAATGTAAATGTAAGGGATTAGTGCTGTGATTCAATGAACCCAGGCCCAGGCCTGCCTGTGATTTGATGGTGATGATTTAAATCCCATAGGTCAATATGCAACAAATCCTTCTCCGATTCACTTCCCTTTAAAAGGCACAATATTGTCCTGCTTTATAATCTCAAGTTTTCTGGTTAAAAAAAAAAAGTGCATTTCTAGCTGAGTGTGTGTTACGCTCTAGGGCCCTACACATCTAAATATTTAACAGGATTGCTTTATATGCCCTTATGCCGATGCTGCCGATATGAGATTTGGCTTTTGCCCAGTGGGTCCCAGGGCTTTTCATCATCCGGAGCGTATATTGGCTGCCGAGCGCCTGGGCAGCAAGAATAGTGGGGTTGCTGAGGCATCGAATGCAATCAGAATGTTATTTAGAAAAGCTGGCTTTGGCAGCCAAGCTTTGCACACATCTTTTATTACACTGTATCTTTGTGACATATTATTTCTGCTTCACAAGGTCACCTGACCCTGAATGGGACCTGTGGTCCATTGATAACATGGCCGGATGACGGCCGTGGCATGAGTTAGGACTGGACACAGAGAAGGATGAGACTCCAAAAGTCCCAGCCCGACTTGGCTGAGTTCTCACATCTCTCTGCTGCTTCCTCGCTCACGCTTTTCCTCTGTTAGCGGTGTGGGAGGAGGGTTAGAATGGGCGGACGATGGTTTCATCAAGAGCCTTTTTCCGTGACTGGGGAGGTGGGAAGCATAAGGAGTAGGTAAAATTCAAACAGAAAAAGAAAAAATGTTATACAATGTCAGTAATGATAAATGCTATGATGGAGACAATAAGGTGAACTGATCTAATTTAAATAGAAGGTGTGTGTGGGGGAGCACCACTCTGAGACAGGAGGTTAGACAGATCTAAGTGACAATGTGTCAGCACTGCACAGGGCCCGGGAACGAGTGTCACAGGGAAGGCCTGGAGACACCATCAGCCCACTGTGTTCTTCCAATCAGTGTTTGTGGAAGGCAGAGGTCACGGGAGGTCAAGCCAGAGCCATGGGCACCATCAGATCTGCACACACTTGAAGGATAGGTAAAAAAGAAGGACTTATTTTATATCCAATGACATATTTTTGATTTGCATTATTTAAATATCACTCTTTACTTGTTTTTCTTTTAAAAAAACATTTTTTTATTGATTTCAGAGAGGAAGGGAGAGAGAGATAGGAATATCAATGATGATAGAAAATCACTGATCAGCTGCCTTCTGCATGCCCCCACTGGGGGTTGAGCACACAACCCGTGTGCCCTGACTGAATTGAACTGTGAATTCCTGGTTCATAGGTTGATGCTCAATTGCTGAGCCACACCTGCCAGGCCTTGTTTTTCTTAATAGTTTTGCCACACATGTATGTATTTGGATATTGGTTTTCTTTCTTGGGAAAGCAAAGGGTCACCTGGGAGCTTTTGAGATGCTAAAAGCCTTATTTCCTAACCTGTGCAGTGGTTGCACTGGTGTTTGTTTCACATATAGGTATGAAGTAGTACAGCTCGGTATATAAATATGTCTAAACGTGCATTTCAAATAAAAATTCTAAAAAGAACTATTGTTCAGCACCACATTTAGGAAGTTTTTCCATCAAAGGTGAAATATAAAGTTGAAAACAATTTTCTAGGAAAGACTGATCATCCTTCTTTCACAGTGGACTCCCAGGGAAGCAGAGAGGAAAGTCAGACACAGGAAGGTTTGTCACTGCAGGGCAGATGTGCAGAAAGTTTAGGAGCTGCAGGAGAAAGAGCTTGTCACAGGGACGGGCATGCCTGGAAGTCAGAAAAACGTCCACTCAGCCCAAGCTCGCTCACCAGCTGGCCTTGTGCCTTTTCCTGGCACATCTGCCCTCTAAACTTAGTTTCAGCATCTCTGAATGCAGAGATGATCCAGCACATCGCTTGGCACACAGTAGCTACTTTGTACACATTTGTCTATTTGGATACCTTGAGTGGAATAGACCCTAACATTAAGTGTCTCTTGATATCCTCCAGAGGCTTAGTCTGCAGCCTCCGCTGGACTACCTCCCTCACAGAGCACAGCAGTTATCACAGTGTGACTTGACAGCCAATGGTGCACACGTGGCTGGAATCCTAAGAAACCAGCTCAGCGTGAACTCATGCTCAGCAAATGATTTTTAATGCGAGGCCCCTCTTTTTTTTAAGAGGATAGTTTTTTTAGGGGAGTTCAAGGGAAATAAGGTCAATATCATTGATATATACTTATGCTAATACATAGATTCAACATGATTTAGAGTCAGAACTGAGTTCAAATCCTGGCTCTGGTGGGTAGCTGAGCCACCTGGGTCAAGTTCCCCTCTCTGATGATCCAATGGTGATGGTTTAAATCCTGTAGGTCAACATGCAACAAATTCGTCTCAGATTCTTCCCTTTAAGAGGAACAAGATTGTACTGGTTGATAGTCTCACGTTATAATCAGAGCACTGGTACACCCCTTGCGGCTTGGTGATGGTTAATGGGTGCAGCACAGTGCAGGGCGTAAGGCGGGCCCTCAGCCCACCTTGGCCTCCTCCCTGATCTACCTCACGGGTCTCCCAAAATCAAATCGGGAGTCTCAAGGTGAACAGGCCAAACATCTTGACTATCAGATCATTTTCCTCGTCAATATCACGGTGATAAACAAGCGTGCCATCTGCACCTTGGGATGGGGTGCTCACGGAGGGTCTGAGCATGAAACAATGGTGTAGCTTTCCTCTCAGAAAGCAGTGTGTTGTTTCACGAGGAGACAATGCCCTGCTTCCCCTGTAGCACTGGGCTAATGTGTCATGGTATTTTTTCCCTAAAAAAAATATTTTTTCCTGACCGAGTGGGTGCATTCTGTCAGGTTGGGCAGCTGCTGACAGCCAGGCAAGGAAAAGAGAGGAATTATGCAGACATTTGGCAGTGTAAATGTTAGAACAACTCAGCTGTGTGTGTGTGTGTGTGCAGGAGAGTTCAGTCGCTTAGGTGACTGCAACTCCAAGAAATAAAATGACAGCTTCCCTTAAACATTATGCTAATGGATGGGGTGGGAGGGGTGCTTCTGTGAGAGCAGGTGCTTGGGAGACAAGCCTTCTGGGCTCAGATCCCACTCCCAACAACATCTCCCACTGTGATCTCGGGCAAGTTGCTGAACTTCACTGTACTTTAGTGCTGTTTCTCCATCTACCAGCCCAAGCTAATAATAGTTACCTCCGCGGCAGGGATGGTACAAAGATGAATGAATTAATGAGCAGAACGTGCTGTGGAGAGAAGGCAGCCTGTAGAAATGTGATCATTTCCACAAATCTCTGATTTGCACAGGGCCTGCCACAGCAGCTTTTCTGAACGCTATGCTCACTCTCCCCTTCCTCCCTGATAATGAGCCCGTGCATCCCACTTCTGCTCCTGCGAGATATGGGTGCTCTTGTCCGGGAAGGGGTGAGCTCTTCCGTGGCCCCCAAGCCTGGGTGCACGTGGAAGTGATAAGGAGACAGAGCCTGAGTCACAGGATGATGGAAATTGGAGAAAGATATGAGAGATGAAAGAGCCTTAGCTTCAAAATAAATAAATAGCTTAACCACCTTCAAATTTTGCAGCCTATCCAAAAGAACAATAAGCAGTGATGAGTGGGAATGTTTTTAAAAATGAGTGTCACAAGCCAGAGAATATGAACAAACTGAAATTGAATCTCATTTTCAAATTTATTCATGATGTGTTATACCAAGAAGCAGTATGTTGTATATGTGTTAGAGTGTGGGATAAGACAGTTCCCCTACTGTATAGTGCTTTCTATGGCTGCCTGCCCCCAGCAGAGGTCAGAGTTAAAAAAAAAAGCAAGACAACTAATATCAGGTGTGGATAAAAGCATAGGGCATTCTGAAACAATCTTAGACCAAGGGAAACAAAATCAAAGCCAAAGAATCAATAAATAAAAATCCTGTTTTCAGACCAGGTATGGAAAAACTATCAAACAGTCTGTAAATGAGAAGTAAATAATTATATTATAGACACGATCCTACTCATTAGTCTTCATCTTGGAAAGTAAACTTATGATAAGTTTTAAAGAAACTTTTTAAAGACAGAGAGACTGAGGTTCATAGATTAAATGATCTTGCTTAGAGTTACAAAGCTAGAGTGGTGAGCTGGGGTTCGAACCCAAGTCTCTGTGATGTCAGTATCTATGTTTTAACTGCCTTTCCCAAGCTTTCTTCAGAGAACAGGGCTTGTGGCTTAGGACAGAAGGAATTATCTGACAGATATTATATGTATCTGTTGCAAAAGCATCCAAACATCATCCATTTATCTACCTGTCCTCCAAGTATTTGACAAGCAACAGTGATATGCTATGATCAGTGTTAGTTTATAGAATTGAAGGAAAGTAAAGAAGAATCTACCCATTTCCTGAGTCTAGCAGGGAGGACTCAGAATTGCAAAGGCAAAAGTGTCAGCAGGTGCATCCCAACCCTGTGAAATCGGGCCCTTACCCTAGAGTTCAAGTTCCTCAAACTTGACTGGTATAGTGTCTCTGGAACCTGAGGCTTTCTTTCTTTGATCCCTGGCAGAAGAGGATTCTGAGGTAGAGATGCTAGCATGATACTGGGGGAAAGGTGTAAAATATATACTCTAAATGAGTCTTTGTTACCATTTCCTCATCAAGAACATGAGCAGGAAAAGAAATTGCAGTCTGAGGAAAGAAGGAAAATCAAGGAAACTTAGTTTACTTATACTCCACAAATTTTTTCTGCCTGAATCTTACCAGTTTGTAACACTCACTTTTCTCTTGAACTCATACCAATTTTTGATTGTTCTATTTACCTGACACAATCAGTTACTGTCTTTACGATTTGTATCTTTCTTCATTACTATTTTATCTCCAGCTTCTCTAACAAAATACTATAAACTGGGTGACTTGAGAATGACAGAAATGTATTCCTCACAGTTATGGGAAATGAAACTTTGAGATCAAGGTGCCGACCTGGCCAGGTTCGGATGAGGACCCATTTCTGGGTTGCAGACTCCTGACTTCTTGTGACATCACATGTTGGATAGAGAGCTAGCTGGCTTTCTGACATTCTTCTTATATGGCACTAATTCCATTCATGAGGTCTCCACCCTATGACTAATCACTTCTCAAAGGCCCCCAATTCCAAATATCATCACATTGGGAATTACATTTCAACATATGAACTTTGAGGGTATACAAGCCATAACATTTGCTATTTAAATTTGGAATGTTTATTCAACTCTTGCACCGTTATATAATTTTTTATACATTTATACCCAAATCAAACTATGTGGACTTTACGTTACAGACTGAATCTTATGTACTTTGGTCCCCTTTACTCCCCTATATGCTGGATGCCTTGAATATTTAAGGTTCTTAAAACACTGACATATATATATATATATATATATATATATATATATATATATATATGAAGAGCTAGGGGCCATCACATCTGAAACAACCGAATGGATGACCAAAGAGGCTGAGTGAGGCAACAAGGCCAGCAGGGGGGTTAGTGAGGGGCGAAAACAACTGAGCAGCAGGCTGTGTGGGGCGACCAGGCCGGCAGGGGGGGTTAGTGAGGGACCACCAGGCTGGGCTGGCAGGGGGGGGCAGTTAGGGGCAACTAGGCCAGTAGAGGGGGGCTGTTGGGGGTGACCAGGCTGGCAGGGGGGGCAGTAAGGGGCGACCATGCTGGCGGGGGCAGGGCAGTTAGGAGTAACCAGGTTGGTGGGGGAGGCAGTTAGGGGAGACCAGGCTGGCAGAG